>NC_053152.1:17787877-18087877 GCF_016808335.1 Panicum virgatum
CCATAAAACTCATCATTTTGTGGCCGACAGCTGCGTTGATCAATGTCTCTGCAACAGGCATCGGGTATTCGTCCTTTGGCGTCGCTCTGTTGAGATCTCTAAAATCGACGCAAACACGCCATCGGCCATCCTTCTTTTGCACCGGTACCACACTAGAGATCCATTCTGCATACCGGCACGGCCTGATGAACCCAGCATCCAGCATCTTCTCCACCTCTTTCTTGACTTCTTCGAGGACTTCGCCTTCATCTGACGTGCTCGTTGCTGAAACGGCCGAAACCCTTTCTTGAGCAGAAGTCGATGCTCGACGATGCTTCTATCCAGACCGGGCATCTCGGTGTAGTCCCTTGCAAAGCAATCCCGGTACTTTCTCATAATGCAATCATCTCCTCTCGCAAGGCGGATCCAACTTCTTGCTAATAAATGTCGGCGTGGCTTATCCCCAGGACCGATGTCACCCTTCCAAATCCCAGACCCGTATCCGAGTGCCGTCGTCTAAAAAAAGCTGAACGCAAGCGAGTCTTCGTTATCCCAAGATCAGCGGCAAACAGGAGATGACAAGAAAATTATTTGGCCAACCGCGTGGGCTGGCCGCTTCTACACTTCCATTATCATTCTGAACCAAATAGTTGATGAGTGGCCACTGCCAGAGCAGGTCATCGTACGTACATGATGTAACAATTCCGAACCCAAACAGATTTTTTTTTTTGGGGCCGATCGCTGGGACCGGCCTCTCTATTTCTATTACATCCCGTGGCATGCCAGGATGCGTCTACTCTATGAGGCCAGTGGATAAGACCAGCCTCAGTCCGTTTTTTGTCGCCTCGATCCGATCACAGTCTTCCAGGCGATCCCTGAGATCGGCTCTTGTCCTTCCGCATCCCAGGCGTTCATGTCTGCGAGCGAGACTTCGCTGGAATCGTCTGCAGGGACCATTTCTACCTCATCGTCATCCCATTGGATGAGGTACTGATGCATTGTGGAAGGGATACAACAGTTGGCGTGAATCCAATCCCTCCCAGCAATACCGTTGTACGTACTTTGCTGTTGACGATGAAGAACGAAGTCCGGGATCGTCTTGCGGCACAACTGTCAACTCACATTAAGGGACCCCCATTGCCTCTGATGGTTGTCCGTTGAAGTCATTGAGCATCACATTGGTCTTGATCAGATCGGCAGAAGAACGACCCAATCGGCGCCGCACAGAATATGGCATCAGTGTTGACTGCGGCACCAGTGTCGACCAACATCCTGTTCACAGGCTTGCCATTGATGAAGCCCTTGAGATACAATCCCTTCAGGTGCTTGTAGCTCTTCTCCTTCGGTTCTCGAAGATGATCGGCTGTGGGCCCAGATCCAGCTGTGCGATGGCCGATTCTTTCGGTTGGGGTGCCCGAAACTCCGATGGGAGCACGGACACCATGTTCACATCAGCCGATGGCTTCTCATCGTTTTTTGTCTGCTTGGGGCGCCACTCTTTCTCGAAGGGCGCCTTTCCTCCCTTCGCGGTCGCCCTGACTTGCATATCGCGAGATCCGGACGCGCCTTCCTCAGCACGTCGAGGTACTTTGCTTCTGCCGTCTTCCCAGATTGCGCAAAGCGCTGCACTCTGCGCTTCTGCGAGCAATTGAGCCCGTCAGGACACCACCGTGGACGATGGTACCTGTCTTCTTCTTCTAGCTCGGAATCACCCCTGGTTGGCTTGCCTCACACGGTCATCATGACGTGTTCTGGGCCCTAAGCGCGGGAACAACCGATGTCCTCATTTTGCTGGTGTCCTCGAGGCCTGCACTCCAAGCAATCATCTATAGTAGGCAATCGGCTCATGCCGGAATTCCAACAGTACCTGAAGAACGGGCAATGCTAGTGGTCGCGTATAGCCTGGCGTCTCCCCAGTGTCCTTCCTGAGCGGGTGCTCGTACTCGTCCTCTTCCGATTCGTATCGGCGGCGCAACTTGTACTGGTACTAGTACTTTTTCCAGAAGCCGATTAGAAACTGGAAGCTGATTGCGGATGTGACGCACTTGCTCTTCAGTCACATGCTGCTATTTCAGTTCGCGTCCACCCTGTGGCCGTTTGCCAGAAGCAGCCTCTCTCCTCTGCTTGTCATGGCGGCGCATGGGTCCCACCATGTTGATCTGGAATGCCAAATCTTACCCCTCGGATCCGAAGTCTGACAGCTCAACCACGTTAGCCTGTGGGGGAGGGCTTTGTGTCAACCTTCATCGTGTGCTGAGCTAGGATTAGTCGGCCTTGCTCGATAGCCGATTGTATCTGACGACGTAGCTCCTTGCATTCACCCGTGGAATGAGTGAACGAGTGGTGCCACTTGCAATACAGTCTTCCCTGTAGCTCTTGTGCCGTCGGTAACTTGTGATTCTCTAGGAGCTTCGGCTGTTTTTTTTTGAGGAGCAGATCAAATATCTGCTCTGCTTTGGTCACGTTGAAGTCGAAGCCCTTCACAAGCCCCTACTGTTTGACCCACTTGCACGGGACAGGGTTTGCCCCCCGAGTCCACTCTGCCACGGCCACTTCTTACTCCTTGCCAGAGTCATCAGATTCATCCGCCTGGGCCATGTTTACATGGCACTTGAACTTGTCCTGGTACAGCTCAGGATGGTAATGTTCGTATGCTGTAAGCTTCTGCACCAGGTGCGCCAGAGATGTGAACTACGACTGAAAAGCCGCTTCCTTGATCGGCTTAGCGAGTCCCAGGATAGCCAGATCGACTGCCTCCTTCTCTGTGATGCGCGACGAGTAGCATCGGTTCTTGACCTCGCTGAAGCGCTGTATGTATTCTGACACAGTCTCTCCTCGCTTCTGCCTGACTTGGGCGAGGTTGGCAATTCCAGCTTCAGCAGTCTCCGAGTGGTACTGGGTATGGAATTGATCTTCGAGCTGCCTCCAAGTTCGAATCGAATCCGGAGCCAGTGATGGATACCATCCAAAATACAAATCCAAATGTTTTGGAATCCTTGTTAAAATATTTACAAGTTTTGTTACATACACATCTTCAGTTTTGGTTTTATTTTTAATCCAAGAAAAAGAATAGAATAAATAGGCTTTAATTGTTCTAGGAGTTCTACTCAGTAACTGTCTGTGATTTTTGGGTTCATTGTGCCTTACAGTGTTACTAGTACTTGGTAAAATTTTGAAATATTTTTGACATCATTAACTAGGTCAAAGTTTCAAGATTCCTTGATCTACTAGTTATGCTAATATATTTGTGCTGGTAGAAATATTAGATTTCTGAGTGTGAAACTTTTTCCATGCTTACATGTTACCAAAACCTTGTTGTTCCCCATGTTTTAGCAATTTTAGATTTGTTTGTCTATTTCTTTGATTTAATGCTTATTAAGTACGCTTTAATTATGGTAAATAGTTTCCTTACTTAGAAAATTCTGAGAATTTTTTTGTAACTCTATTTTGGTCATATGTTCATGTCTGTAAAATTTAGGATCCAAACACACTATATAACTTCCTTTACTAATTAGTTTTATCACATGTGGTTTAATTTTGTCAAAATTATTACTTCAGTTTTAGGCCTAGATAAATTCTGAAACATTTATGAGGTATTCATAATCATGTGAAGCCTATTCTGAAAAATTTTGAGCTTCTTAAGTGATGTAGTTTGTTCTGTAGAATTTGATCTTGCTCTAGGTGTAGTCTGAATAACTGTTTTATTCTGATTAATTGGTGGCATGAAATGGAATGAATTTTACAGGGTAGATTGCTCTCTGTATTTACTGTTTGAAGTAATTTTAGTGAAGTTAGATACTGTTTGTATACTGAGTTACTCAATTCTTTGCAAACCATGATTTGTATGCTATATAAACAAACTAACACTTACTTTGTAAGTTTAATCAAATTGTTTTGTGAAGTTGATCTTGTTGTTTTGTGTAGTAATCGTTGTTAAATAAGTACCCTATAAACGCTTGCCCATATGAATGTTTGTTTGCTAAATGTTGGACTACAACTTTATCGTGAAGTGTGTTTGTGTAATACTGTTCTTGCATCACATATAGATATGACTGCTCTAGCGGACGGGATGTACGAGTTGATCCCGGAGTCCGAAGAAGGTGATCCAGAAGCCCAGGTGAACGCCACTGTACTGACCGAAGCCCCGGACCAAAGTCCGGAAGAGCCCAAGGCTAATCTGGTTAGCGACTATCGCGAAGGCAAGCCCCGGACATAACCCAGTATTTCAAATTATTACAATTTATCATTATTACTTACTTGTGCATTTACAGTTCTTAGGATTTGAATTTAAAGCCTAGATGCATGATCCTAGGAACCTATGTACTGAACACTAGGCCTGAGTTCGAATAATTGCTAAGCTTATAGGACCGGTAAAAGTCAAGTGATTGCCTGTCACTCGCGAGCTCTATAGGAATTGCTGGTTTACTTTCTGCTATCAATATAAGGACGATGGACGGGGTCGTGTTCGATACCATGACCTTGTGTGAGACCACGTCTGTGTTGATGAACTTGCTAAGGTCGCGGTGTGTGGTAGCGGTGGTTAAGTTTTTGAACGTACTAGCCACATGCCGTAAATATGGTACGCGGTAAGCCTAGTAGCCGATCGGACCGGTGAGTGGATATACCTTTCACTCTCTCTTAGAGATAGGTTTTTATTTATGTTTATGTTGCGCAACACCACGGCTACAGGGAGGAAGATGGTGCCCTGTAGTCGGGGAGAGTGACCCTATCCACAGGTCGGAATGAAAGGTAAACGGTTGTTTGGGAACGACCCGACGGTGTTCCTAACGTGTGTGTAGGTCTGCCTGGCCAGGTTAACAAATTCGATTCGAATCGTCCGCTTCTCACGGTTTGTGACTGCTTGATCCCTTTCCCACACAGAGTAATAAGGGTAACATTATTATGATCAATCTTGATGTTTGCTTAAAGTTCTACCATGGTTGAATAGGTGTAGTTGCTTACATAGAATGGTTAATCAACTAGAATCTTGGAAGCTCAAACTTGAAACTAAGGACCTACTCTTTATTGCTTTTCAGCAAAAGAAAAACCAGATCCAACAAAACCATGCATAGTCTAGCTAGGTGGACTAAGTATATCCGTTGATGGTTAAGTCTTGCTGAGTATTAGAATACTCAGCCTTGCTGTTGAAACCTTTTTCAGGTATGAGTTTTGAGGACCAGATCGCTAGTCTGTCTTGGCCCTGCTCTTTGCCTACTGGCTGGTCCGTAGAATGGAATCCGTCTTCGGCCGGCAATGACCCCGATGAGTGATACCTTCCTTGGGCTAGCTCGGTATACTTTTGCGACGTGTTGTAGCCGTCGTGTTTTCTTTCCGCTGCTTAAACTCTGAACGTTAAACTTATGGCTTGTATAACTGTTTTACTAAGTTTGGACCTGTAATATTACTTTGAACTTGTGTAATAACTACTATGCCTGTGTTGTAAAATATGTATGGTTGTAATATCTCTGGACTCGCCTTCGTGCAGGGTATGCTTGTTCGATCCGAGAACCGGTGGTTGTATCAGGACGTTACCCGACAGACCAAGAATTGTTCCGTTTGAAGTGCGTTTGTGTCGGTGTTTCCCTTATGGTGATGGCCAGCGCACTTGAGCCGGGATAATTCAGGTGGTTCTGCCACACCGGGACCAATGAAGGCTTTAGTCCCGGGTCCAACGGCTAGGGGGCGGCGGGGAGCTTTAATGCCTGTTGGAGCCACCAACCGGGACTAAAACTCACCCTTTAGTCCCGGTTGGTGGCTCCAACCAGGACCAAAGGTCCTGAATATTTAGTCCCGGGTGGTAACACCAACCGGCACTAAAGGATGACCCTTTAGTCCCAGTTGATAGTTCCAACCCAGACTAAAGGGTTATTTACGAGTTAGTTTAAAAGAAAGGCATTCCATTCAAAGTCACATATGCTGTGTAGGTAGGGTGGTAAGCAAGCTACGTGCAATGTGAGATGTCTCGGGTTCGAGTCCTAACCCACGCAGAATATTTTTGACCTTACCCATACCCTTTAGTCCCGGTTATTGGACCCGGGACTAAAGGATCGGGACCTTTAGTCCCGGACTGCTAACCCCGGTTAAAAAATCGGGATTAAAGCCAGTTGCTGCCCGGGACTAAAGCCCCATTCTGCACTAGTGAACATAGTTAAAAGCAAGATAAATAATTTGTATATGAACATGCCGCATTATGTGAACAGGTTATAATTTGGAAATAATACAAAAGTGCAAGAAAGG
Source organism: Panicum virgatum (assembly GCF_016808335.1). NCBI lineage: Eukaryota > Viridiplantae > Streptophyta > Magnoliopsida > Poales > Poaceae > Panicum > Panicum virgatum. Next base: position 17,794,094 of record NC_053152.1, read on the forward strand.
CGAATAACCATTCTGTTGGACAATGTCAATAGTGCTACTAATTTGTGGATGAATGAAACAACCGACAGAGTTCATAAATATATGTGCTGTGCTAACAACTAGAATTTCTAAGTCATCATATGTCCATGCATTTGGACAGTTAATTAAACCAAAGATATAAACATTAGGGTATGATCCCTATAAAGAAACTCATCTTCCGTTTGACACATGTCAGGCATGGACCATTTGAAAACTAAGCTCAAGGACATAAAGAAATACTTATAATCAATATTTAAATTCTAAGGAAACTTCTATGTACTGCAAGGTAACAACATCTATAGGCAGGTAAATTAAGTGATTTACATAATGAAAATCTTCCAATTCCTAGCAAGTCACGAATACCCAAACCCCCAGACTGATTAATGAAATTGAAACGGAAGGTGTAACAATTATATATTTTCTCAAAAACTATTGCGGATAGGCACCTGCTTGACGCAACACACTCCAACGTCGCCTTCTGGACGACACTGAACTCCGATTTCGCTTATCTGTGCTCGTATGACACCAGGAAGTTGTCCCTGATCCCCGCGCTTGCCAGGAGCCGTATGCCCCACTGCTCAGCCTCCTCGAAGTCCTTCTCCGTAGGGTCGCTTGCAGAGACGGGCACCCCGTCCCCGTCCCCCTCCACCAGGTTGACAACGCGGAGTGTGTTGACGACTGGGGGAACCGGTCAGACCTGTCCCCTAAACCAGTCAAACTGGTCTAGTAAAGTTGCTCAAAATGCAAAATAAACTTTACCATTAGATAGCTCTCGTCGAGTAGATCAAGATTCATATATAGAACGTCCAATTTGGAGTTCAGATGAGAGAGAAATGGCTTCGGGAAGTTATGCATCCCATGCAGACCGGTCAGACTGGTTTACAGGGGCGGTCAGACTGGTTTAAACTGCCCAGTCCAAGTTAGCAGTTGTATTTTGATATGATTTTAATTACGGTTTCGACTCCTAAAGGGGTAAGACCATCCCTCCCTATAAATATAAAGGGCCACGGCCGATTGAGGGCATCCAATCGATTAAAAACACATCAATCTACTACTTTACTTTACTTTGCACTATTTTTTGTCCTCTCCAAACCCTAGCTCCTCCTACCTCATATTTGCTGTTCTTCTTGCGTCTCGATGACATCTGAAGGCGCTCTAGGTGGCCTGCAGACCCTAGAACAACGCTGCGTATGTTTGCCCTGACGGGGTCCCTCCCGGGCGAGCGTTCGTCGGATTCGCTAGTTTACCCCGGCGAACCGGTCTGACCGGTCCCCTTGACCAGTCTGACCGGCCTGCACAGGAGGTGCTACAGCGAGCCCAAACTCGCGCCATGCGTTCGAGCATGCTCTTGTGTTGGCCCTTAATCTGCGCCAATAGAGCAAAAGGATGCTGTTGACAGCCAAAATTGGCAAAGGCCGTGGCCGATCGGTTTGACTGGTGGACCGGTGGGCCGACCGGTCAGACCATTCTGGCCGATTGTGATCCGAGTAGGAGTAGATTTTGTAATTCGTGGATCTTTGTAAACCTATTCGTGAAGGGGTATGACTTCCCGGCCTATATATATGAAGGCTAAGGCTAATTGAGGGTTATCCACAATTGAATCAATACAATTTGTCCTTTACTTTCGTCTCTCAAACCCTAACCTGTTCCAAACCCTAACTGCTGTTCTTCGCTCATCTCTACGGCGTTCTGAGTGGCCTGCCGATCTCAAAGCAACCATAGATACGCGAGCTCCGACGGGGTCGCTCCCAAGCTCGAGGTTTTAGGTCTTCACAACATTCCCTGTAGAACTGGTCTAACTAGTCGCTTATACCGGTCTGTGCATAGTGAGCCCGTTGGTGAAGGTCATGTCGACGATCCGCGCGTTGTAGCGCATCCTAGTGTATTTGGCATAATTCTGTGTCAACACACTTTTTGGCGACTCCACTGGTGAAGAAGATCTTGGTTGTCGAAAACCGAACTAACCTACCACAAAGAAGATGGGTTCCATCACCAACCTCGACAAAGACAACATCATCATAGCGACGATGGAGGAACTCACCGAAGAGGAGCACAAGTCTTACCTAGTTGCCGAGGAGCACTTCAAGGTGCAGTTCTTGAAGGGCTTCAAGAAGAATCGGGGTGGCTTCGTCAAGAGGGTTGAAGAATTCGTCATGCCATCCTTCAAGCTGAGTAATAATCAGATTGAAGAGATCCCCAATGTAAGCAATGAACTCTCTGATTTACTTACGCAACTATCACTGATGCTCGATCAAAAAATTTCTGTTGCACAATTAACTGCGGGTGATATGCGCTTGCTTCCATGTCCGATGAAATAGATGCGTTGGAAAAGAATAAAAGTGCTGTGGCTAATTCTTATACATTGGACGTTTTAAATCATAGCTCATCGGCTACGCCAACGCCTGCATCAGATACACGCTTAGGCATGCCGCCGGGCTACTTTGTAGGGCAGACGCCGCCACCTTCATCGGTTCAGAAAGAACCGGTCAGACCGGTCGAGGCTACCGCGGTCAAACCGGTCAGACGACCGGTCAGACCAGTGCGATGGTGCCTACTCCATCTTCGCCTACACCACTCACATCGATTCCTAGTTCAGCTACCCCTGGCCGAACCAATGAGTTGATGACCTACACACCCCCTCGTACTGCAGCAGTGGGCAGTACACTGCAGGGATCCTGTCCCCATAATGGACCGATTCTTCATGCTACGCAGATGATGACATCTACTTATCCAGATTTGCATCGTCTTGCATCTGCATCACAAGCTTTGACCAGCGGGAATTATCAAGCCGATTTCTCTAGATTTAAAGAGGATCTGGCTAACATGATTAAAACTAAGCTTGGGGTGGATATGGGTAATTCTCGTTTGTATCAAAAGCCGTATACACCTGAATTTGATTTTATTTCTTATTCTGTTGGTTTGTGTATTCCCGAGTTCATGAAGTTTAATGGTGATGATACTCATACAACTTTGGAGCATGTAAGTCAATACATTCTGCAGTTGGGAGAAACTGGTTTCCATGATGATTTATGTGTGCGTTTATTTTCTTTATCTTTAACTGAAACCGCTTTCTCTTAGTTTTCTTCGCTTGCTCCAAATTCTATTCAAATATAGAACCAGTTAGAGCGTAGGTTTCATGGTCACTTTTTCAGTGGGGAAAATGAAGCTAAGTTGACGGATTTGACATCGGTTAGGCAAAGCCGTGATGAATCGGCCTCTGATTATTTCAGGAGATTCAAGGATATAAAAAACCGATGTTTTAATATGACAGTTTCTGAGATTAAATCCTTTTCAGATTATGTTACTATGAATTCTTCAACTAAATTTGAAACTTGGGAAACATTATAAAATTTTGCATAGATGTCGGAACCCCTGGCCCTGGTCCTCCTAACATGAAGCAGCTTGTTAGAAAATAGGAGCCTTATTAGGTTTCGGTTGCCGACACCCGACAGAGACACACTATGCTAAGGTCTGATTGGGTTCTTTTTAACCATCAGAAAAACCTTCATCTTGTGTAGTTTGCAATTTGGATATCGTCCAAGCAATGTGGGAATAAAGATCAATCCTAGACTCAGCACACGCAATCTAGAAACCGCATCCCCTTCTTTTCCTCAAAACATATAAAGTTGTTCTTTGCACAAAGAGGCAAGGATCTATTGTTACACCCTGAAATTGTTGGATTTCAGGATATGATTAAAAGGAAGAATAAAGCAATGATTTTCTCATAATTTTAAAATTTTCCCAACATTTATTATCTTTACAGGAAATTTAGTTCATTAAAATAATTGGTTGTTTTCTAAATTAGATAAGGTTGTTCTTCTTATCTTGCATTTATGCTGCTTTGCTTTGTTTCTTGTTTGCCTTCGGTTGAAGTTAAATTTCTAAATTTAAATTCAAGTGAATTTGTTTTCCCCCTTTTTATTTCAAAATCCCCTTTTCCTTTTTGCTCCCTCTCTTTCTTCTTTTAGCCCAAACCTCCCTTCCTTTCTCCTTTCGGCCAGCCCAGGTCCCCCCTCTCCTTTTTTTCCTCTCCCCTTTTCTTTTTCCCATCTCACCTTCCATAGAGGACCGGTTGCTGGCCCAGCCCAGTAGCGTCCTCTTCCTCCCCCGCGCGGCCCAACCCACTCGGCCCAACAGGCTGGCACGACCTGCCCCGCGCGCCCCTTCGCTCTCTCCTCTCCCCCTCGATGCCAGGCGGGCCCCACCCATCGGGCCCTTCCCCTCCCCCACGCCGGGCACGGACTTGAGCCCGAGTACGGCCACGCCGCGCACCCCGCTCGGGTCCGACCCGCACACCAAGGCTGCCCCCTCACCCACTTAAATAGTGCCACCCCATGCCCTTGGACCCCATCGACCGAAGCCGCCGCCGCCCGAAAACCTAACCCTAGCGCCCACCTCTCCGCCGCCTCCGCCGCGCTTGGGTGCGACGCCCCGCCGCCGCTCCAACCTCGCCAAGTGCCACCACCGGAGCTGCGCATCATGGTAACAAGCCTCGCCAACCCCTTCTCCCTCTCTCTCTCTCTCTCTCTCTCTCGCCCTCTCGCGTGCGCATTTGTTTGCCGGAGCAACCTCGCCACACACCGCCGTCGTGTGCCCTCTCCGTTCGCCAAGGCCCCGCGCCGACCCTCCCATCGCCTTCCCCTTCGCCCCCTCGTTCTCCTTGTGCAAGCCGCGCTCGAAACAAGCCCCGGATGGCCGATTTTGGCCAAGTCCGGCGACTCCGCCGCCGCACGCGCTCGCCACCGGTGTCCCTGTGCCGCCCGAGCTGTCACCGAGCCGCAAGCCGATCCGCCGAGCTGCCCGACGAAGCCGAGCCACCTGCCAAGCTGCAAGCCGCCCAGCCGAGACGCCCTAACTACTCTGAGTTGTTGGATCAAGATCCAACGGATTAGAACTGATCCAGCCGAGTCAATCCCTGCCTCATACTGGTCAACTTTGATATTTTTGCAAAATAGCCCCTCCACTTTTCAATAATCAACCCTCAGTCCTGTCTAGTTCAAAAATATTTAAGAAATGGTCCTTTATTTTCTGCTTTAGCCCTTGAGCTTTTCCAAAATAGAACCCGCCGTCCAACAACCCTCTTTTTTCAAAATTGTGTTTTAGGTTTAATTAGGTTTTAGTCCTTGATTTCTTCAAGTCTAGCCCCTGGAAGTTCAAATATATCGAGGATAAGCCCCTGGAACCTTGTTTTGGCCGTATCTTGGTCGTTTTAATTCCATTTTCATCAATTCTTGCGGTCACGTGATCCGTACAACTTGTGCAGTAGCTTTATCATCTTGTTATCCATTTCAACCCGTTCTTATTGCGTTAGTCTTCTAATAGGCTAAGCTATCGTTTAGTAGTGTTGTTGTGCCTGTTTTTAAATTAAACATAGATTTAATTTGAATAATATCCTCTCATCTAGCTTTTCTAATTAAAAGTTAATTAGATGTTTACCTCGGTTTTCATATTTTTTTTGAGCAAAAACCGTGGGGCAAGAGCCCCCCGGCAACATTAATTAAATAAGAGTTTTAGAGAACTTACATAAATGGCTTAACCAGAGGTTAGCCAAGAGAGAGGAGGAGAAAAGGAGTACAGAAAATCAGAGCTGGTAATTACAAAGCATCGAGCTATGAGCTTATGGAATCATGAAGAGAAGTCTTAATCCTACATAGATGACTACATACTTCCTTCTTGAAATCATTCTTCCAGGTAGACAGATTTGGAGCCTTCCCATTGAAAATGAGGGCGTTTCTTTCCTTCCAGATACACCATGCACCTATCATGACCACTTCCATGAAGAAAGGAAATGGGAAAGCTTGCTTAGCAGTAGAAAGCTTTTCAAAGATGTTGCCTGCATCGTTCCAGAAAATACCCAAGACAAACCATCTGCAGTTTGAGGAAGAGCATGAAATGAACAGGTGCTCAATGGTTTCCTCAGTGCCGTCCTGACAAAGGGCACAATTATAGCCTTCCTCCAGAAATTTGCGTCTTCTCCTTAACATGTTTCTGGTGTTTAGCCTGTCATTCAACACCAACCAAGCAAAAAATTTAATTTTGGGAATACATTTGGATTTCCAGATCCAAATGACTGCTGGGTGGGGAGCCACATTAGCAAAATGATGTTGGTAGTATTTGCTAGAAGAAAATCTCTGGTTTCCCCAAATGAAAGTCCACTCATCTTTAGTTCCATCCTGAACCTGTTGTAGCTGTTTCAGAACATGCTGAAGCTCTAAGAATTCGTTGTGTGCCTGCCTAGCCATGGGAATATTGAAACCTTCTAGTTGATCTTCCAAAGTTCTGAATTTCCAGTAAGAAATAGTTGGAGATTTGGCAAACTGAAATAGATTTGGAAAGGAGTTGGAATAAATTCTTCCATCAACTAAATCTTCCCAGAAACCTATCGTGTCACCTTTCTTAGGGGTACAGAAAGAAATGCCCCTATACTTTACATGAAGCCTTAAGATATCCTTCCACCAGAACAAGCCTTTTTCTCTTGCAAGATGAGGGACAGCTTCCCTGTAATATCTTTGCCAGATAAGTTTGACCCATTGCACGTTCTCTTTTTTGTAAAATTTGTCTAATTGCTTGATCAATAGAGCCTCATTTTGAAGGCTGAGGTTGATGACTCCAAGTCCTCCCTTGCCTTTTGGTCTTTGAACTAAATTCCAAGTTGCTAGATTATAACCATTCTTCCTGAAATCACTTCCTCTCCATAGCCAGTTTTCCTATGCTTATCAATAATTTATATTACAGCAGTAGGAATTTTGAGAGAGCACATGTAGTAAGTTGGGAGGGAAGATAGAACTAAATTTACGAGCTGCAAACATCCCGGTTTTCATAATTGATGTTAATATGCTTAACACTAACTTAAATGTGTTTTTTTTAAATATTTGTTTAGTTCAACACGAATCATAAAGCTATGCATTTAGATGTTGTCACATGTTCTTTTTTAATTAATTGTTCAGTGGATCGCAAGGCAAGGCGCTGCGGCTAGACTGTGGATCGCGCATCGGTCCTGTCCAGGTAAGGTGGGGCATCGTTCTGGCCGGGGAGCAGTGGCGTGTGACGTAGGGATGAAGCGGTGGCGTGTGTCACCGGAGAGGGAGAAGAAGGCCACGGCATTCGCACGGAGGCATGCTGCGTGGTTCGCATCATGTCTGGAGGCCGTAGCGGCAGCCGCGGGATGACAACGACGATGGGAGCAGCAGCATCGAGGCAACGGCGAGTGTGCGGCGGCCCCGGAGACAGAGAAGGTGTGCTCCTGCGATGGTCTATGAAGAGCCGGAGTCCTGTATGTTAGGATGGGTGGCGATGTCGTAGGTTAGGGGGAGTCATGTTTAGGGGGAGATTTTTAGAGTAAACACGCCATAGGTGTGTTTCTGGCGTGCCTACGTGTGTGTCTTGCTGTGCGCGTGTGTGTCGCGCTGTGCACGTGTCGAGCTCGTTCGGCGAGCTCGGGTCCAGTAGGTTGGCAAGGTCGTTGCCGTCCAGGTCTAGGTGCAGATTGTGCGGAAGTGCGCCAGCTGCTGTGTTGATCGAGTCTTGGAGTTGTTAGGAGTAGTGGCTGTAGGCGCCAGTCTGTGCGGAGAAGGCCGCCACGTCCGGAGCGAGCAAGCGGCTTCCTGGGCAAGGCTGAGCGGGTCCAACAGGAGTGAAGGATGTGGAGGAGAGCTCCTGATGCGTCCCTGGCCTACAAAAGTCCATGTACTTCGTGTGCTCCGGAGTGTCGAGTTCAATGTAAAACAGAGAGGCCAAGATACAGGCTATTCATCTTCTTCCTCGGTCCGCCGGCGTGTGCGAGAGCGAGAGCGAGCGAATCAGATTGAGAGCGAGCAGAACATGTGTTCCTGGGCAGTTCCAATAGTCCCATCTCCTCTTTGCATGGCTGCGCTGGCGGGGCTAGCCTGGGCTGCTCTAGGGCTTGGGTGGCTAGATCTGGTGCCTGGTCAGCCGGATCCAGCACCCCCTGGTCGGGGGCAGCGATGGTGGTGTCGGCAATGGTGGGGGCGGCTACGCAGGCCTGGAGCGCCGGGTTCTCCATTCTCACGGCCGGGTCCGTTGGGCTAGGGGAGGCGCCCACGGTGGCGGGGATCGCTCGCCCAACGGTGGCTGGCGGTGGCTAGCATTCTTAGCTGTGGGTACCAGGGTTAGCAAGGATGGCCGGCAATGGCTTCGCTGTACGGCAGTGTGCCGGTGCCCCTCTGGAAGGGTTCCTATGGGATGTCAGGAAATGACGATGGTAGAGACAGCATGCTATGACCTGGGGTCTTGGCCTGATCATGTGTTGGGGGACATCTTGGGCGAAAGCCTCGGTGATGGTGACACCCATGGGCGTTGCTTCCCCTGTTGAGGGTGTCGTGTTTCTCAAGCACTGTCTTCCATGGGCAAAAGCCCGGTCCATCTCGGACAAGTGACAGTGGCATCCCTGACATCATTCCCTTCCAGAAGGTGTCTCTTTTGATGTTTGTCATGGCCACGACATCACCTTCAGTTGATGCTCTTCACTTCTCGGCGCCCAGTATGCATGTGGAGGGGGGACTTGCAACGTGAAGTCGGAGCTGCTATGTCAGTGGATGTGGCTCGGCAATGATGATATGAGGGGAACCCCCCTTTTTGGTTGACTAGACTGTTTTGGAGGTCGTCAAAAGCAGGGGGTGGGCCAGATGTTCAAAATTGGAAGTCAGAACTGTTTTGGTTGACTAGACCTGTTGCGGCCTTTCACTTCAGACCATCTGCCTGTCTTCGTTAGGATCATCTAGGGTCTGCCATGGGATGTCGCAAGACTCATGACAGTTTTGTGCTCTTCCACGTCATGTGGGTGAGTCAGCCCTTTGTGTGCCCTGTGTTGGTACCATGTTCGGCTACCCTTCTTGTACATACAATTCTTTCATCTAAACTGAGCGGCAGAGCTCCTGCCTTTATTTAAAAAATAAGAGATAGAATCACAGAAACACATAGTGAGTAATCATTCTTTGAGTGCGGTAACCTTATACATGAATAAATCAGCAATGAAATGATATCTCCCAAAAGTAAAAGGCAAATTTTGCTCACGGACACCGTTCAATCATGGAATTGGCCAATGCACACCGCCAAAATGATAATTTGGCCCGTACCATTATGAAACGGTGGTTCTTGGCTGCTGGACACCGCATGCAATAAAATATTTATTTTCATGGTTCGGTAGAGAGAAAGACACGTGAATAGACCACATTGCCCCCTGCATGTCGTCTTCTACCTCTAGATTCCACACTTCTCTCTCCTCCATTCCCTCAGCTCTACACTGTGCATCGCCGCTCCTGTCCCCAACCCCGCTTGCCCCACCGCACTCCCCACGGATGGTAGTGGGAACCAGCAGGCAACACACACCCCCATGAAGACTAGCAGGAATGGGTCAAAGGTGTCACGAAGACGGGACATGAAGCCAGGGCATGAAGTCTCTGGAGTGATGTCCGTGTGGGGTGGGATGAGCCATTGCTGTCGGGCATCATCCGTGTGGGTGTGATGCGCTACTGCCAGGGTTGCTCCATCTATGTCCGAATCTGAAAAGGAACAGGGACCACCACCATTAGTAAGGGTAGGGGCATCGTAGAGGTCGCAGCTGGTTGGATTCATGATCGAAGGCGACCATTGTCATCGCAAATGGTGCGTACGCCTTCGCTACCGCCGTTGGTGATGTCGAGGCCGCCGCTGCATGGGTAGCAGGTAGGGAGGCGCATCGTATTCAAATGCGCCGGCCGCTGCCGTCGATGGTGTGTCAGGCGGGGCGGGGGGGGGGGGGCACGAAGAAGTACAACTCCTGCTCGTCGATGTGTGCCAGGCCTGGGAGCTCCCAAGGGTCCTGGCAATACAGGTGCACCATGGGAATGATGTCCAACTTGTTGAGCGACCTACTTTAGGTAGAACCCAAGCAGATGACGGATTTAACGGAAACCATGGTAGCTCCAGCTCCGTTGTCGCTGCACCAGATGACGGTGGTGATGCGGCAGGCCATGGCTCCACCATGGATGAGTACCGAGTTAGTACATGTTGCTTGGCCTTTGCTAGTTGCTTGATGGATCGATGGAGAATTGGAGACAAAGATGGAGATAAGAGAGAAAGGTGGAGTCTAGAGGTAGAAGATAACTTGGAAGGGCAATATGGTCTATGCACGCATCTTTCTCTCTCCCAAACCATAAAAATGAAAATTTTATTGCGTGTGGTGTCTAGCAGCAAAGAACCATGGCTTTATAATGGTACTGGGCAAATTGTCGATTGGGCGGTGTGTATCGTCCAATTGCACAATTGAACGGTGTTTGTGAACAAAATTTCCTAGAGTAAAACTAAACTCAGGACTACTATTAAATGAAAATTTAATACCAAGTTCTACAGCCTTTTTTTTTTGAAACACCATCTACAACTTTGAGCACTGACCTACTCAGTTCAGGAACATAAACGTCACCTTTAGTGTCATCTGTGTTAGAAATATAGAATATCAATAAGCCGAAACACTCTACAATGCCAACAACACTTTATCAGTTTACAAAACCGAAAACTTTGTTTTAAAAACTCGGGCAAGAAAGAAGAGAACAAAAAAGTTGGTGACATCTCCTTACTCCAGTTCATTTGAGGTCACATAATTTCGAAGAGTATGTGTTAACCCATGCATAGCATGATATGTCTGGCTCCTCCTTGCCTGTATTTTATTCTGAAAGTGAACAGAGTGTGAAGTGGAGTAGCTTGGTATTACAATATAAGTAAAAAAACAAAGAGGTGGAGAGCAGCCATACCTGCAGGATGCTTTTTTGTTCACTAGACTCGGGCTGCCCACGAACTTGGCCCTCAAAGCGGTATCCATAAGGTGTGTTTGTGGGCTTCACCTGGCAACTTGCGCCATAAATTGTCCTAGACCCACAAACAGACAACAGAATCCTTGGTTTAGAAATAAAATATAGATTACAAAATGCGCAGCAAGTGAAATGATTAGAAGGTTAACTTTATTGGTACACAAAAATTTCACATGAACTTATTCTTGTTTGGCTGGACATTAGATTTTTTTTTGTTTCAACTAACTTATTTCAAGTTCGAAGTTGAGTTTCTAAATTTTATACAACATAGGTATCATCATCAGTTGAGTTCATAAACGGTCTCTTAATTTGGTGTGAAATTGAATGGCTGAGTGTTTGTTGGGTGCCATTGCACTTGCTGTGCTTGTCATTATAGTGACCAACCAATATATTATAATTTATTTCTCAACAAACATGTAATATGTTTTCTTCTACAACTTGTTTTGTTCAGCCGTTGATATACCACAGGAATATATTCAAGTACTACAATACATAACAAAACACATGTACAACAAAATTTTATTTATGGTTTACCTTTTTCTCTTACAGATTAAGCTATTCTTTTCATCCTACAATCCATTCCTGTTGCGGTTTACAATAGCTCACAAGATGAAGAAGGTAAAGGAAGTTTTAACCAACATAGAGAAAGAGGGTTGTGGGACCCTTGATCTGGTGCCCCAAGATACATCAATGTGGGCTGATGAGGTGGCTAGAAATCAAGCTACTATTTCACCCACCAATGGGGGCATTGACATTATTAGAATGGTAGGAAGGGATACTGAAAAGAAAAAGTTAATCAAATTACTGAAAAGTGAAGCTGATGAGGTTGTCTCAATCATTCCTATTGTTGGACTTGGTGGCCTGGGGAAGACAACACTAGCCCAATCAATTTTTTTTTGATAGTAGAACCAAAACCTTTGATCTACGGGTATGGGTCTATGTGTCTAAGAAGTTTGATCTACAAAGAATTGGGGAAATAATCATATCAACAGTGAGTAGGAGTACCAGTATTGAGCCAAGCGAATGGTACATCACCCTAAAAGATGGCAATTTGCAGTCCATTACTGAAATGTTGAAAAGTATGCTCCCTACCAAAAAGTATTTGATTGTTCTTGATGATATGTGGGAGGAAGGTGTGGATAATTTGGAAAAACTAAAGCATATGCTGCAATATGGTAGGAAGGGAAGCAAGATCATATTAACTACACGAATGCAACATGTAGTGGATAAATTGGATATTGTTGCTCTAGCTAGTCAAGGAATAATCCGCCCTGTGCGCAAGAGTGACCAAATCAATTTAAGCATTTTATCAGATGATGACTGTTGGAATGTGATGCGACAAACACCATTCTGGCAAGATGAGGATCTATGTGGATTGGAAGCAATTGGTAGACAAATCGCCAAGAAGTGTGCAGGTCTACCACTACTAGCACGATCTCTTGGATTTTTGTTATCCCAACATAAGTCTACAGCGGCATGGGAAGATATAATGGACAAGAAGATTATTTTGGGTATGGAAGAAAATACTTTGTTGCAAGAGCCTTTGGAGCGCCTCATGTTGAGCTATTACTACATGCCGTTAAAGTTCAAGTTGTGCTTCACATATTGTGCAGTTTACGCCAAGGGCTTTACTATTGCTAGTGACAACCTCATCCAGCAATGGAGAGCCCTTGGATATATTCAATCAATCGTCGATGGCAAACACTGTGTCGACTATTTGTTGGGGATGTCTTTTCTTCAAATTTCCAAGACTTCTCCGGTCAGTAGAATAATCTCTTTTCCATCCGTTGATTCATTCTGCATGATACAATGCTACCGATGTTAAACTCCAAGATTGTCAACAGATCTATGTTAGTACTTATTTAACAATAAATTGAGTGGCATGGTGGTCTTACCCACAGTTATCACTGCAATCCACATCCATGGAAACACAATGAACACACGAACTATTTTGCCACTTCTCCATAGTATTTCAGTAAAAGAAAAGAAAGGATCATGAACTATATGAGCAGCTAATGTGCCAAACGCCCAAATTTTTTTGGGAATGTTAAGTTGGGATATTTACTTAATATAACTAACTAGAGTCATAATAACTGATTTTTATTGTTAAAAATTGACCAGCTATGGCTAAATTTTTGTTTACTTCATCGAATGGCGACTAATGAATCACAGAATTCTGAACATTCAGGCTATGAATCTTTTTTTATTTTCTGAATAGATGATTGTTTGTTAGTTAGAAAGAAAGACACTATCAGAAGGTAGAAGGAAATGATCACATTAATATTCTGATTGAAATGTTTAATTATAACATGATGAAAGAATTAAAACCAATATACTCTAGTGATAACTCAAGAACCTCAAGCTCGTTTTGGAAACATAAAAACCCAAGAACCTCAATGGCAATGAGGACCCTAGCGAACAATATCTGAGATGGAAAGGAATGACCTTTTTCCCAAATATGTAGGAGGGGTGTGCAAGTTTGTAGTAAAAGAATTAAATGATCCTTAGTGCAACTTGGCTACAACCAGCACTAGGCTCAAGGAGCCAATCAGAATAAGGACTAGGTTAGATGTTTTGAAATTTAAAATATGGAACATAATATCTAATCGAAACAATAAAAATTTGTTGGAGAAGAATTTGATGGTAGCAAAAAGATCCAAACAAGCTGGGACGTGTCTAAGAACTTTAGAAGAATCATACCTTAATATATGTAAAAATACTACAAGATATAAATGAGAAAAATAAAACAATCATATTAAACAAAGCATTAAGGAAACATGAAAATGTTTTGTATACCCAAACCGAATGGATCATATAGAGAGGAAAAATAGGCACATAGACAAAAGCCCCCACATGCTATTGTGGGTGTCTATTTGGTATGCGATGTATATCGGAGTTGTTTGGTTTATGCCCTGCCGCCACACCCTTGGCTTGGCAAGCATCTTAGCTCTAAGCGCTCGAAATCAAACGCCTAGGGGAGCTTATTGGTTTATGCAAGTTTGTCTCAAGGCAAAGCAAATAAGCCCTATGAGTGAAGGACGGAGAAAAAAAATGCTGTAGTGCTGCTGGCTTAGGGGACGACAAGAGCAACAGTGAATGAAAATTTTGGGAGAATCAGAGCGGGACAGGTGGAGTGAAAATATTGGGAGAAAACTTGTTGGTATCCAGTTTTTTCTTGAGATTCTCTAAAAGTGGAAATAGAAATCCAATTTAAGCATCTTGGGGTCTATTAGGATCAGTGTAAAATTGTTTTTTTTCTTGAATGATGCAGGAGAGCTAAGAAAAAGCTAAAATAGCTCAAGGCTAGAGTCACCAATCCTAAGCAGAACGCGGACACACCTAGATAGCAAAAAGATCTGAGAAGATCGATGCTAGTATTATTATTTTGTGAAATTCACTCAAGGTTTAACAGCTAGGAGTAAGAATCAGCTCGTTCGTTACCATCAAGATAATCTTTCTCGCTACTAACAGTAGTAACAACTGATCTGTATGCAGAATGCTCCAGAGGATGCTGAAGGTCCCATCAAGGTGACGATGCATGATTTGGTTTATGATCTTGCAACGATAATACTTGGCCAACAGTTAATTGCTATAAATGATCCCAAAGAATTGACTCAGAACAGCCTTGAGAAGAATTATTGCCGACATATGCAGTTTATCAATTATCAGAAGCAGTCTATTGATCGGAAAAAAAAATTCCAAGTAAAATTAGATCTCTCCACTTTACAGAGTGCGACAGATTGCAGCTTCAAGATAAGTCATTCTCTAAATGCAAGTATTTGCGTGTCTTGGACATAAGTGAATGTTCCATCCAAGGGAAATCTGTCCCCAGCAACATATCGTTGCCATCTTCCATTCATCAACTGATGCTGCTAAGGTACCTCGATGCCTCGGGCTTGCCAATTACATCACTTCCGAAATCCTTGCATAAACTTCAGAATATGCAGACACTAATTCTGTCTAACTGCGCACTTGAAACCTTGCCTAATAATATTGGTAGCCTTCTTAACCTTTGTTATTTGGACCTATCTGGCAATAGCAGCCTCAATAAGTTACCCGTGTCATTTGGGGAGCTCTCTGCACTCTGGTTCCTCAACCTATCAGCATGCTCTAAATTTTATGAGCTACCTGAGTCAATTGGCAATCTTATTTCTTTACGTCATCTAGACATGTCAGGCTGTAATGTGCTCCAAAAGCTCCCTGACAAGTTCGGTACCCTTCCTAACCTCTTGTTCCTAAACTTGTCCAGCTGTTCGAAACTAGTTAAACAGCCTGACAGTATTAACATCAAGTCTTTAGAGCATCTAAACCTATCAAGTTGCCACCAACTACAAAGCCTACCAAACAATTTTGGCAATCTTGAAAATCTCATGTTCTTAAACCTCTCTGACTGCTACAATGCACATATGTTACCAGAGTCCTTTTGCCGACTTAAGCATCTAAAAGACCTAGATCTTTCAGACTGTCATGATCTAAAGGAGCTCCCAAAATGCTTTGGTAATCTTTCTGAGCTTCATTCTCTGAATCTAACAAGCTGTTCTAAGCTGCAATCATTGCCCGAGTCATTTGGTGGTATGTCAAAGTTGAAGCGCCTTGATTTGTCATATTGTATAAGGCTTGAAAATCTGCCATCGTCATTTCGTAGCTTGAAGCTTCAAGTACTGTACATGTTGAATCTCCATGAGTTGCCAGAGGGTATTAGCAACATGACTAGTCTCATCAAGTTTGAAGTCCACACAGTAAAGGGGTGGGATATAGACTTCTTTGGAACTCCTTCCATTTTGAGGCTGCCTTACAGGGTAGTAGAACATATTGTACATGAAGTGCACGAGGTGGGTTATTGGCCACATAGCAGTATAGTGAGCATTGGGAAATTGGCTTGTCAACACCTACGGATTAATCACCTTGAGAAAGTCAAGCATTCGGAAGATGCGGAGAGAGCTAAACTGAGAGATAATGCTGACCTCCAGAAGCTATGCCTTTCCTGGGGCCATGAAGATATGACAGAGAACAAGAGAGATGCAGAGGTGTTGGAGAACCTTATTCCTCCTCGGACTCTAGAAGGATTCACACTAAGAGGTTAGATGGGCACAAACTTGCCTAAATGGATGCTTGAGATCTCCTCCTATCTTCCATATCTCACCAGTATCAAACTCATGAATTTAGCATGTGATGCTGTTCCTCAACTTGGGATGCTGCCCAATCTCAGGCTGTTGCTTATCATCCTAATTCCCAACATCACGAAGATCAGAAAGGAATTCTATGGAGAGAAAGGAGCATGCAAAAGGTTGCGAGTTATTCAATTATACGGATTGAAGAACATGGAGGAGTGCTGGACAACACGGTCAGGTGAAGAAGGTGATGATTTCTTAATCCCTAATTTGCACATGTTGGATATATGGGACTGCCCAAAGTTGAAGTTCCTGTCGTATCCCCCCAAAAGTATGTATTGGGACTTGACCTACGGCGATGAGGTGCTACCACCAATGCATGAGTTTGGGAGGCTTTCATCTTCCACTCTTCCTTTTGAAGCCAAAATCAGAAGCAAAAGTTTTACTACTGACAAGTGGGATCAACTTCAGCACCTTGCCACCCTCGAGGAATTGAGTGTCACTGGTTTCCACAGCTCATTAGCCTCCTTCCCAGAGGCCACTCCATGTTTCCCCTCTCTCAGAAGACTACATTTGATGCTACTCAGCTTGGAGATACTGCCGGAAAGGCTGGGGCAGCTCATTACCCTTGAAAAAATAATCATCAGGGGCTCGCCCAACCTGACATCTTTGCCTCAAAGCATACGGAACCTTACCGCCTTGAAGAGACTGGAAATTGGGAGCTGACCAAGACTGATTGTGTCATGTGGGGATGCACGTATGGCCGGCCCCAGAGAGTCCAGGGAGACGTCCAGGTTCAGGATTAGTTAGAGATGTTTTAGAGATTTTGTTTTGTTAGCTTGGGAGATAAGTTGCTTAGAGGTTTGTTAGGAAAGTTTGTTCAGGATTGGCGTCATATAAGCCAAGTCCTAGGGATCAGGAAGGTAGGCTTAGATTGATTTGTATCTTGGCCGCATCCCTGCCTCCTTGGTGCGTCGTGAGCTGCCACCATTGCTCCACCGCGCCGACGAGGTCTAGGGCCACGTCCAGCCACCTGTTTCAAATACAATCTGTGCAGAATTCCTTCCTCCAATCTTCTGTTCCCTTCCATCCGTGACAACTTTATCAGACAAGCCTTGTTGCGTGCCCATGGGTGATCGTGACGATCTGAAGAAGGAGCTCGAGACGATCTCCACCACTCTCCGTGACCTGGGCGCCAAGTTTGACGACCTCGCCGTGAAGGTTGATCGCCTGGCGCCGCTCGCTCCGGTGGCGACCAAACTCGCTGCGCTGCCGGAGAAGGTCGTCACGCTCCAGTCCGCCACCTTCGAGAACACGGAACAAGTCCGTGCCCTCAACCTCACTCTCATCTGCGTCGAGTCAGCTCAGCACGACGGCAAGACGCCCGCCCAGGAGGACGTCGACGCCACGGACGACTCCATCAACAACCAGAGGGACCATGGTCCCAAGCCGCCGCCACGCCCCGAACCCTCGTTCCGACCGCCGCCATGCACGGAACCCCCGTTCCGGCCGCCGCCGCGGGATCGCTTCCGTGAGGAGGACGATGACTACGTCGACTCCCACTTCCACCCGCGAGTCCGCCTCGAGTTCCCCACGTTCGACGGCAAGGAGGACCCGCTTCCATGGCTCAACCGATGTGAAACCTTCTTTCGAGGCCAGAACACGCCGGAACACCACCGGGTCTGGTTCGCCGCCATGCATCTCACCTGCACGGCGCAGCTTTGGTACTACCGTCTGGAAATCACGGTCGGGACACCATCGTGGCGCCGCTTCACCTAACTCATCCAGCAGAGTTTTGGACCGCCAATGACGGACAGTCCGGTGGGCGAACTGATGCTACTCCGCCGCACGGACTCCGTGGAGGACTACACCGACAAGTTCCTCTCCTACGCCTGCCGCGACGCCGACCTCTCTGAACAGCAACTTGTTCAGATCTACACGGCAGGACTGGTGAACCTGCTGAAGACCGATGTCGCCTTGCGCCGGCCGGAGAGCCTAGACGATGCCATTATGCTTGCTCGCGCCTACGAGAAGTGCATGCATCTATCCTCGATAGATCCATCACCGGGCCGAGGCGCCCGCTCAACGTCACACGCGTCCTCAAGCTCTACGACGACTAAAGCCGCTGCGCCGGCCGCCGCATCGGCTTCTTCTGCAGTACCCGTGTCGGGCAATTCCTCGGCCCTGTCCGCGACACTCCCTCACCATCGTCTCTCGCCCGCAGAGATGGCTCAACATCGCGCCAATGGTCTGTGCTACAACTGCACGAGAAATTCGTCCTGGTCCACCGCTGCAAGAAGCTATTCGTCATCGAGGTGATCGGCTTCGACAACGACGAAGAGGTGGACGAGGAGATTGAGTGTCTGGCTCTCACGGGCTCCCAGCACGAGCCGGGCATCTCTCTGCACGCCGCCACTGGAGTTCTGCCAAACCATGAAGGTCCACGTGCACGTCGGCGACGTCATGGCAGTCGCCCTGCTGGACTCCGGGTCGTCGCACAACTACATCGACGTCTAGATGGCACAACGGGCGGGCGTCCACCTAACAGTGCACAATGGCCTGTCGGTGGCAGTGGCGAATGGCGACCACGTCACGTCCCCGGGGCGTGCCCTGGGCCAGAGCGTGCGCATCGGCGGGGAGGCATTTGACATCGACCTCTACGCCCTCACCCTCGGCGAGTATGACATGGTGCTCGGGGTGTAGTGGCTGGGCACCCTGGGCCCCATCCTGTGGGACTTCGCGAAGCACACCATAGCGTTCAAGAGGAGTGGCAAGCGCGTGCTGTGGCGTGGCATCGACACAACGCCAGGGTTCTCCGCAGCGGCGCCCTCGGGCCGGGCGACAACCTCATGGACGCCCTCCTGGAGGAGTTTGCGGGACTCTTCGCGGAGCCCCAGGGACTTCCACCGCGCCATCACCTCAGCCACCGCATTCGTCTCAAGCGGGGCGTAGGTGCCGTGGCTATTCGGCCCTACTGCTACGCGCACACGCAGAAAGACGAGTTGGAGCGACAGTGCGACGAGATGTTGCGCCAGGGGGTCATCCGTCCCAGCTCGTCAACCTTCTCCTCGCCGGCGCTACTCATTCTCAAGCCAGACGGCACGTGGAGGTTCTGCGTTGACTACCGCGCCCTCAACAACGCCACAATCAAAGACAAGTTACCCATCCCAGTGGTGGAGGAACTTCTGGACGAGCTGCGCGGCGCCAAGTTCTTCACCAAGCTTGACATGCGATCCGGCTACCACCAAGTCTTGATGTTCCCGGAGGATGTGGAGAAGACGGCGTTCCGTACTCATTAGGGACTCTTTGAGTTCTTGGTGATGCCGTTCAGGCTCAACAACGCCCCGGCGACGTTCCAAGCGCTCATGAATGATGTGCTCCTGCCCTTCCTACGCCGGTTTGTCCTTGTGTTTTTTCGACGACATACTAATCTACAACTCTTCGTGGACGGAACATCTCCTCCACGTTTGCACCGTTTTGCGCACACTGCAGGATCACCAGCTATTCCTGAAGAAGTCCAAGTGCGAGTTTGGGCGGTCATCGGTGGCGTACCTTGGTCATGTCATCTCCGCAGAAGGGGTGGCCATGGATCAGCAGAAGGTGCAGGCGGTGCTGGACTGGCCGCCTCCCAAGTCCCCGCGTGCGGTGCGCGGCTTCCTTGGGCTGGCGGTGTACTACCACCGCTTCATCCGCGACTTCGGCACAATAGCGGCGCTGCTCACCGCACTGCTCAAGAAGGAGGGTTTCAGGTGGAGCGAGGAGGCCGCGCGCACGTTCCAGACGCTCCAGCGCGCGCTCACGTCAGCGCCCGTATTCTAGCTGCTGGCATTTGACCGTGATTTCATCGTCGAGTGCGATGCGTCCAGGTCCGGCTTTGGAGCTGTGCTTCACCAAGGCACCAGACTGATCGCATTCTTCAGCAAGCCCATCGCGCCGCGCCACACCAAGCTTGTGGCATACGAGCGCGAGTTGATCGGCCTTGTTCAGGCGGTTCGGCATTGGCGCCCGTACCTGTGGGGGCGCCGTTTCGTGGTCCGTACGGATCACCGGAGTCTTCACTTCCTCCTCGACTAGCGCCTCACAACGATACTGCAGCACCAGTGGGCAAGCAAGCTGCTGGGGTTCGACTTTGTTGTGGAGTACAAGCCGGGTGCCATGAATGTGGTGGCAGACGCATTGTCTCGCCGTGACGAAGGACAAGGGGAGCTGCTGGCACTTTCGGCCCCTCAGTTCTCCCTCTTCGATGACATCAGGCAAGAAATCAATGGGGACAGTGCCTTGTCCCAGCTACAGGATGCCATTCGGGGGGGTGCCAAACCAGCGCCTTGGTCTGTGGTTGACGGCCTAATCTTGTTCAAAGGACGCGTCTATGTGGCGGCAACTTCAGCAGCGCACCAAGCTATCCTCGACCTCATCAATGGCACAGCCCATGAAGGGGTGCACAAGACACAACACCGGCTGCGGGCTGACTTCCATCTGCCCAATGATTCTGTGGTGGTGCAGGACTTTGTGCGGGCGTGCTCCGTTTGCCAGCGTAACAAGGGTGAGCATCTTCATCTGGGAGGCCTTCTTCAGCCTCTAGGGGTCCCTACGGCGGTCTGGTTTGATGTGGCCATGGATTTCGTCGAGGCCCTTCCCAAGGTGAATGGCAAGACTGTGATCTTGACTGTGGTGGATTGGTTCTCTAAAGCGGCTCATTTCATTTCGCTGGGCCATCCTTACACGGCGACAACGGTAGCTCGTGCGTTCTTTTCAGAGATTGTTCGCCTGCACGGGATTCCAGCCTCCATTGTCAGTGATCGCGATCCGGTGTTTACAAGTGAGTTTTTGCGGGAGCTCTTTCGTTTGGCGGGTATAGAGTTACAGATGATGTCTGCTTTTCATCCACAGTCAGATGGTCAGTCGAAGGTGACAAACAAGATAATAGCAATGTACTTGTGGTGCTTGACTGGTGATTGTCCCCGTCAGTGGTTAGAGTGGCTGCCGTGGGCGGAGTTCTGTTACAATTCCTCATACCAGCAGTCCATCAAGACCTCGCCCTTTGAGCTAGTGTATGGGCGTCCTCCCCCATCCATTCTCTCGTATGTTCTTGGCGATGCGCGGCTGCCTGCAGTTGAGAAAGCTATGCAAGACAGATTTGAGTTCTTGTCTGAAGTTCATGACCAGGAACAAGCTCAGCAGCAACACAAGGCAGCCTACGATCGCCATCACCGTGAGCTGCAGTTCTCTCCAGGAGAGTGGGAATGGCTCCGGCTTCTCCATAGGCCGGTGGCATCGATGCAGGTGAAAGGTAGGGGCAAGTTGGGGCCGAAGTTCTTTGGCCCTTTCTAGGTTGTGGAGCGTATAGGGGATGTGGCCTACAGGCTTGCCTTGCCGGCCGGAGCCCGCATACATGATGTCTTCCATGTGGGTTTGCTCAAGAAGTTCTATGGCGAGCCTCCATCTCAGACCCCAGCGTTACCTTTGGTCCAGCATGGCCGCGTGGTAGTGGATCCTGAGGCGGTGTTACGCGGCCAGTTAGCTCGTGGACAGCGTGAAGTTCTCGTTCGGTGGAAAGGTGCTCCGGCTGCTGAGACCTCTTGGGTGGAGCTTGATGATTTCCGTGAGCAGTTCCCTCACTTCCAGCTCGAGGACGAGCTGCTTCTCCAGGGAGGGAGAGATGTCATGTGGGGACGCATGTATGGCCGGCGCCAAAGAGTCCAGGGAGACGTCCAGGTTCAGGATTAGTTAGAGATATTTTAGAGATTTGTTTTGTTAGCTTGGGAGATAAGTTGCTTAGAGGTTTTTAGGAAAGTTTGTTCAGGATTGGCGTCATATAAGCCAAGTCCTAGGGATCAGGAAGGTAGGCTTAGATTGATTTGTATCTTGGCCGCGTCCCTGCCTCCTTGGTGCGTCATGAGCTGCCACCATTGCTCCGCCGCGCCGACGAGGTCCAGGGCCACGTCCGGCCACCTGTTTCAAATACAATCTGCGTAGAATTCCTTCCTCCAATCTTCTGTTCCCTTCCATCCGTGACAGGTTGAGAGGTGCAAGGGGGAGGATGCCCACAAGATTTCTCACATCCCAGAAGTAGAGTTAGATGGCACAAGATTCGTGCAGGGACAACCTGACAGAGAATAATAGGTAAGAAACCTTCCAAAAGCATAGTGAATCTCTGATTTGTTCATGCATGTAACTATGTATTGCTTCATATTACTGATCTTGGAACTTGAAGATTAAAAATAAATATTGCTTCTCAAACAGAGGTAGAGTGCAAGATCTAGCAAGACCATACTGATGAACCTTTGGAAGCCATGCTAGCTAAGCGGTGGATGAGAGGCACGGAGGTTGACTGAAGCATAGTGGTATAGTACATGTAGATTATTACTGTGCCAAGCAAAGTTTAATCACCCAGATATATATGGGTGGCGGGTGCTATGAGTTACATTGCCACAGAAACTTAGCTCACTAAAGCAATGCATATTACAACTCTTGCTCATCATGGAGCTATATATCTTGGTAATCAGGTTACCTATCGGCGGAGGCAAAGGCGGCCATCACGAGTGAGCAAGGAGGCGGAGGAGGACGTGGTGTCAAGCTGTCAGCGGACTAGAGGATGTGGAGGGGATGGACATGGAATATTTGCTGAAATTGGATGGTGTGCTTCTGGGCAAATGTAACAACACTGATAATGTACAAATGTACCTATAGCTGATATCAACACTGATAATGTGCTTGTGTCTGGTGAAATTTATTACTGGCAAATGTAATGGAGGTGTGCTTCTGGGTGGCGTGTTTGTTCCATGTTGATTGGTATACTATGAGAAATGCTTCTCTGGGTACAAGTACGAGCATGCATTTGAATCCCACAAGAAATCTGCAAGAAAGTAGTACTAGCAGTATTGATTTCTCTGGGATTCATGCATGCTTGTGTCTTGTGTGATTGTGTCTGCCCTACAACCAGTCCAATAGTACATTATCATTTCTGTGGCATACATTATCATATTGTGTAAGGCTTGAAAATCTCCCATCCTTGTTTTGTAGCTTGCAGCTTCAAGTATTGTGCATGAAGTCCTTGCAGATTCTCAATGAGTTGCTAGATGGTATTGGCTACATGACTAGTCTCTCCATGTTTAAAGTCTGACACAAGAAACAACGCACATATTGATGATGTTGTTGCTCCTTCCATTTTGAGGCGCTGCAGTTGCTTGTCAGGACAGTAGAACATAGTGTACATGATGTGCTCGAGGTGGATTATGGGCCGCATAGCTGTCTTGTGAGCATTGGGAAATTGTCTTGTCAACACCTAGAGATCAATCACCTTGAGAAAGTTGAGCAACCGGAAGATGCAGAGAGAGCTAAACTGCGAGATAATCCAGACCTCTGGGTGCTAAGCCTTTCGTGGGATCATGCAGATACCACAGAGTATAAGATAGATGCAGAGGTGTTGGAGAACCTTATACCTCCTCGAACTCTTGAAGGATTTGAACTAACAGGGTACAGGAGCACAAACTTCCCTAACTGGATGCTTCAGATCTCCACCTACCCCGGTCCAAGGACGAACGGTGGTGCAACCATAAATACACTAGTAAGGAGAGCAAAACTGCGCCACCACCACCACTAAGGCACAGGAGATCTTAGATGATGCCTCCAGGAATGTAAATGATGCCAAGAACGTAATCATCATTGACTAAGCATGAGCTTAGCATGGCTTTAGCCCAAGTCTTGTGCCGAGCAATACAACATTGACCTGAGCGTTCAAGAAGAGGTGGCCACAAGAGGTTCTTCAGCGCGCCTTCAAGAAGAGAATCTTCTCGAGGGCGATCATCATCGCTGGTCCAGCGTAGAGCTGGGCTAGGCTTTCGACCAGAACCCTGGCATGCATGGAATGGCGGGCGTGTTGGAGGGAGGGGGCACTGGCCGCCGCCATAAGGGAATGGCAGGATTGGGCCGGGGTAGCCCAGAAAAGAGAAGGGGGATGCTCGTGGACACAACCGTGGTGGATTGCGGCGCACCGCGCAAGGGGGCAAGGTAGTGGCGCCGACTGGCACCACATGGGTACGATGGATTCTAGATGGGTGGCCCCCGTGTGGCGGCCGTCCCCGTGTGGCGGGTGACACCCCTCCTTCCAAGGCGGCTCACCGCGACCCAACACCTAGGGCCTAGCTTCTACCATCCTCATGTGGCGGCGCCCTCTCCCCTCTCGGTGGCACACCGTGACCCCGCCGTGGTTGATTTCAACACCTTTCCACCCTTGAGGAATTGAATGTCTTTGGCATATGATAGCTCGTTATTGTCATTGCCGGAGGCCAGTCTATGCTGGGTCCCCTCTCTCAGAGGGCTACTTTTGTATTTACCCAACCTGGAGATACTACCGGAATGGCTGGGGCAGCTCATTGCCCTTGAAGAATTATTCATCTGGTCCCCGCCCAAGCTGACATGTTTTCCTGAAAGCATATGGAACCTTACCACCTTGAAGAGACTGTCCATTAGAGACTATCCAAGGCAGGTTAAGAGATGCAAGGGGGAGGATGCCCACAAGATTTCTCGCATCCCAGAAGTTGAATTTGATTACTAAAGGGTGACGAATCTAGGATTGAAGGTAAGAATCCTCTCAAAAAGCTAAGCCTAGTAAATGTATGCTTTGTGCATGTAACTGTGTGCATTGCTTCATTTTTTTATACTCCCGGAATTCCATGATTAAACAATACATATTGCTTCTCAACGCGATTAGAGGAAGAAACTCTCCACTTTCCGGGCAATTAGAGGAAGGTGGACAAAAAAATTGGTGGAGAGAAATTTTACTTCTTTAATATTATTAGGGCGGTGCAGGAGTGGCGGCGCAGGGCTGGCGGCGCGAGCACGGCGCTAGGGTTGTCTCGCGCGGCAGCAGCGCTTCGGGGACGAAGCGGCGTTACGGCAAGAATTGAAACTGGCCGGTACGGAGGGGGGGGGGTTATATAGGCAAACATTAACCGAGGCGGGCGGAGCACAAGGACCGCCTCGGTTAACATTAACCGAGGCGGTTATTTTATGAAGCCCGCCTCGGTTAAGTTTTTTCCTCAACTTGAACTTATAATACATTTTTCTCCAAATTTTTCCACTGGACTACAAAATGTCCAAAAAGGAATGTTGTGAGCTCCATCAGCACTCCATCAGAGAAGTTGTATTTCTTGGGGCTCTGCACTCCATCAGCTCCCACGATCCTCTGCTTTCCTGATACAACCGCATGTTTTTTGGAATCTCTGGGCTTCGGGTAGAAGGCTACCTGAGCGACGCAGTTTGCTAGTACCCATTGATCATCTTTGTACCCGACACTTCCAAGCTCTACGGTGGTTAGCCCATACTCGTCCACGACAACCGCATTCGGCTTTACCCCTTGGCATTGGGAGATGGGTATCTGTAGTTCACCGCCGTAGTCAAGTTCCCATATCTGCTAAATCTGCCCAAAGTATGCCTTGGTGTCCCTAGTGGCCTCGTCGATGCCCTCATATCGAACCCCGCTGTTCTGTTCTGTGCTCTTCTTATCCTTCTCTTTCGTGTGGAACCTGTATCCATTGATGTCATATCCTTGCCACGAGGTGATTTGGGAAGATGGACCGTACGCAAGCCTCGATTCCGCCGCATCACGATTGCGAGGTATGCCCTGTTGTTTGATCCACGTCGTGAAATTGATCTTGTGCTGTCTCTGTACCCATGCCTCTGTGTGTCCGTCACGACCACGACGGAGCTCTTCCAGGTGCTTCTCAACCCACTTATCCATGACAACTAACTGATTAAGGGCGTTGTGATGAGCTTCTTGCACAATTTCTTCTTCTACATCGGTGCATACTTTCCTCCCCGTGCACCCCATCCCTAAGGTTCTGCCTTCGTGCGGATGGACGGGCAACCCAATTGCATTTCCATCCCGAATGTATTTGGTGCAGCAGTTAATGGCCTCCTCTGTTGTGTATGCCTCGATCATAGAGCCCTCTGGGTAAGCACGGTTATAGACGTATCTATTCAATGTCGACATGAACCTCTCGTACGTCCACATCTGGAGCAGGTATACAGGCCCAAGGTCCTGTATCTGATCAACCATGTGCATCATCAGGTGCGGCATAATATCGAAGAAAGATAGCGGGAAGCACATCTCGAGCTGTCAAATTGTCTCTGCGATGAATTGTTTCATGCTTGGCAGCTCAGCTTCATCGATGACCTTTTGTGTGATCCAGTTGAAGAAGTAATCGAGGCGTGTAATGACCATCTTCACGTACCCTGGACCGATTGCCCTGATGACAATTGGGAGGAACACCATGAGCATGATGTCGCAGTCATGTGCGTTGAAGCTGGTTAATGTGAGGTCCTTCATAGAGACTAGTATGGCATGGGGCGTATCTAGCTCCTTCCAGTACGACAAGTACTTGAAGAAACACGACTGCTTCTTGAAAGGCACTGGGGTGACAGGTGGTTGTTTCTCCTCCATCTGATCCCGCTTCCTCTTCTTCTTTGTTGTGGTCCCATCTTCCTTAGATTATTTCTTTTTCCCGAACTCTATGTTTATGCATTCACCATTTCAAACACCTTTTTCCCATAACTCATCTTCTCTGGCTCATCAATTTGAGGATCGGGATCTTTGTCAAAGAACTGATTCATCGAAGGATCCCGGTACCTGTGCTTTTTGGTGAGGAATCGCCTATGCCACATGTACACCAATTTCTTCGATCCAGTAAGATAAGTGTAGCAGGTACCGTCAATGCACACTACACAACCTGACTTCCCTTTGACCTGCCCGACAGTGCTAAAAGGCCAGGGTAATCGGTGATGGTGACAAAGATGATGGATTTTAGAGTGAACTCCTTCTTTACGGACGCATCCATCATTTTCACCCAATCTTCCCATAGCATCTTCATGTCCTCCTTGAGTGGCTCCAGGAACACATCTATATCATTGCCTGGTTGCTTTTGGCCAGAAATAAGCATGGTTAGTAAAATATAGCTACGCTTCTGGCATAGATAGGGAGGTAGGTTGTAGATAGTCAAGATGACCGGCCAAGTGCTGTGGGAACTGCTGAGGTCACCAAAGGGATTCCTCCCATCCGTACTTAGTGTGAACCAAACGTTCCTCGCTTCGTCACCAAACTCCTTCGTGAACTTGGCGTTGAAACTCTTGCACTGCTTGCCATCGGAGGGGTGTCGTAGCTTGCTATCGCCCTTGATACGTTCTGCCGATGCATGCCACGACATCAGCTTGGCATCCTCTAGGTTACCGAATAGCGCACGCAAGCGATCGATCATAGGGAGGTACCACACTGATAGGGCAGGACTTTTCCTCTGTATGTAGCCCCTCTTCTTCCTCATCCTCAGGAACCGGGATCTGCTTGGCCGTCTTCTTCTTCTTCTGCCTACTCTTGGGTCCCATCATCATCCACGTCTGCGCGACAACCGGCATTCCTCTTGTACCGACTCGCGCTGTAGTGCGGACAAGCTATGCAAGTTCTCATACTTGCCCAGATACAGGATACAGTGGTTAGTGCACGCATGGAACTTTTTAAGCTTCATCGACACTGGCCAGGATCATTTTCTTCTCTCGGATAGGTATTGGCAGGGCACCTTGTTACCCTCTGGGTATGTGTCAGCAAGCATACGCAACAGGTCATTGAAACTAGTGTCGGACCACCCATGGCGAGACTTCAGCATCAGCAATTGGAGGCTAAAACGTAATGCCGTCCATTGCTTCGTACAGTCCTTATACAGTGGATCAATTGCCGCCTGCTTCATCTCCTTGAAATTCTCAAGCCACTTCAGGATTACCAAACAAGACATATTCTTGGTCCATACGGTTAGCAAGGTTCTCAAAAATCTCTGCATCTTCGAGCCCCAACAAATCACCATGCTCATCACCATACCCATCATCACCATCATTGCCGCCTGCCATGCCTCGGTAAATAGAATTTTGTAGTAGTGTTGGTCTCTTCATTGCTCCCTAGTAGTTCAGGCTTTCTAATCTCAATTCTTTGTTGCGGCGTCATGTTCAAGTCCTTGGCATAACGGGAGAGAGATAGTGAATTGGTATTGATAACATGTTTATTCTGTGAGGCATCTTCCACTTTTATTATAGTTGATTGTCTAACTATTAACCGCTGTGATTCAAGACTCTTTGCAATAAAATGGAAATTGTTTCCTTTCATTTTAATTTTTTATGCAAAGTTCACTATGCGCTACCACATAAGTCCTATAATGAAAACATGATATAAGAAACCACAAACCACTACTACAGAAAGGGTATTTGGTCCTCCACATTAGTCCCGGCCACCAATGGACCCGGGACCAATGAAGGCTTTAGTCCTGGGTCCAACGGCTAGGGGGCGGCGGGGAGCTTTAATGCCTGTTGGAGCCACCAATCGGGACTAAAACTCACCCTTTAGTCCAGGTTGGTGGCTCCAACCAGGACCAAAGGTCCTGAATATTTAGTCCAGGGTGGTAACACCAACCGGCACTAAAGGATGACCCTTTAGTCCCAGTTGATAGTTCCAACCCGGACCAAAAGGGTCTTTAGTCCCAGTTGGTGGCTCCAACCGGGACTAAAGGGTTATTTGCGAGTTAGTTTAAAAGGAAGGCATCCCATTCAAAGTCACATATGCTGTGTAGGTAGGGTGGTAAGAAAGCTACGTACGAAGCGAGATGTCTCGGGTTCGAGTCCTAACCCACGCAGAATATTTTTTTACCTTACCCATACCCTTTAGTCCCGGTTATTGGACCCGGGACTTTAGTCCCGGACTGCTAACCCTGGTTAAAATACCGGGACTAAAGCCAGTAGCAGCCCGGGACTAAAGCCCCATTCTGCACTAGTGAACATAGTTAAAAGCAAGATAAATAATTTGTATATGAACATACCGCATTATGTGAACAGGTTATAATTTGGAAATAATACAAAAGTGCAAGAAAGGCTAATAACCATTCTGTTGGACAATGTCAATAGTACTACTAATTTGTGGATGAATGAAACAACCGACAGAGTTCATAAATATATGTGCTGTGCTAACAACTAGAATTTCTAAGTCACCATATGTCCATGCATTTGGACAGTTAATTAAACCAAAGATATAAACTTAATTTAGGGTATGATCCCTATAAAGAAACTCATCTTCCGTTTGACACATGTCAGACCATTTGAAAACTAAGCTCATGGACATAAAGAAATACTTATAATCAATATTTAAATTCTAATGAAACTTCTATGTACTGCGTACAGCTATGAAAAGGTAATAAATTGCTGCTCTATGGCTTTAAAATCTGTACACATAACATAAATTTTCTTTTGCAAGGTAACAACATCTATAGGCAGGTAAATTAAGTGATTTACATAATGAAAATCTTCCAATTCCTAGCAAGTCACGAATACCCAAACCGCCAGACTGATTAATGAAATTGAAACGGAAGGTGTAACAATTATATATTTGCTCAAAAACTATTGCGGATAGGCACCTGCTTGACGCAACACACTCCAACGTCGCCTTCTGGACGACACTGAACTCTGATTTCGCGAATCTGTGCTCGTATGACACCAGGAAGTTGTCCCTGATCCCCGTGCTCGCCAGGAGCTGCATGCCCCGCTGCTTGGTCTCCTTGAAGTCCTTCTCCACGGGGTCGCCGGCAGAGACGGGCACCCCTCCCCGTCTCCCTCCACTAGGTTGACAACGCGGAGCGTGTCGACGATCAAAATTGGCACGACTGGGGGAACCATTCAGACCTGTCCCCTAAACTGGTCAAACCGGTCTGGTAAAGTTGCTCAAAATGCAAAATAAAGTTTAACATTAGATAGCTATCATCGAGTAGATCAATATTCATACATAGAACGCCCAATTTGGAGTTCAGATGAGAGAGATATGGCTTCGGGAAGTTCTGCATCCCATGCAGACCGGTCAGACCGGTTTACAGGGGTGGTCAGACCGGTTTAAACTGCCCATTCCAAGTTAGGAGTTGTATTTTGACACGATTTTAATTAGGGTTTCGACTCCTAAAGGGGTAAGACCATCCCTCCCTATAAATATAAAGGGCCACGGCCGATTGAGGTCATCCAATCGATTAAAAACACATCAATCTACTACTTTACTTTACTTTGCACTATTTTTTGTCCTCTCCAAACCCTAGCTCCTCCTACCCCATATTTGCTATTCTTCTTGCATCTCGACGACGTCTGAAGGTGTTCTAGGTGGCCTGCCGACCATAGAACAACCCTGCGTATGCTTGCCCTGACGGGGTCCCTCCCGGGCGAGAGTTCGTCAGATTCGCTGGTTTACCCCGGCGAACCGGTCTGACCTATCCCCCTGACCAGTCTGACCAGTCCCCCTGACCAGTCTGACCGGCCTGCGCAGGAGGTGCTGCAGCGAGCCCCTCCTCGTGCCATGCGTTCGAGCATGCTCATGTGTTGGCCCTGAATCTGCGCCAACAAAGCGAAAGGATGTTGTTGACAGCCAAAATTGGCAGAGGCTGTGGCTGACTGGTTTGACCGGTGGACTGGTGGGGCCGACTGGTCAGACCGGTCTGGCCGATTGTGATTCGAGTAGGAGTAGATTTTGTAATTCGTGGATCTTTGTAAACCTATTCGTGAAGGGGTACGACTTCCCCGGCCTATATATATATATATATATATATATATATATATATATATATATATATATGAAGGCTAAGTCTGATTGAGGGTTATCCACAATTGAATCAATACAATTTGTCCTTTACTTTCGTCTCTCAAACCCTAACCTATTCCAAACCCTAACTGTTGTTCTTCGCTCATCTCTACGGCGTTCTGAGTGGCCTGCCGAACTCAGAGCAACCTTAGATCAGCGAGCTCCGACGGTGTCGCTCCCGAGCTCGAGGTTTTAGGTCTTCACGGCATTCCCTGTAGAACCGGTCTAACTAGTTGCTTATACCGGTCTGTGCATAGTGAGCCCGTTGGTGAAGGTCGTGTCGATGATCCGCGCGTTGTAGCGCATCCTAGTGTATTTGGCGTAATTCTGTGTCAACACACTTTTTGGCGACTCCACTGGTGAAGAAGATCTTGGTTGTCGAAAACCGATCTAATCTACCCCAAAGAAGATGGGTTCCATCACCAACCTCGACAAAGACAACATCATCACAGTGACGATGGAGGAACTCACCGAAGAGGAGCACAAGTCTTACCTGGTCACCGAGGAGCACTTCAAGGTGCGGTTCTTGAAGGGCTTCAAGAAGAATCGGGGTGGCTTCGTCAAGAGGGTCGAAGAATTCGTCATGCCATCCTTCAAGTTGAGTAATAATCAGATTGAAGAGATCCCCAATGTAAGCAATAAACTCTCTGATTTACTTACGCAATTATCACTGATGCTCGATCAAAAAAAATTCTGTTGCACAATTAATTGCGGGTGATATGTGCTTGCTTCCATGTCCGATGAAATAGATGCGTTGAAAAGGAATAAAAGTGTTGTGGGTAATTCTTATACATTGGACGTTTTAAATCATAGCTCATCGGCTACGCCAACGCCTGCATCAGATACACACTTAGGCATGACGCCGGGCTACTTTGTAGGGCAGACGCCGCCGGGCTACTTTGTAGGGCAGACGCCGCCACCTTCATCGGTTCAGACAGAACCGGTCAGACCGGTCGAGGCTACCGCGGTCAAACCGGTCAGACGACCGGTCAGCCCAGTGCGATGGTGCCTACTCCGTCTTCGCCTACACCGCTCACATCGATTCCTAGTTCAGCTACCCCTGGCCGAACCAATGAGTTGATGACCTACACACCCCCTCGTACTGCAGCAGTGGGCAGTACACTGCAGGGATCCTGTCCCCATAATGGACCGATTCTTCATGCTACGCAGATGATGACATCTACTTATCCAGATTTGCATCGTCTTGCATCTGCATCACAAGCTTTGACCAGCGGGAATTATCAAGCCGATTTCTCTAGATTTAAAGAGGATCTGGCTAACATGATTAAAACTAAGCTTGGGGTGGATATGGGTAATTCTCGTTTGTATCAAAAGCCGTATACACCTGAATTTGATTTTATTTCTTATTCTGTTGGTTTGTGTGTTCCCGAGTTCATGAAGTTTAATGGTGATGATACTCATACAACTTTGGAGCACGTAAGTCAATACATTCTGCAGTTGGGAGAAACTGGTTTCCATGATGATTTATGTGTGCGTTTATTTTCTTTATCTTTAACTGGAACCGCTTTCTCTTAGTTTTCTTCTGCTCCAAATTCTATTCAAATATAGAACCAGTTAGAGCGTAGGTTTCATGGTCACTTTTTCAGTGGGGAAAATGAAGCTAAGTTGACGGATTTGACATCGGTTAGGCAAAGCCGTGATGAATCGGCCTCTGATTATTTCAGAAGATTCAAGGATATAAAAAACCGATGTTTTAATATGACAGTTTCTGAGATTAAATCCTTTTCAGATTATGTTACTATGAATTCTTCAACTAAATTTGAAACTTGGGAAACATTATAAAATTTTGCATAGATGTCAGAACACCTGGCCCTGGTCCTCCTAACATGAAGCAGCTTGTTAGAAAATAGGAGCCTTATTAGGTTTCGGTTGCCGGCACCCAACAGAGACACACTATGCTAAGGTCTTATTGGGTTCGCTTTAACCATCAGAAAAACCTTCATCTTGTGTGGTTTGCAATTTGAATATCGTCCAAGCAATGTGGGAATAAAGATCAATCCTAGACTCAGCACACGCTATCTGGAAACCGCATCCCCTTCTTTTCCTCAAAACATATAAAGTTGTTCTTTGCACAAAGAGGCAAGGATCTATTGTCACACCCTGAAATTGTTGGATTTCAGGATGTGATTAAAAGGAAGAATAAAGCAATGATTTTCTCATAATTTTAAAATTTTCCCAACATTTATTATCTTTATAGGAAATTTAGTTCAGGAAAATAATTGGTTGTTTTCTAAATTAGATAAGGTTGTTCTTCTTATCTTGCATTTATGCTGCTTTGCTTTGTTTCTTGTTTGCCTTTAGTTGAAGTTAAATTTCTAAATTTAAATTCAAGTGAATTTGTTTGCCCCCTTTTTATTTCAATATCCCCTTTTCCTTTTTGCTCCCTCTCTTTTTTCTTTTAGCCCAAACCTCCCTTTTTTTCTCCTTTGGGCCAGCCCAGCTCGCCCCTCTCTTTTTTTTCCTCTCCCCTTTTCCTTTTCCCTTCTGTCCTTCCCCAGCCCGGGACCGGTTGCTGGCCCAGCCCAACAGCGTCCTCTTCCTTCCCCGCGCGGCCCAACCCACTGGGCCCAACAGGCCCGCCCAACCTGCCCCGCGCGCCCCCTCCCTCTCTCCTCTCCTCCTCGCTGCCAGGCGGGCCCCGCCCGTCGGGGCCTTCCCCTCCCCCGCACCGGGCACGGAGTTGAGCCTGAGTCCGGCCGCGCCGCGCGCCCCGCTTGGGTCCGACCCGCACACCAAGGCTGCCCCCTCGCCCTCTTAAATAGTGCCGCCCCGTGCCCTTGGACCCCATCGACCGAAGCCGCCGCCGCCCAAAAACCTAACCCTAGCACCCGCCTCTCCGCCGCCTCCGCCGCGCTCGGGTGTGACGCCCCGCCGCCGCTCCAACCTCGCCAAGAGCCACCACCAGAGCTGCGCATCATGGTAACGAGCCTAGCCAACCCCTTCTCCCTCTCTCTCTCTCTCTCTCTCTCTCTCTCTCTCTCTCGCCCTATCGCGTGCGCATTTGCTCGCCGGAGCAACCTCGCTGCACACCGCCGTCGTGCGTCTGCACCGCTCGTCAAGGCCCCGCGCCGAGCCTCCCATCGCCTTCCCCTTCGCCCCCTCGTTCTCCCTGTGCAAGCCGCGCTCAAAACAAGCCCCGGATAGCCGATTTTGGCCAAGTTCGGCGACTCCGCCGCCGCACGCGCTCGCCGCCGGTGTCCCTACGCCGCCCGAGCCGTCACCGAGCCGCAAGCCGATCCGTCGAGCTGCCCGACGAAGCCGAGCCGCCTCCCAAGCTGCAATCCGCTCAGCCGAGCCGCCTCCCAAGCTGCAATCCGCTCAGCCGAGACGCCCTAACTGCTCTAAGTTGTTGGATCGAGATCCAATGGTCGTATCTTGGTCGTTTTAACTCTGTTTTCGTCAATTCTTGCGCTCACGTGATCCGTACAACTTGTGCAGTAGCTTTAACACCTTGTTATCCTTTGCGAGCACAGTTTGCTGTGTCTTGCTAATCTTTTCTGTTAGCCCTCTAACTCTTTGGCTAATCACGTATAGGTCCCTGTAGCCTTGTTTCTTGCGTAGTTTCCACATTTTAGATCCATTTCAACCCATTCTTATTGCGTTAGTCTTCTAATAGGCTAAGCTATCGTTTAGTAGTGTTGTTGTGCCTGTTTTTAAATTAAACATAGATTTAATTTGAATAATATCCTCTCATCTAGCTTTTCTAATTAAAAGCTAATTAGATGTTTACCTCGGTTTTCATAATTGATGTTAATATGCTTAACACCAACTTAAATGTGTTTTTTTTTAAAAATATTTGTTTAGTTCAACACGAATCATAAAGCTATGCGATTAGATGTTGTCACATGTTCTTTTATAATTAATTGTTCAATTACTGTAATTTCTATATAGACAATCATAAATAAAATATGACTAAGTTCTACTTCGTCTTTATAAATACAAATATAATATGATTAACTATAACCCAGGATATTTTCTTTCAAATATCCTTACATGTGTTTTTTAATTAAAATAAATAAAGCTTATAGTTCTTTCTTTTCTTTTGTAACGTAAATCTTCCGATAGCTGTTTCTTTTTCAACCCTAGAACCGGTTTCCGCGTCCTTTGCGCTCTCGTAACCGTAGCAACGAGCCCTATCCTTTAGTACGCACTTTTAAAGCTTTTCTTTTATTTTGGTGTATTGTTCTTAGTTGTACTTGTTTGTTGTTTTGTATGTTTGTGCCCAATGATTGCTTCGAGTAGAAGGATCGCTGTTCGAAGCTTGAAGATCAAGTTTTCCAAGTGAGCAAGAGCTGAAGAGCAGTAAGAGTAGCTTTTCGTTGGAGAAAGGCAAGTGTCCCTAACCATTCTTCTACCTATGCTTTATTACAAGAATACTATGAATTAATTGGAACATGGAGAACCACCTAGGAAAACAGTACAACCACAATACTATATGGCTCTGGTCTTGGCTAATTAATTAGAAACTCTTGCTTGTGACAATCTTACCGAAAGGGCAAGAGGGGATGCATCATCGGGGTATAGCTCGGTCCGCTTGAGGCTTTGATATGTGGTCCTTTGCTAAGGTACCTCCTCGTTAGGAAGTGTTATGACCGCTTTGATTTGGAACCTTAGCAAATTGTCACATGTTAGAGAATCTTTGTAAAGATCTCGTAGTGTATCCCTGCCACTCACCTCGGAAGTGTTTAAGGGCCTTGCAAACTCGGGCATCAAGAGAAAACATGATTGTGGTGAAAGTGTACAACCTGTGCAGAGTGAAAATTGATATATCAGCCGTGATCACGGTGAAGAGCGGTTTGGACCCTCACATGATTAAATTAACTTTAAGATGGATTTAAATCACTTTCTGGTTATTTCTCTTGTCCTTACTGAGTACCAACCATAAGTATACTCATCCTTGCTTATTGCTGCTCAGAAGAGAAAGTTGCTGTGAGGTTAGCTGAAGATGTTGCTGAGTTGTAGGCCTATGCAACCCCCAGTTGATTGCCTGTGAAGTTTAGAGTCTTCGTTTCCAGGATAAGCTGTGTATCTCTGATAATCTTTATAGTCGTTGTAATTCTCTTTTCGTGATACTGTTACTGATTATTCACTTATGAAGTCACTACTATATGTATGAAACTTGATCCTAGTATACATATAGTTATGTATTCGGTTTTGTTTTTAAAACCGGGTGTGACATCTATTCATACATGTAACTTTGCGTGGTGTCAATGTACTGAATAAAGGACCGTGTGCAGAGTACACTACTTTGCGTGGTGTCAATGTACTGAATAAAGGACCGTGTGCAGAGTACACTCAAGGTATCGATGCAAAGCTGCTCAGTAGGTGCCAAAGACAACCTTATATGCAGGGTGTTGGATTAACATGGGGAGCACCAGTCCTCCACCCAAGAAGCTCCCACATACACTGCAGCAGCCAGCATCCCTTGTGAGTTGTTCTGGTCGGCGCCGGCCACGAGATGGCAAGCGCCGTTGGCGGGCTGATCGCCAGCAAGCTTGCCGAGCTTGTCTGGGATGAGGCTACCCTGTTGTGGAGATTCAAGGACGACGTGGATGGCTTGAAGAGGACCATGGTGAAGCTGCAAGCTTTGATGCGCCATGCTGACCGGAGGGAGGGCCAGGATGAAGGAGAGAGACGAGAGATCATGCGGGTTTGGATGAAGGATTTCAAGGCTGCAGCCTACGACATTGAGGACTTGCTGGATGAGTTCGACGCTATTGAACTCATTAAGCAGGACCAACCCAAGGTACAGATGCTAAACTTCAATATTCTTAGTTAATTTTCATTTTTTTCTTCTTTTTCCGAAGTGAGGGTTGTCCCATTTTTAAAACTCTCGGTTCCACTTATATGCTTTTAACTGATATTTGCCCATCTGATCACTCCCAAATTAATAAGCTTTAGAATGCTGCTGGGGAAGAGAAGCGGAACCTTGCTAATCCTTAATTTTAAAATAAAAGTTGCGAACGCGTTACATCATATCTGTGAATTTAAAATTGATAGTGTGGTCTCATTGTTAAAATAAAAATTGAGTGTATCAATTTAGCCATAACAACATTTAAATTAGGCCTTGTTTTAACCTGGCAAAAATAAAATGCCCGTGCATAGGCAACTCAAGCAGGACCGTGATATTATTTTGGTAAACATGAATCGTTGAGGCAATTGATTCTGAAATCAGTCGTACTAAGTTCATAGTTGCCTCCATTTCAACAGCGGCACCAACTTTTATTTAGGACTGCACTCACGTCATCAGAGTCAATTGACTAAGGGCAGAGCCGCAGAGGTGGGAGTCTATAGCTGCAATTGCAAATGACTCCTTTCCAAAATATAATATTTAGTAGAAATGGGAGAAGGAAAGAAGATATTCAGGCAGTTATATCCAGCCTACGGAGTGCCCTGAGCATGAAGATTCTTCATAAAATTAGAATGGAGTCATTACCAAGCAGTCTGACAAAACTAAATATTTTTATCGCCAAGTATAATTGAAAACTAATTCTATATACCATTACAATAACGTAGGGTGCATACTTTGTTTGCTTTAGAAAATGTAGATAGACCCATCTGAAGCTGGAACCTGGAACAAAAAGAATGAAGAGGCACTGTACATGTAAGCGTTACAAAATATTGGGTGACAACGGCAATAGGCAGAGAGGCCAAGATACAGGAGCAGTGGCTCCGCAGTGATCGTCGTCGAAATTATTGTTCATCTTATTCCTTGGTTCGCCGGCGCGTGCGAGAGTGAGAGTGAGCGAATCAGAGTGAGAGCAGGCAGAACACGCGTTCCTACGCAGTTCCAACAATTGGTATCAAGAGCAAGGTTAGATAGTTGGGGGATCCGTTCCCCTCGACCGAGGTGTACCGGTGGTGCTCGCTGACGGCTGTGATGCGTGAAGCTCCGGGCCATGTGTCGGCCTGTGGACACGTGAGGCGCTGAGGCTGCCTTGGTGCGGCGGCCAGCGGAGCTGCGGGCTGGGGCGCGTAGCAGGGCGTGGGCGCGACGTGCTGCGGGGTCACCGGTGGTGGCTCATGGGCGCAGGCACAAGTGTGGCGCACAGCGTGAGTGGCGGCGCGAGGCGGCTGGAAGGGCTGCGGCAGGGCGCGCTCGTGATGCTCGGCGCGGGTGTGGCACGCGACCGGCAGCGCGGCCGGCGAGGCAGTGGTGGCTTGGCGCAGCGGCAAGGAACGCACGGACGGCGGCGATGCGATGCCCGTAGGAGTGCTCACGGTGGCCTGTACGTGGCTGCGCGCTGAAGGTCGCCGGGCCGTGTGTCGGTGCACGTGAGGGAGCCCGTGGCGACGCAAGGCTAGGCGTTGCGGTTAGACAGTGGATCGCGCATTGTTCCTGTCTTGGTAAGGCGGGGCGTCGTTCTGGCCGGGGAGCAGTGGCGTGCGACATAGGGATGAAGCGGTGGCGTGCGTCGCCGGAAAGGGAGCAGAAGGCCACGGCGTTCGCGCGGAGGCATGCTGCGTGGTTGGCATCACGTCTGGAGGCCGTAGCGGCAGCCGCGGGATGACAACGACGATGGGAGCAGCAGCATCGAGGCAACGGCGAGTGTGCGGCAGCCCCGGAGACAAAGAAGGTGTGCTCCCTGCTATGGTCTATGAAGAGCCGGAGTCCTGTACGTTATGATGGGCGGCGACGTCGTAGGTTAGGGGGAGTCATGTTTAGGGGGAGATTTTTAGAATAAACACGCCATAGGTATATTTCTGGCGTGCCTACGTTTGTGTCGTGCTGTGCGCGTGTGTGTCGCGCTGTGCGCGTGTTGAGCTCGTTCGGCGAGCTCGGGTCCAGTAGGTTGGCAAGGTCGTTGCCGTCCAGGTCTAGGTGCAGATTGTGCGGAAGTGCGCCAGCTGCTGTGTTGATCGAGTCTTGGAGTTGTTAGGAGTAGTGGCTGTAAGCGCCAGTCTGTGCGGAGAAGGCCGCCACGTCCGGAGCGAGCAAGTGGCTCCCTGGGCAAGGCTGAGCAGGTCCTGCAGGAGTGAAGGACGTGGAGGAGAGCTCCTGATGCGTCCCTTGCCTACAAAAGTCCATGTACTTCGTGTGCTCCGGAGTGTCGAGTTCAATGTAATACAGAGAGGCCAAGATACCGGCTGTTCATCTTCTTCCTCGGTCCGCCGGCGCGTGAGAGAGCGAGAGCGAGCGAATCAGATTGAGAGCGGGCAGAACACGTGTTCCTGAGCTGTTCCAACAGTCCCACCTCCTCTTCGCGTGGCTGCACTGGCGGGGCTGGCCTGGGCTGCTCTAGGGCTTGGGTGGCTAGATCCGGTGCCCGGTCAGCCGGATCCAGCACCCCCTGGTCGGGGGCAGCGCTGGTGGTGTCGGCAATGGTGGGGGCGGCTGCGCAGGCCTGGAGTGCCGGGTTCTCCATTCTCATGGCCGGGTCCGTTGGGCTAGGGGCGGCGCCCACGGTGGCTGGCGGTGGCTAGCCTTCTTAGCTGCGGGTACCAGGGTTTGCAAGGATGGCCGGCAATGGCTTCGCTGTACGGCGGTGTGTTGCGCGAGGCAAGGCAAGGCCCGGTTCCGTGTGCCTGGCCAGAGGGGGTGGCGGCGATGCATCTTTGTAGCTGCCGCATGCAGCCGGTGTGTCGATGCCCCTCTGGAAGGGTTCCTATGGGATGTCAGGGAACGACGACGGCAGAGACAGCCGGTTGATGCTCTTCGCTTCTCGGCACCCGGTATGCATGTGGAGGGGGGACTTGCAGCGTGAAGTCAGAGCTGCTACATCAGTGGATGTGGCTCGGCAACGATGATATGAGCCGAACCCCCCTTTTTCGTTGACTAGACTGTTTTGGAGGTCGGCAAAAGCAGGGGGCGGGGCAGAGGTTCAAAATTGGAAGTCAAAGCTGTTCTTCATATTGAGCTCGGCAATGATGACCTGTTGCGGCCTTTCGCTTCAGACCATCTGCCTGTCTTCGTTAGGATCATCTAGAGTCTGCCATGGGATGTCGCTGGACTCATGACAGTTTTGTGCTCTTCCACGTCATGTGGGTGATTCAACCCTTTGTGTGCCCCGTGTTGGTACCATGTTCGGCTACCCTTCTTGTACCTACAATTCTTTCATCTGAACTGAGTGGCAGATCTCCTGCCTTTATTTCAAAAATAAGTGATAGAATCACAGAAACACGTAGTGAGTAATCATTCTTTGAGTGTGGTAACCTTATACATGAATAAATCAGCAATGAAATGACATCTCCCAAAAGTAAAAGGCAAATTTTGCTCACGGACACCGTTCAATTGTGGAATTGGCCGATGCACACCGCCAAAATGATAATTTGGCCAGTACCATTATGAAATGGTGATTCTTTGCTGCTGGACACCGCATGCAATAAAATATTTATTTTCATGGTTCGGTAGAGAGAAAGACGCGTGAATAGACCACATTGCCCCCTACAAGTCGTCTTCTACCTCTAGATTCCACACTTCTCTCTCCTTCATTCCCTTAGCTCTACACTGTGCATCGCCGCTCCTGTCCCCAACCCCACTTGCCCCACCGCACTCCCCACAGACGGTAGTAGGAACCAGCAGGCAACACACACCCCCATGAATAGTAGCAGGAATGGGTCGAAGGTGTCACGAAGACGGGACATGAAGCCAGGGCACGAAATATCTGGAGTGACGTCCGTGTGGGGTGGGATGAGCCATAGCTCTCGGGCATCATCCGTGTGGGTGTGACGCGCTACTGCCAGGGTTGCTCCATCTATATCCGAATCTGAAAAGGAACAGGGACCACCACCATTAGTAAGGGTAGGGGCATCATAGAGGTCGCAGCTGGTTGGATTCATGGTCGGAGGCGACCATTGTCGTCGCAAATGGTGCGTCCGCCTACGCTACCGCCATTGGTGATGTCGAGGCCGCCGCTGCATGGGTAGCAGGTAGGGAGGCGCATAGTATCTAAATGCGCCGGCCGCTGCCGTCGATGGTGTGTCGGGCGGGGGGGGGGGGGGAGGGCACGAAACACTCTACAATGCCAACAACACTTTATCAGTTTACAAAACCGAAAACTTTATTTTAAAAACTCGGGCAAGAAAGAAGAGAACAAATAAGTTGGTGACATCTCCTTACTCCAGTTCATTTGAGGCCACATAATTTCGAAGAGTATGTGTTAACCCATGCATAGCATGATATGCCTGGCTCCTCCTTGCCTGTATTTTATTCTGAAAGTGAACAGAGTGTGAAGTGGAGTAGCTTGGTATTACAATATAAGTAAAAAAACAAAGAGGTGGAGAGCAGCCATACCTGCAGGATGCATTTTTGTTCACTAGACTTGGGCTGCCCACGAACTTGGCCCTCAAAGCGGTATCCATGAGGTGTGTTTATGGGCTTCACCTGGCAACTTGGGCCATAAATTGTCCTAGACCCACAAACAGACCACAGAATCCTTGGTTTAGAAATAAAATACAGAATACAAAATGTGCAGCAAGTGAAATGATTAGAAGGTTAACTTTATTGGTACACAAAAATTTCACATGAACTTATTCTTGTTTGGCTGGACATTAGATTTTTTTTTGTTTCAACTAACTTATTTCAAGTTCGAAGTTGAGTTTCTAAATTTTATACAACATAGGTATCATCATCAGTTGAGTTCATAAACTGTCTCTTAATTTGGTGTGAAATTGAATGGCTGAGTGTTTGTTGGGTGCCATTGCACTTGCTGTGCTTGTCATTATAGTGACCAACCAATATATTATAATTTATTTCTCAACAAACATGTAATATGTTTTCTTCTACAACTTGTTTTGTTCAGCCGTTGATATACCACAGGAATATATTCAAGTACTACAATACAAAACAAAACACATGTACAACAAAATTTTATTTATGGTTTATCTTTTTCTCTTACAGATTAAGCTATTCTTTTCATCCTACAATCCATTCCTGTTGCGGTTTACATTAGCTCACAAGATGAAGAAGGTAAAGGAAGTTTTAACCAACATAGAGAAAGAGGGTTGTGGGACCCTTGATCTGGTGCCCCAAGATACATCAATGTGGGCTGATGAGGTGGCTAGAAATCAAGCTATTATTTCACCCACCAATGGGGGCATCGACATTATTAGAATGGTAGGAAGGGATACTGAAAAGGAAAAGTTAATCAAATTACTGAAAAGTGAAGCTGATGAGGTTGTCTCAATCATTCCTATTGTTGGACTTGGTGGCCTGGGGAAGACAACACTAGCCCAATCAATTTTTTTTTATAATAGAACCAAAACCTTGATCTACGGGTATGGGTCTATGTGTCTAAGAAGTTTGATCTACAAAGAATTGGGGAAATAATCATATCAACAGTGAGTAGGAGTACCAGTATTGAGCCAAGCGAATGGTACATCACCCTAAAAGATGGCAATTTGCAGTCCATTACTGAAATGTTGAAAAGTATGCTCCCTACCAAAAAGTATTTGATTGTTCTTGATGATATGTGGGAGGAAGGTGTGGATAATTTGGAAAAACTAAAGCATATGCTGCAATATGGTAGGAAGGGAAGCAAGATCATATTAACTACACGAATGCAACATGTAGTGGATAAATTGGATATTGGTGCTCTAGCTAGTCAAGGAATAATCCGCCCTGTGCGCAAGAGTGACCAAATCAATTTAAGCATTTTATCAGATGATGACTGTTGGAATGTGATGCGACAAACACCATTCTGGCAAGGTGAGGATCTATGTGGATTAGAACCAATTGGTAGACAAATCGCCAAGAAGTGTGCAGGTCTACCACTACTAGCACGATCTCTTGGATTTTTGTTATCCCAACATAAGTCTACAGAGGCATGGGAAGATATAAGGGACAAGAAGATTATTTTGGGTATGGAAGAAAATACTTTGTTGCAAGAGCCTTTGGAGGGCCTCATGTTGAGCTATTACTACATGCCGTTAAAGTTCAAGTTGTGCTTCACATATTGTGCAGTTTACGCCAAGGGCTTTACTATTGCTAGTGACAACCTCATCCAGCAATGGAGAGCCCTTGGATATATTCAATCAATCATCGATGGCAAACACTGTGTCGACTATTTG
This sequence comes from Panicum virgatum, assembly GCF_016808335.1. Taxonomy (NCBI): domain Eukaryota; kingdom Viridiplantae; phylum Streptophyta; class Magnoliopsida; order Poales; family Poaceae; genus Panicum; species Panicum virgatum. Next base: position 17,836,705 of record NC_053152.1, read on the forward strand.
TTGGGGATGTCTTTTCTTCAAATTTCCAAGACTTCTCAGGTCAGTAGAATAATCTCTTTTCCATCCGTTCATTCATTTTGCATGATGCAATGCTACCGATGTTAAACTCCAAGATTGTCAACAGATCTATGTTAGTACTTATTTAACAATAAATTGAGTGGCATGGTGGTCTTACCCACAGTTATCATTGGAATCCACATCCATGGAAACACAATGAACACACGAACTATTTTGCCACTTCTCCATAGTATTTCAGTAAAAGAAAAGAAAGCATCATGAACTATATGAGCAGCTAATGTGCCAATCGCCCAAATTTTTTTGGGAATGTTAAGTTGGGATATTTACTTAATATAACTAACTAGAGTCATAATAACTGATTTTTATTGTTAAAAATTGACCAGCTATGGCTAAATTTTCGTTTACTTCATCGAATGGCGACTAATGAATCACAGAATTCTGAACATTCAGGCTATGAATCGTTTTTTTATTTTTTGAATAGATGATTGTTTGTTAGTTAGAAAGAAAGACACTATCAGAAGATTGAAGGAAATGATCACATTAATATTCTGATTGAAATGTTTAATTGTAACATGATGAAAGAATTAAAACCAATATACTCTAGTGATAACTGAAGAACCTCAAGCTCGTTTTGGAAACATAAAAACCCAAGAACCTCAATGGCAATGAGGACCCTAGCGAACATTATCTAAGATGGAAAGGAATGACCTTTTTCCCAAATATGTAGGAGGGGTGTGCAAGTTTGTAGTAAAAGAATTAAAAGAATTCGATGGTAGCAAAAAGATCCAAACAAGCTGGGACGTGTCTAAGAACTTTAGATGAATCGTACCATAATATATGTAAAAATACTACAAGATATAAATGAGAAAAATAAAACAATCATATTAAACAAAGCATTAATGAAACATTAAAATGTTTTGTATACCTAAACCGAATGGATCATATAGAGAGGAAAAATAGGCACATAGACAAAAGCCCCCACATGCTATTGTGGGTGTCTATTTGGTTTGCGATGTATATCGGAGTTGTTTGGTTTATGCCCTGCCGCCACACCCTTGGCTTGGCAAGCATCTTAGCTCTAAGCGCTCGAAATCAAACGCCTAGGGGAGCTTATTGGTTTATGCAAGTTTGTCTCAAGGCAAAGCAAATAAGCCCTATGAGTGAAGGACGGAGAAAAAAATGCTGTAGTGTAGTGCTGCTGGCTTAGGGGACGACAAGAGCAACAGTGGATGAAAATTTTGTGAGAATCAGAGCGGGACAGGTGGAGTGAAAATATTGGGAGAAAACTTGTTGGTATCCATTTTTTTCTTGAGATTCTCTAAAAGTGGAAATAGAAATCCAATTTAAGCATCTTGGGGTCTATCAGGATCAGTGCACAATTGTTTTTTTTCTTGAATGATGCAGGAGAGCTAAGAAAAAGCTAAAATAGCTCAAGGCTAGAGTCACCCATCCTAAGCAGAACGCGGACACACCTAGATAGCAAAAAGATCTGAGAAGATCGATGCTAGTATTATTATTTTGTGAAATTCACTCAAGGTTTAACAGCTAGGAGTAAGAATCAGCTCGTTCGTTACCATCAAGATAATCTTTCTTGCTACTAACAGTAGCAACAACTGATCTGTCTGCAGAATGCTCCAGAGGATGCTGAAGGTCCCATCAAGGTGACGATGCATGATTTGGTTTATGATCTTGCAACAATAATACTTGGCCAACAGTTAATTGCTCTAAATGATCCCAAAGAATTGACTCAGAACAGCCTTGAGAAGAATTATTGTCGACATATGCAGTTTATCAATAATCAGAAGCAGTCTATTGATCGGAAAAAAATTCCAAGTAAAATTAGATCTCTCCACTTTACAGAGTGCGACAGATTGCAGCTTCAAGATAAGTCATTCTCTAAATGCAAGTATTTGCGTGTCTTGGACATAAGTGAATGTTCCATCCAAGGGAAATCTGTCCCCAGCAACATATCGTTGCCATCTTCCATTCATCAACTGATGCTGCTAAGGTACCTCGATGCCTCGGGCTTGCCAATTACATCACTTCCGAAATCCTTGCATAAACTATCAGCATTTGGGGAGCTCTCTGCACTCTGGTTCCTCAACCTATCAGCATGCTCTAAATTTTATGAGCTACCTGAGTCAATTGGCAATCTTATTTCTTTACGTCATCTAGACATGTCAGGCTGTAATGTGCTCCAAAAGCTCCCTGACAAGTTCGGTAGCCTTCCTAACCTCTTGTTCCTAAACTTGTCCAGCTGTTCGAAACTAGTTAAACTGCCTGACAGTATTAACATCAAGTCTTTAGAGCATCTAAACCTTTCAAGTTGCCACCAACTACAAGGCCTACCAAACAATTTTGGCAATCTTGAAAATCTCATGTTCTTAAACCTCTCTGACTGCTACAATGCACATATGTTACCAGAGTCCTTTTGCCGACTTAAGCATCTTAAAGACCTAGATCTTTCAGACTGTCATGATATAAAAGAGCTCCCTAAATGCTTTGGTAATCTTTCTGAGCTTCATTCTCTGAATCTAACAAGCTGTTCTAAGCTGCAATCATTGCCCGAGCCATTTGGTGGTCTGTCAAAGTTGAAGCGCCTTGATTTGTCATATTGTATAAGGCTTGAAAATCTGCCATCGTCATTTCGTAGCTTGAAGCTTCAAGTACTGTACATGTGGAATCTCCATGAGTTGCCAGAGGGTATTAGCAACATGACTAGTCTCATCAAGTTTGAAGTCCACTCAGTAAAGGGGTGGGATATAGATTTCTTTGGAACTCCTTCCATTTTGAGGCTGCCTTACAGGGTAGTAGAACATAGTGTACATGAAGTAAACGAGGTGGGTTATGGGCCACATAGCAGTATAGTGAGCATTGGGAAATTGGCTTGTCAACACCTACGGATTAATCACCATGAGAAAGTCAAGCATTCGGAAGATGCGGAGAGAGCTAAACTGAGAGATAATGCTGACCTCCAGAAGATTACTGTGCTACCACCAATGCATGGGTTTGGGAGCTGTCCAAGACTGGTTGAGAGGTGCAAGGGGGAGGATGCCCACAAGATTTCTCACATCCCAGAAGTAATGTTGGATGGCACAAGATTCGTGCAGGGACAACCTGTCAGAGAATAAGAGGTAAGAAACCTTCCAAAAGCATAGTGATTCTCTGATTTGTTCATGCATGTAACTATGTATTGCTTCATATTGCTGATCTTGGAACTTGAAGATCAAAAATAAATATTGCTTCTCAAACAGAGGTAGAGTGCAAGATGTAGCAAGACCATACTGATGAACCTTTGGAAGCCATACTAGCTAAGCGGTGGATGAGGAGAGGCACGGAGGAGGTTGACCGAAGCACAGTGGTATAGTACATGTAGATTATTACTGTGCCAAGCAAAGTTTAATCACCCAGATATATATGGGTGGCGGGTGCTATGAGTTACATTGCCACAGAAACTTAGCTCACTAAAGCAATGCATATTACAACTCTTGCTCATCATGGCGCTATATATCTTGGTAACCAGGTTACCTATCGGTGGAGGCAAAGGCGGCCATCACGAGTGAGCAAGGAGGCGGAGGAGGACGTGGTGTCAGGCTATCAGCGGACTGGAGGATGTGGAGGGGATGGACATGGAATATTTGCTGAAACTGGATGGTGTGCTTCTGGGCAAATGTAACAACACTGATAATGTACAAATGTACCTATAGCTGATATCAACACTGATAATGTGCTTGTGTCTTGTGAAATTTATTACTGGCAAATGTAATGGAGGTGTGCTTCTGGGTGGCGTGTTTGTTCCATGTTGATTGGTATACTATGAGAAATGCTACTCTGGGTACAAGTACGAGCATGCATTTGAATCCCACAAGAAATCTGCAAGAAAGTAGTACTAGCAGTATTGATTTCTCTGGGATTCATGCATGCTTGTGTCTTGTGTGATTGTGTCTGCCCTACAACCAGTCCAATAGTACATTATCATTTCTGTGGCATACATTATCATATTGTGTAAGGCTTGAAAATCTCCCATCCTTGTTTTGTAGCTTGCAGCTTCAAGTATTGTGCATGAAGACCTTGCAGATTCTCAATGAGTTGCTAGATGGTATTGGCTACATGACTAGTCTCTCCATGTTTGAAGTCGACACAAGAAACAACGCACATATTGATGATGTTGTTGCTCCTTCCATTTTGAGGCGCTGCAGTTGCTTGTCAGGACAGTAGAACATAGTGTACATGATGTGCTCGAGGTGGATTATGGGCCGCATAGCAGTCTTGTGAGCATTGGGAAATTGTCTTGTCAACACCTAGAGATCAATCACCTTGAGAAAGTTGAGCAACTGTTAGATGCAGAGAGAGCTAAACTGCGAGATAATCCAGACCTCCGGGTGCTAAGCCTTTCGTGGGATCATGCAGATACCACGGAGTATAAGATAGATGCAGAGGTGTTGGAGAATCTTATACCTCCTCGAACTTTTGAAGGATTTGAACTAGCAGGGTACAGGAGCACAAACTTCCCTAACTGGATGCTTGAGATCTCCACCTACCCCAGTCCAAGGACGAACGGTGGCGCAACCATAAATACACTAGTAAGGAGAGAAAAACTGCACCACCACCACCACCAAGGCACAGGAGATCTTAGATGATGCCTCCATGAATGTAAATGATGCCAAGAACGTAATCATCATTGACTAAGCATGAGCTTAGCATGGCTTTATCCCAAGTCTTGTGCCGAGCAAAACAACTTTGACCTGAGCGTCCAAGAAGAGGAGGCCACAAGAGGTTCTTCAGCGCGCCTTCAAGAAGAGAAACTGCTCGAGGGCGATCATCGTCACTGGTCCAGTGTAGAGCTGGGCTAGGCTTTTTGACCAGAACCCTGGCATGCATGGAATGGCGGGCGCGTTGGAGGGAGGGGGCACTGGCCGCCGCCATAAGGGAACGGCAGGATTGGGCCGGGGTAGCCCAGAAAAGAGAAGGGGGATGCTCGCGGACACAACCGTGGTGGATTGCGGCGCACCGCGCAAGGGGGCACGGAAGTGGTGCCGACTGGCACCACATGGGGACGATGGATTCTGGAAGGACCGGTAGCGCGCTCTAGCCTAAGAGGGGGAGGGGGTGAATTAGGAAACTTAAAAACTTTAGACCTATGGCTCCAATTATTTGCACAAAATTAAACTAAGACAAGCTATCTAGATGTGCAACTATGGATGTTCTAGTGTGAAACCCCTATCCCAAAAGAGTTTAGCAACCTATAGCCTTTCTTATCAAGAAACTACTCTATGAAAGTAAAGGCACAAATATTACTAATATGAAATGCGGAAGCTTAAAGAGCGGGATAGAGAGAAGTAAACTCTTGACGCGGGTGTTTATCCCGTGGTTCGGTTAGCCACAAAGGCACACCTGCATCCACGTTGTTGTAGCACGCACTAAGAGTATTGCTACTCGGCAATCAAGTCTCTTCCGTGAACATAATCACAGTCACCTTGATCCCGGGTTCCACTAAGGAGTTTTTCCACTAAGGATGGGGGTCTCCACGTCCCCCGCACAAAGGATGTCGTCGCCGCTCCACACTAAGTCGGAGGGTCGATGATGTTGCCAGCGAGCCTTCAAGCTCCAAGGTGCCAGTGCACCGAATCTTCTTTTGGTTCACAAGAGAACCACAGCACAAGGGCTCAAGGCCTTGCAAACTCACTCACTAAGACCTAATCCTTTACACAACACTCTCAATGTGTGCTAAGGGCTAAAGATATGAACACTAAGCTCTTGGATGGCTTGGAGATGTTCTTGGGTGTGTACGAGACTTGTAGTAACTCCAGCAAACTCCAAAAGGCCGGGGGATGGCATATATGGCCTCCAAGTCGAAGTAGCCATTTAGAGCCGTTGGCCACCTTTCTGCGTATGCACCGGTGTATCCGAAGGCATAGCACCGGTGCATCCAGTCACTCTGTGCAATGGGTTGCCGTTGGGTCTCTGACAGTCTGATGTGGCATCACCAGATAGACCGGTGCTTTGTCAACGGTTCATCCAGTGCAGCTTCTCTTCCTTGCAACTGTCCCGGAATTTCACCGGTGCTTCTTCCAGTGTACCACCGGTTCATCCGGTGCTGAAGAACTTCGTCCAGGCCACTTGACATGCTGTCTGATGCATGAAATGGTGCTTGCACCGGTGCAACATCTTGGCACCACCGGTGCATCTGGTGCCACACGGCTTGCTGGCACCAGCACTGCAACTTGCTCCGGTGCTAGGGCACCGGTGCATCCGAGCCCCACCCCACCGGATAGACCGGTGCTGGCTCACCGGTTCAACCGATACAACTGATTCTTGCAGAACTCGTCCAATTCAGGGTTTCTTTGTGTTCTTTCTTCGTGTTTTGCTTCATCCCTGGGATCTATTAATGTTTACTTGATAAACGCATTAGTCCCATTGATTGCGTTGTTACTCAATCACCAAAATCACAAAACAATGGCTTAATGAGGCAATTTTCCTTACAGATTCGAGATGGATGGTCCCCGTGTGGCGGCTGACACCCCTCCTTCCAAGGCGGCTCACCGCGACCCAACATCTAGGGCCTAGCTTCTACCGTCCTCATGTGGCGGCGCCCTCTCCCCTCTCGGTGGCACACCGTGACCCCGCCGTGGTTGACTTCAACACCTTTCCACCCTTGAGGAATTGAATGTCTTTGGCATACGACCGCTCATTATTGTCCTTGCCGGAGGCCAGTCTATGCTGGTTCCCCTCTCTCAGAGGGCTACTTTTGTATTTACCCAACCTGGAGATACTGCCGGAATGGCTGGGGCAGCTCATTGCACTTGAAGAATTATTCATCTGGTCCCCGCCCAAGCTGGCATGTTTTCCTGAAAGCATACGGAACCTTACCACCTTGAAGAGACTGTCCATTAGAGACTATCCAAGGCTGGTTAAGAGATGCAAGGGGGAGGATGCCCACAAGATTTCTCGCATCCCAGAAGTTGAATTTGATTACCAAAGGGTAACGAATCTAGGATTGAAGGTAAGAATCCTCTCAAAAAGCTAAGCCTAGTAAATGTATGCTTTTTACATGTAACTGTGTGCATTGCTTCATTTTTTTATACTACCGGAATTCCATGATTAAACAATACATATTGCTTCTCAACGCGATTAGAGGAAGAAAATCTCCACTTTCCGGGCAATTAGAGGAAGGTGGACAAGAAAAATTGGTGGAGAGAAATTTTACTTCTTTAATATTATTAGGGCGGTGCAGGAGTGGCGGCGCAGAGGTGGCGGTGCGGGTGGCGGTGCGGGGATGGCGCTAGGGTTGTCTCGCGCGGCGGCAGCCCTTCGGGGATGAAACGGCGTCGCGGCGAGATTTGAAACTGGCCGGCAGGGGGGGTTATATAGGCAAACATTAACCGGGGCAGGCGGAGCACACGGACCGCCTCGGTTAATATTAACCGAGGCGGTTATTTTATGAAGCCCGCCTCGGTTAAGTTTTTTCCTCAACTTGAACTTGTAATGCATTTTTCTACAAATTTTTCCACTGGACTACAAAATGTCAAAAAAGCAATGTTGTGAGTTTTAAAATTCTCTACCGTTTCTGTTTCAGCAACTTTTGCTGATTTGTCCTCTAATGTTTTCAAAATTTCCTCTGAACAAATAGTGTTCAAACATATCTCTAAATCTTGATTTTAATTTGTAATCCTGGCCAAACGTTTCCGAGTGAAGAAATGCGTATATTTCCAACAAATGTAAAGGCATACATTTGGATTCCATTGCAATAATAAGTTACAAAATGTTGTGTACAATGCATATCATTTTGGCGTCGATGCAACCACTGTCCTCTTCTCACCGTCCGAGCGGCACCAAGGCTTGATCTTGGTCTTGTTGACACGGTACTCGACTTGCTTGATCTTGCGTGGATGATCAGTAAAGAGTGAGAACTCCGTGTAGTTGTATTTCTCGGGGCTCTGCACTCCATTAGCTCCCACGATCCTCTGCTTTCCTAATACAACCACATGTTTTTTGGAATCTCTGGGCTTCGGGTAGTAGGCTTCCTGAGCGACGCGGTTTGCTAGTACCCACTGATCATCTTTGTACCCGACACTTCCATGCTCCACGGTGGTTAGCCCTTACTCGTCCACGACAACCGCATTCAGCTTTACCCCTTGGCATTGGAAGATGGGTATCTATAGTTCACCGCTGTAGTCAAGTTCACATATCTGCTCAATCTACACAAAGTATGCCTTGGTGTCCCTAGTGGCCTCAACGATGCCCTCATATCGAACCCCACTGTTTTGTGCTATGCTCTTCTTATCCTTCTCTTTCGTGTGGAACCTGTATATATTGATGTCGTATCCTTGCCATGAGGTGATTTGGGAAGACATACCGTACGCAAGCCACAATTCCGCCGCATCACGATTGCGAGGTATGCCCTGTTCTTTGATCCATGTCATGAAATTGATCTTGTGCTATCTCTGTACCCATGCCCCCGTCGCGACCACGACGGAGCTCTTCCAGGTGCTTTTCAACCCACATCCACTGATTAAGGGCGTTGTGATGAGCTTCTTGCACCATTTCTTCTTCTACATCGGTGCGTACTTTCCTCCCAGTGCACCCCATCCCTGAGGTTCTGCCTTCGTGCGGATGGATGGGCAACCCAATTGCATTTCCATCCCGGATGTATTTGGTGCAGCAGTTAATGGCCTCCTCTGTTGTGTATGCCTCGATCATAGAGCCCTCTGGGTAAGCACGGTTATAGACATATCTATTCGATGTCGACATGAACCTCTCGTACATCCACATCTGGTGCGGGTATAGTGGCCCAAGGTCCTATATCTGATCAACCATGTGCAGCATCAGGTGCAGCATAATATCGAAGAAAGACAGCGGGAAGCACATCTCGAGCTGGCAAATTGTCTCTACGATGAATTGTTTCATGCCTGGCAGCTCAGCTTCATCAATGTCCTTTTGTGTGATCCAGTTGAAGAAGTAACCGAGGTGTGTGATGACCATCTTCACGTACTCTAGACCGATTGCCCTGATGACAATTGGGAGGAACACCGTGAGCATGATGTGGCAGTCATGTGCGTTGAAGCTGGTTAATGTGAGGTCCTTCATAGAGACCAGACTCTTGATGTTGGAAGAGAAATCGGTCGGCACCTTCACAGCCCTAAGCTACAGGCACACGGCTCTCTTCTCATCAGTTGTGAGGTTATAGCACGCGCTCGGGAGGTCCACTTTCCTGCTCTGCGCCGCCAAAGTCGGATGAAGTTCAGGCCTAATGTTCAGGTTCACAAGATCCTAGTGTGACTTTAGACCATCCTTCATCTTAGTCTTGATGTCCAGAAGGATTCCGGCTGTGCTTTCAAAGACATTCTTCAAAAGGTGTGTGCAGTAGACGGCATGGGGCGTATCTAGCTCCTTCCAGTACGACAAGTACTTGAAGAAACACGACTACTTCTTGAAAGGTACTGGGGTGACAGGTGGTTGTTTCTCCTCCATCTGATCCCGCTTCCTCTTCTTCTTTGCTGTGGTCCCATCTTCCTTAGATTTTTTCTTTTTCCCGAACTCTATGTTTATGCCATTCACCATTTCAAACACATTTTCCCCATAACTCGTCTTCTCTGCTCATTAATTTGAGGCAAGGGATCTTTGTCAAAGAACTGATTCATCGAAGGATCCCGGTACCTATGCTTTTTGCTGAGGAATCGCCTATGCCTAATGTACACCAATTTCTTTGATCCAGTAAGATAAGTGTAGCAGGTACCATCAATGCACACTACATAACTTGACTTCCCTTTGACCTGCTCCGACAGTGCAAAAAGGCCAGGGTAATCAGTGATGGTGACAAAGATGATGGATTTTAGAGTGAACTCCTTCTTTACGGATGCATCCATCATTTTCACCCCATCTTCCCATAGCATCTTCATGTCCTCCATGAGTGGCTCCAGGAACACATCTATATCATTGCCTGGTTGCTTTGGACCAGAAATAAGTATGGTTAGTAAAATATACCTACGCTTCTGGCATAGATAGGGAGGTAGGTTGTAGATAGTCAGGATGACCGGCCAAGTGCTGTGGGAACTGCTGAGGTCACCGAAGGGATTCATCCCATCCGTACTTAGTGCGATCCTGACATTCCTCGCTTCGTCACCAAACTCCTTCGCGAACTTGGCATTGAAACTCTTCCACTACTTGCCATCGGTGGGGTGTCGTAGCTTGCTATCGCCCTTGATACGTTCTGCCGATGCTTGCCACGACATCAGCTTGGCATCCTCTAGGTTACTGAATAGTGCACGCAAGCGATCGATCGCAGGGAGGTACCACACTGACAGGGCATGACTTTTCCTCTGTACATAGCCCTCTTCTTCCTCATCCTCAAGAACCGGGATCTGCTTGGCCGTCTTCTTCTTCTTCTACCAACTCTTGGGTCCCTCATCATCCACGTCTGCGCGACAACCGGCATTCCTCTTGTACCGACTCGCGCCGTAGTGCGGACTGCTATGCAAGTTCTCATACTTGCCCCGATACAGGATACAGTGGTTAGTGCATGCATGGAACTTTTAAACTTCATCGACACTGGCCGGATCATCTTCTTCACTCGATAGGCATTGGCGGGCACCTTGTTACCCTCTAGGTATGTGTCAGCAAGCATACGCAACGTGTCATTAAAGCTAGTGTCGGACCACCCATGGCGAGACTTCAACATCAGCAATTGGAGGTTAAAACGTAATGCCGTCCATTGCTTCGGACAGTACTTATACAACGGATCAATTGCCGCCTGCTTCATCTCCTTGAAATTCTCAAGCCACTTCGGATTCCCAAACAAGACATCATCTTGGTCCATACGGTTAGCAAGGTTCTCAAAAATCTCTGCATCTTCGGGCCCCAACGAGAATCTTGTACATCCACTCAGCCTTGTCCATGAATGAGACCTTGCACACAACGAGAAAATAGTGTCAAATACGCAGATCTAGATCCGGATTCGGTTTTCTCTCGCCTCCATTTAGATCTAGATCTAGACCAAAATCATGTAAAAGAGAGGAGAAGAGAGTTGGAGGAGTCAGAAATCAACCTTTAGTGGTGTCCTCCCTCACCAAATCCAAAGGCAAAATCTCCCCCCTCTAAGATGGTTAATTTTGGTTGTTTTGAGGTCAAAACACCCAAAAATGGAGGAGGAGCCATGGGGAGGAAGAAGAGGGGTGGGCTGCTATATATAATGAACTTAACCGAGACGGGCAACATAAAGGAAACGCCTCGGTTAATCACCATTAACTGAGGCGGTTGATTTAGGACAGACCGCCTCGGTTAATAGTTTAACCGAGGCAGTCTAGGCGGTCAGGGCGGTCTGTCCTAAAACAACTGCCTCAGTTAATGGTTATTAACTGAGGTGTTTTAACCGAGGCGGTTGTACGGCCGGCAGCCCGGCACGGGTTAACCTAGGCGAGCCGCCAGACCGCCCGCCTCCGAGGCTTTTTTCAAGCGCCTCGGTAAATAGAATTTTGTAGTAGTGTTGGTCTCTTCATTGCACCCTAGTAGTTCAGGCTTTCTAATCTCAATTCTTTGCTGCGGCGTCATGTTCAAGTCCTTGGCATAACGGGAGAGAGATAGTGAATTGGTATTGACAACATGTTTATTCTGTGAGGCATCTTCCACCTTTATTATAGTTGATTGTCTAACAATTAACCACTGTGATTCAAGACTCTTTGCAATAAAATGGAAATTGTTTCCTTTCATTTTAATTTTTATGCAAAGTTCACTATGCGCTACCACAGAAGTCCTATAATGAAAACATGATATACGAAACCACAAACCACTACTACGAAAAGGGTATTTGGTCCTCCACATTAGTCCCAGCCACCAATGGACCCGGGTGTGACACCCTAGGTGTCTGCACAGTAGAATTGCATTTATTTTATGCATCATGTGCTTATTTTGCTTGAAAAAGGATCTTATTGTAAAAATCTAAGGATAGTTGTGTAAATATGATTTAATGCAAGGTCCTTTCTATAACTTAATTTGAATAGGGAGAGCAAATATTGCTTTTGTGGAGGGTTTATTTGTGAAATTCAGTGTAATCATTGCTTGGCAGAAAATTTTGCTTTTTAGTTTGAAATTAAACTGAATTTGCATTGGAAAAGACAAAAGTCCATTAAATTCAAAATCCTTCCTATGTTTTCAAAATAACTCTTTAACCTTTGGTCAAATCAATTTTTGCACAACATCAAAGTTGTATATCTTGAAAAATTGAACAACTTTCATGTTGGGAACTTTTTCATTTGAGCCCTAGTTTAGGAGATATTTTTGTTTTACAGTAGAGCCCCTAAGCTTTGCAGAAATTACAAACCAGTCCAGCCTTCATCTTCCACCTCCCTGCTCCTCTGCTTGCTCTGCCGCCGGCGCTGAGCGGCGCCGCCCGCCGCCGTGGAGGGCCACAGGCCACCTCTTGCTCTCCGTGGCACCCACACGTCGCGCCCGAGCTCCTCGCCGCCCATTTCCCCTCGCGCTGGAGCTTCCCCGTCTTCGCCACGCCACCCCGGCCATCCGCGCGGCCGCCACCTCGCCGTCGCCGTAGAGAGCTCGGGACAGAGCCCCAGTTCCCTTCCTAGCGCATGCCTCAGCACCAGGGGAACCCTCTCATACTGTTCCACTCACTCTCTCGCCAATTCCCTGCTTGGAAACCCCAGAACACCGCCGCCATGGTCGCCGCCTCCCTCTGAGCTCACCGTCAAGCCCCATCCTCCGCCTTTTCCCGCCCTAAATCGACCCCACCAATAGCTCCCTCTTGTCGCGGTGAAGCTCCCCGACCACTCCACGCCGCTTCTACCTCACCGGAACGCCGCCTCCGCTGCTGGCCGTCGCCGCCGGAGCAACTGCTCCGCGGGGAACCCCCAATCCGGCCACCCCGAGCCCCAAGAAGACCACCATCGGGTAGAGCTCGGTCCTCTCTTGCTCCTCCACCCCATTCCCCTCGCCGCCGGCGAGAGAAACCGCCGGAAACCAGCCGGCCCCACCTGCCCTTTCTCCTACCTCCGTCCAAGGGCCTGATTGTAATTTGTTTTAGAATCCCAGGGGTCTCAGCGCAAGAAACCAGGGACTAGTTTGTAAGGTCTAGTTAGGTTTTTCTAAATTTTGCTGTGAACTTTGAAAATGCCTAGAAATTCATAGAAAAAACAGAAAAATATAAATCCAAATGTTTTGGAATCCTTGTTAGAAGATTTATAAGTTTTGTTACATACACATCTTCAGTTTTGGTTTTCTTTTTAATCCAAGAAAAAAAATAGAATAAATAGGCTTTAATTGTTCTAGGAGTTCTACTCAGTAACTGTCTGTGATTTTTGGCTTGATTTTGCCTTACAGTGTTACTAGTACTTGGAAAAATTTTGAAGCCTTTTTGACATCATTAACTAGATCAAAGTTTCAAGATTCCTTGATCTACTAGTTATGCTAATATATTTGTGCTGGTAGAAATATTAGATTTCTGACTGTGAAACTTTTTCCATGCATACATGTTACTAAAACCTTGCTGTTGCCCATGTTTTAGCAGTTTTCGATCTGTTTGTCTATTTCTTTTATTTAATGCTAATTAAGTAGGCTTTAATTATGGTAAATAGTTTCCTTACTTATAAAATTCTGATAATTTTTGTGTAACTCTATTTTGGTCATATGTTTAGTTCTGTAAAATTTATGATCTAGAAACACTATATAATTCTTGTACTAATTAGTTTTATCACATGTGGTTTAATTTTGTCAAAATTATTACTTCAGTTTTAGGCCTAGATAAATTCTGAAACATTTATGAGGTGTTCATAATCATGTGAAGCCTGTTCTGAAAAATTTTGAACTTCATAAGTGCTGTAGTTTGTTCTGTGGAATTTGATCTTGCTCTAGGTGTAGTCTGAATAACTATTTTATTCTGATTAATTGGTGGCATGAAATGGAATGAATTTTGCAGGGTAGATTGCTCTCTATATTTGCTGTTTGAAGTAATTTTACTGAAGTTAGATACTGTATTTATACTGAGTTACTCAATTCTTTGCAAACCATGATTTGTATGGTATATAAACTAACTAACACTTACTTTGTAAGTTTAATCAAACTGTTTTGTGAAGTTGATCTTGTTGTTTTGTGTAGTAATCGTTGTTAAATAACTACCCTATAAACGCTTGCCCATATGAATGTTTGTTTGCTAAATGTTGGACTACAACTTTATCGTGAAGTGTGTTTGTGTAATACTGTTCTTGCATCACATATAGATACGACTGCTCTAGCGGACGGGACGTACGAGTTAATCCCGGAGTCCGAAGAAGGTGATCCAGAAGCCCAGGTGAACACCACTATACTGACCGAAGCCCCGGACCAAAGTCTGGAAGAGCCCAAGGCTAATCTAGTTAGCGACTATCGCGAAGGCAAGCCCCGGACATAACCCAGTATTTCAAATTATTACAATTTATCGTTATTACTTACTTGTGCATTTACAATTCTTAGGATTTGAATTGAAACCCTAGATGCATGATCCTAGGAACCTATGTACTGAACACTAGACCTGAGTTCGAATAATTGCTAAGCTTATAGGACCGGTAAAAGTCGAGTGATTGCTTGTCACTCGCGAGCTCTATAGGAATTGCTGGTTTACTTTCTGCTATCAATATAAGGACGACGGACGAGGTCGTGTTTGATATCATGACCTTGTGTGAGACCCCGTCTGTGTTGATAAACTTGCTAAGGTTGCGGTGTGTTGTTGCGGTGGTTAAGTTTTTGAACGTACTAGCCACACGTAGTAAATATGGTACGCGGTAAGCCTAGAAGCCGATCGGACCGGTGAGTGGATATACCTTTAACTCTCTCTTAGAGATAGGTTTTTATTTATGTTTATGTTGTGCAACACCACGGCTACAGGGAGGAAGATGGTGCCCTGTAGTCGGGGAGAGTGACCCTATCCACAGGTCGGAATGAAAGGTAACGGTTGTTTGGGAACGACCCGACGGTGTTCCAAACGTGTGTGTTAGGTCTGTCTAGCCAGGTTAACAAGTTCGATTCGAATCGTCCGCTTCTCACGGTTTGGGACTACTTGATCCCTTTGCCACACAGAGTAATAAGAGTAACATTATTATGATCAGTCTTGATGTTTGCTTAAAGTTCTACCATAGTTGAATAGGAGTAGTTGCTTACATAGAATGGTTAATCAACTAGAATCTTGGAAGCTAAAACTTGAAAGTAAGGACCTACTCTTTATTGCTTTTCAGCAAAAGAAATACCAGAGCCTACAAAACCCTGCATAGTCTAGCAAGGTGGACTAAGTATATCCGTTGACAGTTAAGTCTTGCTGAGTATTAGAATATTCAGCCTTGCTATTGAAACCTTTTTCAGGTATGAGTTTTGAGGACCAGATCGCTAGTCTGTCTTGGCCCTGCTCTTTGCCTACTGGCTGGTCCGTAAAATGGGATCCGTCTTCGGGCGGCAATGACCCCGATGAGTGATACCTTGCTTGGGCTAGCTTGGTATACTTTTGCGACGTGTTGTAGCCATCGTGTTTTCTTTCCGCTGCTTAAACTCTGAACGTTAAACTTATGGCTTGTATAATTGTTTTACTAAGTTTGGACCTATAATATTACTTTGAACTTGTGTAATAACTACTATGCCCGTGTTGTAAAATATGTATGGTTTTAATATCTCTGGACTCGCCTTAGTGCAGGGTATGCTTGTTCGATCCGAGAACCGGTGGTTGTATCGGGACGTTACCCGACAGACCAAGAATTGTTCCGTTTGAAGTGCGTTTGTGTCGGTGTTGCCCTTATGGTGATGGCTAGCGCACTTGAGCCGGGATAATTCAAGTGGTTCTGCAACAGCTGGTATCAGAACTACAAGTGTACACCATAGGTGTTAGAACCTTAAAAATCAATTTCCGTATAAAATTTGACCAACAAGGTATTTCTAAAAACTACGTTGGTTTCGTTAAGGGTTATGCATAAAACGTAAAATCCTAGGGAATTTACGGGAGTTACTAGGTGGCTATCTATGTATGGTTTATTATATCTGACTTCTAGCACTTTACATTATTGTCAAACCATACTCACAAGCAACCCTTAATTTCTGTAACGACGCATCTACGCTAAGGTAAGAAGGTAAGGATCCTCAGTCAGCTGAGGGAGTCTGACCTTCCCGTCGGTGATGCAAGCCGAACACTGCCCTCAAGCAGTGGCTTACTTGAGGTACTCCCAATATACCAACTATTAGTTGACTATATTGGAAGTAAAGTGTACTCAGTCAGCTGAGGGAGTCTGACCTTCCCGTCGGCAATGCGAACCGAACGCTGCGCTCAAGCAGTGGCCTACTTGAGCTGCTGGGAGTCTGACCTTCCCGTCGGTGATGCGAGCCGAACACTGCCCTAGGGAATTTACGGGAGTTACTAGGTGGCTATCTATGTATGGTTTATTATATCTGACTTCTAGCACTTTACATTATTGTCAAACCATACTCACAAGCAACCCTTAATTTCTGTAACGACGCATCTACGCTAAGGTAAGAAGGTAAGGATCCTCAGTCAGCTGAGGGAGTCTGACCTTCCCGTCGGTGATGCAAGCCGAACACTGCCCTCAAGCAGTGGCTTACTTGAGGTACTCCCAATATACCAACTATTTGACTATATTGGAAGTAAAGTGTACTCAGTCAGCTGAGGGAGTCTGACCTTCCCGTCGGCAATGCGAACCGAACGCTGCTCAAGCAGTGGCCTACTTGAGCTGCTGCCAATATACCGACCCTCGGTCGATTATATTGGGAGTAAAGGAAATTGTGAATACACTATCTCAGTGGCGTATGTTAACGTTGGCCATACGGCGGAAATTGTATGCTGCGCTTCTATAGTGAGCGGTAATGTATGGGAACACTTTCATGAGTGCTGGCATGAAAGGTTCAATGCATATACATATATATGTTCTGTCAATCTTTTGCAGGTACACTAACCGCGATTTGATAAGTTAAGAACGGTTAGAATTTATCGACTAGATATAATAGGGAGAGATGTATTGATGTTATGCCACCGTACTAACCGCGTAAGCCCAACAATAGTTGGCAATTGTTTACCTTGTGAGGAATGAATAGGCCGTGCATGCTTGGTTTGATGATGTTTGATTTGATTCCTAGAATTTGAAATTGTTACATGAGTCCTTTTAAGGGATTTCTAGTGTGGATCTTCATGGATATGTATTAGTATGCTTAACCCATAAGTTGAGTTAAAGCTTGATATTAGGGGCATGTTTGTTGAAACATTTAGATTTCCTTGGATGAAAAGATGGATTTGAGTCATGCCTTCATTCTTAGCCCATCACGATGTTATAATGATCTTTTCGTTCCATAGAATCTCAAATGATGAACCAGTACCACTTGGGGGTTTGTTACTTTCTGAAATTGGTGAAACCATATAATTCTTTGAATCAGAATCACATTTTTCCGCAATCTTCTTAAAAAGCTTTATTTGAGAAGTCTTGAGATAAGCATATAACTCACATTTGAATCCTTTTTGATTCAGATGGTGGACTGTCACAATGTCTTTTGGGGTGAGGATGGATGTGCTCATACTGATTGCCTGTACTGGGAGGGCTTTCCGAGGATTTTGTGGGATACGCTCCGTGTTTTCCACTACCCAGACCCACCCCGGTACAAGGGACCATAGTTTTCTAAGGATGGAGTTCAGAAGAGCAGAGTCACCATGACCATTCCTCAGCACCCCACCTTGGCTTGGCCACCTATTGAGATTGAGGTGGTGGATATTGTCTTGTGGACGCTTTGAGACAGCAGCTCTCAAAGCTATCACTACCTTCTGTGAGCATCATCCCAATGAAGTAGCCGCTTATCCTATTGGCTTGTTTCCTGGCAGTCAGTGCTGGCAACGCAGAGTAGCTCTTCAGGACCACCCACTTTGGACACTTAGTTGGAGACGTAGCTGAGGAGACTATCCAGGCGGTGATCAGGTATATGAATGCCCAGTCCCACTATTAGATTCTTCCGCAGAGGCACATGGATCAGGTGATGGACTTGCCCTAGACTTTCCAGCGAGGTCTTAGTTTCAGAGACACTCAAATTCAGGGGCTTAATGAGGCTGTTGCTCGGAGAGATCATGCCATTCCATAGTTTGAGCTTCAGGTTCTGGAGCATGGTGCTAAGATAGTGTAGCGCAACACGGTGATTGGTTTTCTTCAGGAGTAGGTTCATGAGCTCCAAGTGGATCTGGATGATGCTATTTCCCATATTGGTATGCTCCATGAGCAGCCAATACCCCCAGTTGTTCCAGCCGAGCCTGCAGCAGAAGAAGAAGACCCAGAGGTGATGGAGGGAGTCTTAGAGATAGATTCAGAGCACGCGCTTGCCGAGCCTAACCCTCAGTCGGACGACTCTTCCTCCGGCAGTGCTTCCTCTGTGGGCAACCTCGACGACTTCTAGGTACCTTAGGCTTGTCCAAGATAGCATGTGATTTTCCTATTGTAGTATATGTAAATAGGGAAGGAAATGTTGTAAAATATCCCTAGAAAGGAGTCCCACTTGTTGTAGCATATGTGGTAAGGAAGCGTGATGCTAGGCTTGTAATATAAAGACTACTTTGGATGTAATATAGTCGTGGCTACCAGTTTGGAAATCTTGATCTTTCTGCTTGCCAAATTCTTATCTCTTCATCGGTGCATTTCTAGGCTGTTTGATGCATATCGAAATGAAAGAGTATGAAGTCATCTAACAGCTGACCAATTCTGAGTTATGTTGGTTGAACAAATATGTGTTATGCATATTGTGTTACACCGCATTTTGTTAATTCTGCTGATTTGATTTGATTTTTGATGTCCAATGTATGATCATTGCACATACCATTAATTTTGGGAGCAAGAATGATGTATCTAATAGATGTCTTCCATAAATACAGATGGTTGGTCATACTAGTGGATCGCCTGAAGGCTTCGGCCATGAAACTGACAGTGGATCTCAGCAGCCACCTGCCACCACCACCGAATCTGGCCGAGCTAATGGCCATGCAAACCGAATTGCTTCGTCAGCTGTTCCAAGGGCAGCAGAATCCGCCATGCCAGCAACATGGAGGACGTGATTCTTTGGCACCCAACCTCCGCTGTTCAGCCGAATTGATGAACCTTTGGACGCCGATGCTTGGCTCCATACTATTGAGTCCAAGTTTGCCTTGCTAGTAGTACCTTGTGCTGATGCGAACAAGGCACAGTTTGCCGCCCAACAGCTTTGTGGCACCGCTCGTATTTGGTGGGATCACTATTGTGCTATGCAGCCTGTTGGACATGTTATCTCTTGGGAGGAATTCCGGAATGCTTTTCGGACACATCATAATCCTGAGGGATTGATTGAGAGAAAGTTGAATGAATTCTTGGCTTTGAATCAATGAACCCTGCACTGTTCTTCAGTATGCACAGGCCTTCAATCATCTGTGCCAGTACGCGGGCCATCATGCGGATACTGACGCCAAGAAGCGCGATCGTTTTCATCGTGGCCTCAACACCAAGCTCAAGGAACGCCTGAACCTTGTTCATCCAAATACTTATAATGAGCTGGTCAATATGGCCATTACTCAAGAAGATTGTATCGCAGCACACCATGCCGAGAAGAAGCGAAAGGCACCAACTGGACCCCCGAGTGCTTAGCCACCAAAGTTTCGTCTGGTGCAGAATACTCCACCAAGAGCTCCACAGAGAAATGCCCCAATGGCCAGGTTTGTTTTTAGGCCACCTCAGCAACAGGGAGGATTCAGACCGCCAGTCTTTCAGTAGCAGCAGCAGTTTGGCCCAAGGTCAAATACCCCACAATTCAATCGTGGGAATGGCAACAATCGATGCTTTAATTGCGGTAGTACTGACCATTTTGCCAAGAATTACCTGCAACCCAAGAAGTCTTATCCAGGGCATAACTCGAATCAGAACAGCAAGGGCAGGGGCAAGAAGCAAATGGTGCAAGTCCAATAGGGGCGAGTTAATTTCACTACTCTTGCAGAGCTTCCCGATGGAGCACTAGTCATATCGGGTACTTTCTCTATTCACAATAAACCCGCAGTCATATTATTTGATTCTGGTGCAACTCATAGTTTTATAAGTGCCAAATTTGGAGCAAGAATTGGATTGGATTTTTGTCATACTAAGGGATCTTTCATGATAGCAACCCCTGGTGGGAAGATAGCTTCCAATCAAATTATTAGACATGTGCCAATTAAGTTGGGTAGCAAATTGATAAAGACAGATTTGATCTTATTGAACTTAGAAGGCATGGATGTTATTCTGGGCATGGATTGGATGACTAGACATAGAGTACTATTAGATATCTCTTCCCGAGCTATCGAGATAGATTCACCATATCAAGTAGCCACCATACTCTATCTACCACAACGAGAGTGCTTCAACTCTTGTGCCTATACCATAAAAGAAGTTAAGATTGAAAATATTCCTGTTGTGTGTGAGTATGCGGATGTATTTCCAGATGATTTACCTAGAATGCCCCGTGATAGAGATATCGAGTTTGTTATCGAGCTTCAACCCGGTACCGCCCCTATTTCTAAGAGGTCATACCGTATGCCTCCAAATGAGTTGGTAGAATTGAAAATCCAACTTCAAGACCTTCGTGACAAGGGTTTTATACGTCCAAGTGCTTCACCATGGGGATGTCCAGCCCTATTTGTGAAGAACAAGGACAACAGTTTGAGGCTTTGTGTTGATTATTGACCACTCAATGCGGTTACTATTAAAAATAAGTATCCTCTTACCCGCATTGATATCCTGTTTGATCAGTTAGCTGGAGCCAAGGTTTTCTCTAAGATCGATCATCGTTCTGGCTACCATCAAATAAAAATCAAGCCCTGTGATATTCCGAAAACAGCTTTCTCGACCAGATATGGACTTTATGAGTATCTGGTTATGTCTTTTGGTCTTACCAATGCCCCGTCATATTTTATGTACCTGATGAATTCAGTATTCATGCCGGAGCTTGATAAATTTGTTATGGTGCTGATCGATGACATTTTGATCTACTCCAAGAATGAAGAAGATCATGCTCAGCATTTACGTATCATTCTTCAGCGATTACGAGATCATCATCTTTATGCCAAATTCTCCAAGTGTGAATTTTGGCTAGATAGTGTGAAATTTTTAGGCCATACTATCTCCAGTGAAGGTATATCGGTTGATCCAACTAAAGTGCAAGAAGTGATGGATTGGGAACCTCCTACTTCAGTCCATCAGATTCGCAGTTTTCTCAGTTTAGCTGGATACTATCGTCGATTCATTCCTGATTTCTCCAGAATAGCCAAGCCTATGACGGAGTTATTAAAGAAAGGAGTGAAATTTGTTTGGGATGATAAATGTGAAGAAGCCTTTCAAACTCTCAAAGCACGATTGACTACTGCTCCAGTGTTGGCTACACCGGACAGTACCAAATCTTTTGATGTCTATTGTGATGCTTCTGGTACAGGACTTGGTTGTGTACTTATGCAAGACAACCGGGTGATCGCGTATGCATCAAGAGCTCTCCGGAATCATGAGAAGAATTATCCAACACATGATCTGGAGTTAGCAGCTGTTATTCATGCTCTTAAGCTCTGGAGACATCATCTTATGGGAACTCATTGTAACATTTATACTGACCATACGAGCCTCAAGTAAATCTTCACCCAAGCAGATCTCAACATGAGACAGAGACATTGGCTAGAATTGATAAAGGATTATGATCTAGAAGTGCACTATCATCCAAGAAAGGCTAATGTCGTTGCGGATGCACTCAGCCGCAAGTCACAATGACATTGTCTATTTGTAGAGCCATTCAACGAAACTCTATGCCAGGAAATGATGAAACTAAATCTAGATATGATACCTCAAGGAAGTCTGAACCATATAGCTGTCGAGCCTACACTTCATGATAGCATCATCATGGCACAATTACATGATGAAGGTATCAAAATTATTAAGGAAAAGCTAACCCAGGGAGAAGCAAAGTACAAATGTTTCCGTGTGGATCATAAAGGAGTTTTGTGGTTTGAATTTCGTCTGGTGGTACCCAAGGATCACCAGCTTAGAAAACAAATCCTTGATGAAGCTGTTGTCGGTCGAAACCCACCAGCGAGCAGCGACGGGCAACACGAAGAGCTGGGAGGATCGCCGGGGCGCTGGCAGGCACTGCTCCCTCGTCGACGGCCCGCAATTCCGTCACGCGCCCGGAGATTCTGTGGAAAGCCGAGCGTGCCACCTGACCTATACCCGATCAGGAGGGTGCGAACGTGCTCCAAACAGTTTCCTGCATACAAAGACACGTGTAAACGTAAGTCCGAGCCGTGGTCAGCTCCCCGGGACGACTCTTGCATCGGCTTTAAAGAGCCGATCGAGTCCCGGTGTCAGATTTAGATCTGTGTCTATCCAGATATTGAATGAATAAAGCAAATGACTATAAAGCTGCTTCAATTAAATCTAATTAATCTAATCCACGATGGTAAAAGCCTCACTGCTAGATCGGAACATCCTACACGTGACTAGGCCCAATGAACATAACAGACAACTAAACCATAACCCAAAACAGAGGCCTAAGAACTAGCAAGAGCCGATTCCCGGAACAATCCCTATCAAGGCTAAGATAAAGCATCTACTACACCACCGGATCATCCAATCCATTTGCAAGGCCTAACCTAGCAGATATTGCGCCAACTCTTAAGACAAGAGCAAACCATAACAGATTAGATCTACTAGACATAAAAGAAGTAGGGTGTTGCCTCTGTGCAGCTAATTCTATGCGACAAGAACTAGCATAAGATTGAAAACAGTGACTGCACAGAGACAATATGATATTCGTAGATGATAAGCAATGAAGCACAATAGATCTGCTAAAAGCCATGCTACGAGCATCAAGATAACTAGCATTACTCGCCATCAAAAACGCTTCAGTACGAGTAATACCAAGGTAAAGTAAGAACAACGCTGCCCTGATCGCAAGAAGCAATCAGGGCAGCATGGCGCTTACTTGGATGAAACCCTAGGATTAGGGGTGGCGATGCACCGAGAGTTGTTGTTTGCGAGACGTGATGACGCTCTCCTTCATGAATAACATAGGGTACATATTTATAGTCCAGAGACTTGGGAAACAATCTAAACTAATCTTGTCCCGATCGGACTCCATCTCTAATCTTAAACTAAATCTAAGGATACATGGCCCATATGGCCCAGATGCCCATGCAGGAGCCGATTTACAAGTCTTCTTCAATCTTCTGCTTTAAGCCCATCTTGCTTTCGGCCCATAAATTAATCCTGTTAATTTATGGCGATAACACATGCCCCCCTGGTTTTGGCAATGATAGTTCCAAAACCAATCCGTCACTTTATCTTCCCGTTAATGCTCGTTAAACACACTACAACCACCAAGGAAGACGCAACGTCTCTGCAACTGGCTCTTCGTAGAACGTTAAAACTGCCGATCCGTCTCCCATTCTTATCGCTATTTAACCTCACCCCGAATCGGCTCTTCTTCACGGCAAAACTCCTTCCTCCCAAAGCCAGTAGCACAGAAAAACCCCAATCCTTCAAAGCCATGGCCATCTCTTCTTCCTCCGACTCCAACTCCATCAGAGACTCTCCCTCCTCCTCTTCTCCTTCTTCTTCCCCCCTCCCTGCTTCTTCCATCGACTCCATTCCAGAGAGTCGGGAGCCGACACCGGAGTGGGACCCAACTGCAGCGCATGAAGCGCTGGCTCCTCTGCACTGGGATGCAGAGGAGTTCGACTTCGGGTTCGTCTCCGAGGAGGACGAGCCCATGACTGAAGGAGAAGACCTCCGGCTCCTGTTCCAGGTGGAGTCGGAGAAAAGTGAAGAGGAAGAACCTTCTTCGGATGGAGTCGATTCCTCCTCGGAAGAGGAGATCGACTCCCCTTTCGACGACGACGAGCCGATGGGCGGAAAGCCCTTTCGGTTCCTCGGGTCCTCCGAAGAGGACAGCGAGGAGGAGAAGAGCGGCAGCGGCGACGGCTGGAGCGACTTCGGGTCCGAAGGTGGCAGCAGCGCCTTCAGCAGCGATGACGACGACGACGACAGCGACGACGACGGCAGCGGGGATGCGCCAGCCCGAAGCCCCAAGCGCCGTAGGTACTAGGTACCTACGAACAGTAGTAGTAGCATTGTAGGGGTAGAATCACAAAGCCGAAGGATTATTTCCTTTGTAAAATCGGCTTTCCTTGTATTGATCTCGTATCAATGAAATCAATTTCCTTTAATTCCGTGTGCCTTCGTTTACTCCCCAAAAAGCCGACGGCAACGCATAAAGCTTCTATAAATATCAAAGAGCCGACGAAATTCAAACTAGAAGCAACCCGCACAAGAATAGAGTATCACTTCCAACTTGAACCGAACCCGACGAACTCTCAAATTCGAGCGCAATTCGAAAACCAAGCTCTATAAATTCGAGCAAGAACTCTCCGAGCAGTCGGAATTCGAATCAGAACCCACAGCAACCAAACCCTAAGTCAACGGATCTGTACCATGGCAGATTCTGCAGCTCAGATGACAAGCTCTGCAATCGATGATGCGGCAATCTGCGGCCTGAAGGTAATATTCGGCCTAATCCCTTAGTTTTCTTCAGCTTACAAGCCTCTGAAACACTAAACTCTGAAACATGACACCATATGCATACTTCTGAATTTCCGAACTTCAGGTGTCAGACATCTTTCTGCCGCATCCCTCTAATCCAAAATCTTTCTGTCTTGGCCCACAAACCTATGAAAACCCTAATAGATTTGATCTCTTGTGAAGCAAATAGGATCCCTTTTGTGAGTCAAAACATCGATCTGAACCTCTGGGCCGACTGCTTAAGAGCCTGGCCTAACCCCCCTGAGAGTTGGATTACATGGTACAGCAGAGTAGCAAAAACTTATATGCCCTTATGGCAGAATTTGAACATAGCCGATGCACTTAGCTTATCATTGTCACCCCTTGACAAAGATGAAAATCTTCTGAAAACCATCAGCTATTTTTGGTCTGATGCTCTGAACTGCTTCCTCTTTGGTCATGGACCCATGACCATTACTCTGCTAGATGTTACCATGATCACTGGCCTAGACATTAGTTCTCCTAATCCTGCTGCTCACAAAATGGCAGAAGTCCCCTTCAAACTTTCTTCCAAAGTCAACTGCACAAACTGGGGCACTTACATGAATCAGCACATGAAAACAAAAGGTCCAGTGACTGAAAAGGAACACACAGCCTTCTTAAATCTTTGGCTAGAGCACTTCATCTTCTGTGGTCCTTCTTTAGCTCCAACCAAGAACTATCTTCCCTTGGCCTATCACCTGGCCCATGGCAATCACACCGGCCTAGGCAAACTCTTCCTTGGAGAAACTTACAGATATCTCCATTTGATGACATCTAACCTGCTTAACCACAAGAAACTGAGAACTGGTGGCCCTTGGTGGTTTATTCAGTTGTGGGCACAACTGCACTTCCAGTACCATATTCCCAACTTCCAAGGCCTGACCAAGAACTCCTTCCCTGATGAGAGTGGCAAACCAATTAGATGTACTAGTTACGGCCAAGCTTTATTTAGTCTCCCTGGCAGTAAGCTGAATTCATCAGATGCAGCAAACTAGTTCAGAATCTTCTATAAAGGACTAGACAATCCCCTCTACTTCCCATTTACTAAATCTGAATCCTTTGAAAACCCAATTGCCTTCAGATTAGATAACTTTGCCGATGACGACAGCACTCGGCATCTGTATTCTTTGATGATTCGACCTGGCTTCCTCCCCGTTGGCATCAGCACCTCTAATAGAATTATCAAGCCAGGTTATGAATCCTACCAACCAGTTATAGCAGCTCGGCAATTTGGCCTAGGACAGGTCCCTCCCCACTTCCATATTCACCACTTGGTGGAGAGCAGAGCCGATCTGCCTGATGGTCTCACCAGCTCAAGATGCTACAACATGTTCGATGACCTCCTTATTCCAGTACCAGCCGATCTGTCCTTCACCTCCTCATCAATCGGCTTCAGCACATGATGGGGAATGTGGAAAACACATGTATTCAGGAAAGCTCTAGGTCCTCGACTGCAGCAAATTGATCCTGAATATGTGATCCCCGAGGAAGAGGTACTGAATTTATGCATTTTGCCCTTTCTAGATCATCCATCCTTCCACTTGTCTAATTCCTACTCACCCTGTTTGCAGCAACAAGATGGTCCAGAACCTATGACCAGTAACGGGGAGCCATTCCACTTTCTTCCAACTGCTCCTAATGTACTCTTCTGCAAAGGATCACCAACAATGAAGAAAGTGATAATGACTATTCAGCCAGACCTACTTCAGTCGGCTTCCAAACAAAGACAAACTTCTGCAAGCGTTGCCCCCCGAGTCTTTACCAAGAAAAGGAAGATGATCGCGAGGTGAGTGATCAAGAAACCTAGCACCAGCTTCTCAGAGTCCATCAGAGTCCAACACCAACCAGGTAACTCATCTTTCTGAAACTTCTTCTTTATTTCATACATATGTACTCTGGTTGACCGTAATTCTATTTCCAGGACGCAGCCGAAGAAACCCCCAATGTAGAAAGCCTGGAACAACATGAGATGGCTGCAACTCCTGATGCACTGATGGATGCAAACGAGGAACAAACCGATACAGTCGATGTTCTTGATGTCAACACAAGCTCTAACAGGACGATTGCTCCTGAACCGCCCAACACTTCTTCAGAATAGGTAGCATCACAAAACTAATTCTGAACCAGCCGATAGCCCCATAAATGCATCTTGCTCTAACTCCAGATACGCCCATAGGGCTTTAATATTTCAGGTTTGCTTTCCTTTGACCCAGCACTAATGGGTCTGACTGTCCCTGGAGCAGAGACACCATCTTTGTAGCAATCGGCTAACTTGGCACATTAGCTTCAACTCATCAAGGATCTACTATCTGCTCCGATCACCGCCCTAGTTGATGATTCCAGCAAGATAAAGAACATCTTCGAGCAAATAGAATCCCAACTCCCAGGAACCATTGCAAATCAAGCTCTGGCCAGCCAGCAACCTTCCATTCTTTCGGATAGAAGTGAATAAAGCACAACAACGGATGGAAGCACGTCGCTCTCAAGCTTCTCTGAAAGCCTACATTACCCAAAATTGCAAGGCCCTTAAACAGAAGAAGGCAACTCTGGATATCAAAGCTGATGTGTCTGCCAACATGAACCGACTCGACCTCCTGAAGAAAGAACTGGTGGAACTCGAAGAAAAAGTCCGTACCACCAAAGAACTCATCCAGGCCGAAGAAGCTTCCATTGCAAACTCCAAACAAGAAACCTAGGAAATAGCCGAGCAGATACAAGCAGAGTTTGCAGAGATAAGCACCTTGAGTCAGGCAGATAGTAACAGGCGATGGCAAGGATGACGAAGCAATCATAGCACGAGCAAACACCGTCCGCACAGAAGCCATCCACGCCATAGAAGAATTCCTGAACCATTAGATAGGTTCAAGAAACAATTAGTACTGCCTGTTAACCTGAAACTTAAAAACATCTTAAGTCGATGGTTAGACATCGGCTGTTTTGCTTTTTATATATATTTTACTGGCCAACTCAACGTGTTGGCCCCTTCTCCTTTTTTATATATTTTTTTTACTGGCCAACTCAACGTGTTGGCTTGTCATTCATCATTCATTTTTTTTACCGGCCAACTCAACGTGTTGGCCTGTCATGATTACAGCCAGATGGATCTCATCGGCTCTTGTTACTCGCTTTCCCACATGCTCGGGAAATACTTCTTGAGGTGTTGACCATTGACAGCGACAGGAAACTTGACACTGTCCAATTCCTCGAGCATGTATGCATTCCCAGGCAAAACCTGATCAACCTTGTACGGCCCGTGCCAAGTTGGAGACCACTTGCCATATTTTCTATCTTTAGTTCCCAATGGTAAAACTGCCTCCCAAACAAAGTCTCCAACCTGGAAATTCTTTGGTTTGACCTTCTTGTTGTATGCGCGAGCAACTTTAGCCTTATTTTCCTTGATCTTCTCCAGCGACCAAAGCCTTAGCTCTGTCAGGTCCTCCACGTTGTCATTCATAAAGGCTGCATACTGTTCAGTTGTCAGATCATTCTGGAACTCGACACGCTTTGATCCGGTCCGTGATCTCCCATGGTAACACAGTGTCTTGGCTGTAGACTAGATGGCACGGTGACGTCTTGGTGGACCCATGACATGAAATACGATATGCCCACAAAGCTTCTGATAACACCTCATGCCAGCGCCTAGGATATTCATCGATCTTTCTCTTTATGAGCTTGATAAGGCTCTGGTTGGATGCTTCAGCCTGTCCATTAGCTTGGGCATAATATGGAGATGATCTGATCAGCTTAATTCCCATGTCATCGGCAAACTTCCTGAATTCCTCTGATATAAAGACCGATCCTCCATCGGTCGTAATGGTCTGAGGGATCCCAAATCTGTGGATGATGTGCTCTTTGACAAAGCTGTTCACATCTCTTGACGCTACTGACCTCATGGGCACTGCCTCTACCCACTTTGTGAAATAATCTGTGGCAGCTAAGACCCATTGGTGACCCTTGCTAGACGACGGGTTGATTTGACCAATCATGTCCATGGCCCTGCCTCTGAATGGCCACGGTTTGATGATAGGATTCATTACTGATGCTGGCACTATCTGAATTTTGCCAAACCTCTGACATGCCTGACACCCTTTGTAATATTTGAAACAATCTTCAAGCATAGTGGGCCAGTAATAACCCGATCGCCTAATCAGTCACTTCATCTTGTGAGCCGATTGATGAGTACCTGCAGGCTCCTTCATGAACCTCATGCAAGAGCCTGATTTGACTCTGAAGGTCCCAGACATTTAAGTAGTAGTCCTTCCAAGGTTCTGTAGAACATGTTATCCCCTATCAGAACATACTTCATGGCCTTGAGTCTTATCCTTCTGGGTGCCCCCCGAGCCGAATCCTTCAAGTAATTGAAGATATCGGCTCTCCAGTCTCTGGGTTCTAGAAACTGAACCTCCACGTCGACTCCATCGGCTGCTTCCCTGTACCCGGAAGCCATCTGTGCCAAATCATTGGCTTCATTGTTCAGAGTTCTGCGTATCCAGTGGAAATTGATGTACCTGAATTGTGACATCAACTCACAGCACTGCATCCATATCGGAAATAGAGCCTCGCTCTTACATCTATATTCTTCCGTGAGCTGAGAAATCACCAACTTTGAATCTCCAAAAATTTCCACCGCTTCTGCACCAGCTTCGAGGAGCAGTTCCATCTCTTTGCAAATGGCTTCATATTCCACCAAATTATTGGTGCATGGGGCAGTCATTCTGATGGAAAAGGAGTAAGTCGCCCCACGCGGCGAGACCAACAGAATTCCCACACTGCACCCATCATCACAAGCCGATCCGTCAAAAAACATAGCCCAAGCACGAATAAATAATGCAGCAATATCAGTGCTGATCCTGTCTGCAACAAGATCCGCCAGTGCTTGTCCTTTGACCGCTTTCGCAGGCTGATACCAAATATCGAACTCTGACAATGCAAATATCCATTTTCCTAGCCGGCCTTTCAAGACAGGAGCCGACAACATGTGCTTTATGACATCCGATTTGCATATGACAATTGTTTCCGCCGAGAGAAAAATATGGCGAAGCTTTGTACATGTAAAGTATAAGGAAAGGCAAAGCTTCTCGATTTCAGGATACCTGGTCTCGGCCTCCAACATGCGCCTGCTGAGGTAGAAAACCACCCTTTCCTGGCCGTCGTGCTTCTGGACTAACACCGAAGCAATGGAAGTGTCACCCACGGATAGGTACACGTAGAACGACCTATCTTGCTGAGGAGGAACCAACACTGGAGGCTTTGACAAATATTCCTTGATTTCATCGAAAGCTTGCTGCTGTTCTGCCCCCCAGCGAAACTCGTCATCGGATTTGAACTTTACTA
Organism: Panicum virgatum; assembly: GCF_016808335.1. Taxonomy (NCBI): domain Eukaryota; kingdom Viridiplantae; phylum Streptophyta; class Magnoliopsida; order Poales; family Poaceae; genus Panicum; species Panicum virgatum. Next base: position 17,866,644 of record NC_053152.1, read on the forward strand.
AACCCATGAACGGTTCGATGCGCCCAGACAGATTAGAAATAAATCGTCTGACAAAGTTAATTTTACCGATGAGCTTCTGCAACTCTTTCTTTGTAGTAGGTGGTTTCATCGTCTTTATAGCTTCTTGACTCTTCAGGCCGATCTCGACTCCCCGCTCATGCACCAGGAATCCCAGAAATTGACCGGCCGATACTCCAAAGGCACATTTCTTTGGGTTCATTTTGAGCCCAAACCTTCGAGTCCGTTCCAAAACTTGGCGCAGATCTTCTAGATGCCCCCCAGCTGATTTGGACTTGACCACGACATCATCAATATAGATCTCTACCAGTTTGCTGATGAGATCATGAAAAATATAATTCATGGCACGTTGGTACGTTGCACCTGGCATTTTTCAGTCCGAAGGTCATTACCAAGTACTCGAACAAGCCGACCGCGCCTGGTACTCTAAACACGGTCTTGTTAACGTCTTCTGGGGCCATGAAGATCTGGTTGTAACCAGCATTGCCATCCATAAAACTCATCATTTTGTGGCCGACAGCTGCGTTGATCAATGTCTCTGCAACAGGCATCGGGTATTCGTCCTTTGGCGTCGCTCTATTGAGATCTCTAAAATCGACGCAAACACGCCATCGGCCATCCTTCTTTTGCACCGGTACCACACTAGAGATCCATTCTGCATACCGGCACGGCCTGATGAACCCAGCATCCAGCATCTTCTCCACCTCTTTCTTGACTTCTTCGAGGACTTCGGCCTTCATCTGACGTGCTCGTTGCTGAAACGGCCGAAACCCTTTCTTGAGCAGAAGTCGATGCTCGACGATGCTTCTATCCAGACCGGGCATCTCGGTGTAGTCCCATGCAAAGCAATCCCGGTACTTTCTCAGTAATGCAATCATCTCCTCTCGCAAGGCCGGATCCAACTTCTTGCTAATAAATGTCGGCCGTGGCTTATCCCCAGGACCGATGTCACCTTCTTCCAACTGCCAAGAAAAATTATTTGGCCAACCGCGTGGGCTGGCCGCTTCTACACTTCCATTATCATTCTGAACCAAATAGTTGATGAGTGGCCAACTGCCAGAGCAGGTCATCGTACGTACATGATGTAACAATTCCGAACCCAAACAAGATTTTTCTATTTTTTGGGGCCGATCGCTGGGACCGGCCTCTCTATTTCTATTACATCCCGTGGCATGCCAGGATGCGTCTACTCTGTGAGGCCAGTGGATAAGACCAGCCTCAGTCCATTTTTTGTCGCCTCGATCCGATCACAGTCTTCCAGGGCGATCCCTGAGATCGGCTCTTGTCCTTCCGCATCCCAGGCGTTCATGTCTGCGAGCGAGACTTCGCTGGAATCGTCTGCAGGGACCATTTCTACCTCATCGTCATCCCATTGGATGAGGTACTGATGCATTGTGGAAGGGATACAACAGTTGGCGTGAATCCAATCCCTCCCGAGCAATACCGTGTACGTACTTTTGCTGTTGACGATGAAGAACGAAGTCGGGATCGTCTTGCGGCCCACTGTCAACTCCACATTAAGGACCCCCATTGCCTCTGATGGTTGTCCGTTGAAGTCATTGAGCATCACATTGGTCTTGATCAGAACGGCAGAAGAACGACCCAATCGGCGCAGCACAGAATATGGCATCAGGTTGACTGCGGCACCAGTGTCGACCAACATCCTGTTCACAGGCTTGCCATTGATGAAGCCCTTGAGATACAATCCCTTCAGGTGCTTGTAGCTCTTCTCCTTCGGCTTCTCGAAGATGATCGGCTGTGGGCCCAGATCCAGCTGTGCGATGGCCGATTCTTCCGGTTGGGGTGCCCGAAACTCCGATGGGAGCACGAACACCATGTTCACATCAGCCGATGGCTTCTCATCGGTTTTTGTCTGCTTGGGGCGCCACTCTTTTCTCGGAGGGCGCCTTTCCTCCCTTCGTGGTCGCCTGACTTGCTCCGCGAGATCCGGACGCGCCTTCCTCAGCACGTCGAGGTACTTTGCTTCTGCCTCTTCCAGATTGCGCAAGCGCTGCACTCTGCGCTTCTGCGAGCAATTGAGCCCGTCAGGACACCACCGTGGACGATGGTACCTGTCTTCTTCTTCTGGCTCGGAATCACCCCTGGTTGGCTGCCTCACACGGTCATCATGACGTGTTCTGGGCCCTAAGCGCGGGAACACCGATGTCTCATTTTGCTGGTGTCCTCGAGGCCTGCACTCCAAGCAATCATCTATAGTAGGCAATCGGCTCATGCCGGAATTCCAACAGTACCAGAAGAACGGGCAATGCTAGTGGTCGCGTATAGCCTGGCGTCTCCCTAGTGTCCTTCCTGAGCGGTGCTCGTACTCGTCCTCTTCCGATTCGTATCGGCGGCGCAACTTGTACTGGTACTGGTACTTTTCCAGAAGCCGATTAGAAATTGGAAGCTGATTGCGGATGTGACGCACTTGCTCTTCAGTCACATGCTGCTGTTTCAGTTCGCGTCCATCCTGTGGCCGTTTGCCAGAAGCAGCCTCTATCCTCTGCTTGTCATGGCGGCGCATGGGTCCCACCATGTTGATCTGGAATGCCAAATCTTACCCCTCGGATCCGAAGTCTGACAGCTCAACCACGTTAGCCTGTGGGGAGGGCTTTGTGTCAACCTTCATCGTGTGCTGAGCTAGGATTAGTCGGCCTTGCTCGATAGCCGATTGTATCTGACGACGTAGCTCCTTGCATTCACCCGTGGAATGAGTGAACGAGTGGTGCCACTTGCAATACAGTCTTCCCTGCAGCTCTTGTGCCGTCGGTAACTTGTGATTCTCTAGGAGCTTCGGCTGTTTCTCTTTGAGGAGCAGATCAAATATCTGCTCTCCTTTGGTCACGTTGAAGTCGAAGCCCTTCACAAGCCCCTACTGTTTGACCCACTTGCACGGGACAGGGTTTGCCCCCCGAGTCCACTCTGCCACGGCCACTTCTTACTCCTTGCCAGAGTCATCAGATTCATCTGCCTGGGCCATGTTTACATGGCGCTTGAACTTGTCCTAGTACAGCTCAGGATGGTAATGTTTGTATGCTGTAAGCTTCTGCACCAGGTGCGCCAGAGATGTGAACTACGACTGAAAAGCCGCATCCTTGATCGCCTTAGCGAGTCCCAGGATAGCCAGATCGACTGCCTCCTTCTCTGTGATGCGCGACGAGTAGCATCGGTTCTTGACCTCCCTGAAGCGCTGTATGTATTCTGACACAGTCTCTCCTCGCTTCTGCCTGACTTGGGCGAGGTTGGCAATTCCAGCTTCAGCAGTCTCCGAGTGGTACTGGGTATGGAATTGATCTTCGAGCTGCCTCCAAGTTCGAATCGAATCCGGAGCCAGTGATGGATACCATCCAAAATACAAATCCAAATGTTTTGGAATCCTTGTTAAAATATTTACAAGTTTTGTTACATACACATCTTCAGTTTTGGTTTTATTTTTAATCCAAGAAAAAGAATAGAATAAATAGGCTTTAATTGTTCTAGGAGTTCTACTCAGTAACTGTCTGTGATTTTTGGGTTCATTGTGCCTTACAGTGTTACTAGTACTTGGTAAAATTTTGAAATATTTTTGACATCATTAACTAGGTCAAAGTTTCAAGATTCCTTGATCTAATAGTTATGCTAATATATTTGTGCTGGTAGAAATATTAGATTTCTGAGTGTGAAACTTTTTCCATGCTTACATGATACCAAAACCTTGTTGTTCCCCATGTTTTAGCAATTTTAGATTTGTTTGTCTATTTCTTTGATTTAATGCTTATTAAGTACGCTTTAATTATGGTAAATAGTTTCCTTACTTAGAAAATTCTGAGAATTTTTTTGTAACTCTATTTTGGTCATATGTTCATGTCTGTAAAATTTAGGATCCAAACACACTATATAACTTCCTGTACTAATTAGTTTTATCACATGTGGTTTAATTTTGTCAAAATTATTACTTCAGTTTTAGGCCTAGATAAATTCTGAAACATTTATGAGGTGTTCATAATCATGTGAAGCCTATTCTGAAAAATTTTGAGCTTCTTAAGTGCTGTAGTTTGTTCTGTAGAATTTGATCTTGCTCTAGGTGTAGTCTGAATAACTGTTTTATTCTGATTAATTGGTGGCATGAAATGGAATGAATTTTACAGGGTAGATTGCTCTCTGTATTTACTGTTTGAAGTAATTTTAGTGAAGTTAGATACTGTTTGTATACTGAGTTACTCAATTCTTTGCAAACCATGATTTGTATGCTATATAAACAAACTAACACTTACTTTGTAAGTTTAATCAAATTGTTTTGTGAAGTTGATCTTGTTGTTTTGTGTAGTAATCGTTGTTAAATAAGTACCCTATAAACTCTTGCCCATATGAATGTTTGTTTGCTAAATGTTGGACTACAACTTTATCGTGAAGTGTGTTTGTGTAATACTGTTCTTGCATCACATATAGATACGACTGCTCTAGCGGACGGGACTGTACGAGTTGATCCCGGAGTCCGAAGAAGGTGATCCAGAAGCCCAGGTGAACGCCACTGTACTGACCGAAGCCCCGGACCAAAGTCCGAAAGAGCCCAAGGCTAATCTAGGTTAGCGACTATCGCGAAGGCAAGCCCCGGACATAACCCAGTATTTCAAATTATTACAATTTATCATTATTACTTACTTGTGCATTTACAGTTCTTAGGATTTGAATTTAAAGCCTAGATGCATGATCCTAGGAACCTATGTACTGAACACTAGGCCTGAGTTCGAATAATTGCTAAGCTTATAGGACCGGTAAAAGTCAAGTGATTGCCTGTCACTCGCGAGCTCTATAGGAATTGCTGGTTTACTTTCTGCTATCAATATAAGGACGATGGACGGGGTCGTGTTCGATACCATGACCTTGTGTGAGACTACGTCTGTGTTGATGAACTTGCTAAGGTCGCGGTGTGTGGTAGCGGTGGTTAAGTTTTTGAACGTACTAGCCACATGCCGTAAATATGGTACGCGGTAAGCCTAGTAGCCGATCGGACCGGTGAGTGGATATACCTTTCACTCTCTCTTAGAGATAGGTTTTTATTTATGTTTATGTTGCGCAACACCACGACTACAGGGAGGAAGATGGTGCCCTGTAGTCGGGGAGAGTGACCCTATCCACAGGTCGGAATGAAAGGTAAATGGTTGTTTGGGAACGACCCGACGGTGTTCCAAACGTGTGTGTAGGTCTGCCTGGCCAGGTTAACAAATTCGATTCAAATCGTCCACTTCTCACGGTTTGTGACTGCTTGATCCCTTTGCCACACAGAGTAATAAGGGTAACATTATTATAATCAATCTTGATGTTTGCTTAAAGTTCTACCATGGTTGAATAGGAGTAGTTGCTTACATAGAATGGTTAATAACCTAGAATCTTGGAAGCTCAAACTTGAAACTAAGGACCTACTCTTTATTGCTTTTCAGCAAAAGAAAAACCAGATCCAACAAAACCATGCATAGTCTAGCTAGGTGGACTAAGTATATCCTTTGACGGTTAAGTCTTGCTGAGTATTAGAATACTCAGCCTTGCTGTTGAAACCTTTTTCAGGTATGAGTTTTGAGGACCAGATCGCTAGTCTGTCTTGGCCCTGCTCTTTGCCTACTGGCTGGTCCGTAGAATGGAATCCGTCTTCGGCCGGCAATGCCCCCGATGAGTGATACCTTTCTTGGGCTAGCTCGGTATACTTTTGCGACGTGTTGTAGCCGTCGTGTTTTCTTTCCGCTGCTTAAACTCTGAACGTTAAACTTATGGCTTGTATAACTGTTTTACTAAGTTTGGACCTGTAATATTACTTTGAACTTGTGTAATAACTACTATGCCTGTGTTGTAAAATATGTATGGTTGTAATATCTCTGGACTCGCCTTCGTGCAGGGTATGCTTGTTCGATCCGAGAACCGGTGGTTGTATCAGGACGTTACCCGACAGACCAAGAATTGTTCCGTTTGAAGTGCGTTTGTGTCGGTGTTTCCCTTATGGTGATGGCCAGCGCACTTGAGCCGGGATAATTCAGGTGGTTCTGCCACACCGGGACCAATGAAGGCTTTAGTCCCGGGTCCAACGGCTAGGGGGCGGCGGGGAGCTTTAATGCCTGTTGGAGCCACCAACCGGGACTAAAACTCACCCTTTAGTCCCGGTTGGTGGCTCCAACCAGGACCAAAGGTCCTGAATATTTAGTCCCGGGTGGTAACACCAACCGGCACTAAAGGATGACCCTTTAGTCCCAGTTGATAGTTCCAACCCAGACCAAAAGGGTCTTTAGTCCCGGTTGGTGGCTCCAACCGGGACTAAAGGGTTATTTACGAGTTAGTTTAAAAGAAAGGCATTCCATTCAAAGTCACATATGCTGTGTAGGTAGGGTGGTAAGCAAGCTACGTGCAATGTGAGATGTCTCGGGTTCGAGTCCTAACCCACGCAGAATATTTTTGACCTTACCCATACCCTTTAGTCCCGGTTATTGGACCCGGGACTAAAGGATCGGGACCTTTAGTCCCGGACTGCTAACCCCGGTTAAAAAACCGGGATTAAAGCCAGTTGCTGCCCGGGACTAAAGCCCCATTCTGCACTAGTGAACATAGTTAAAAGCAAGATAAATAATTTGTATATGAACATGCCGCATTATGTGAACAGGTTATAATTTGGAAATAATACAAAAGTGCAAGAAAGGCGAATAACCATTCTGTTGGACAATGTCAATAGTGCTACTAATTTGTGGATGAATGAAACAACCGACAGAGTTCATAAATATATGTGCTGTGCTAACAACTAGAATTTCTAAGTCATCATATGTCCATGCATTTGGACAGTTAATTAAACCAAAGATATAAACATTAGGGTATGATCCCTATAAAGAAACTCATCTTCCGTTTGACACATGTCAGGCATGGACCATTTGAAAACTAAGCTCAAGGACATAAAGAAATACTTATAATCAATATTTAAATTCTAAGGAAACTTCTATGTACTGCAAGGTAACAACATCTATAGGCAGGTAAATTAAGTGATTTACATAATGAAAATCTTCCAATTCCTAGCAAGTCACGAATACCCAAACCCCCAGACTGATTAATGAAATTGAAACGGAAGGTGTAACAATTATATATTTTCTCAAAAACTATTGCGGATAGGCACCTGCTTGACGCAACACACTCCAACGTCGCCTTCTGGACGACAATGAACTCCGATTTCGCTTATCTGTGCTCGTATGACACCAGGAAGTTGTCCCTGATCCCCGCGCTTGCCAGGAGCCGTATGCCCCGCTGCTCAGCCTCCTCGAAGTCCTTCTCCGTAGGGTCGCTTGCAGAGACGGGCACCCCGTCCCCGTCCCCCTCCACCAGGTTGACAACGCGGAGTGTGTTGACGACTGGGGTAACCGGTCAGACCTGTCCCCTAAACCGGTCAAACTGGTCTAGTAAAGTTGCTCAAAATGCAAAATAAACTTTACCATTAGATAGCTCTCGTCGAGTAGATCAAGATTCATATATAGAACGTCCAATTTGGAGTTCAGATGAGAGAGAAATGGCTTCGGGAAGTTATGCATCCCATGCAGACCGGTCAGACTGGTTTACAGGGGCGGTCAGACTGGTTTAAACTGCCCAGTCCAAGTTAGCAGTTGTATTTTGATACGATTTTAATTAGGGTTTCGACTCCTAAAGGGGTAAGACCATCCCTCCCTATAAATATAAAGGGCCACGGCCGATTGAGGGCATCCAATCGATTAAAAACACATCAATCTACTACTTTACTTTACTTTGCACTATTTTTTGTCCTCTCCAAACCCTAGCTCCTCCTACATCATATTTGCTGTTCTTCTTGCGTCTCGATGACATCTGAAGGCGCTCTAGGTGGCCTGCCGACCCTAGAACAACGCTGCGTATGTTTGCCCTGACGGGGTCCCTCCCGGGCGAGCGTTCGTCGGATTCGCTAGTTTACCCCGGCGAACCGGTCTGACCGGTCCCCTTGACCAGTCTGACCGGCCTGCACAGGAGGTGCTACAGTGAGCCCATACTCGCGCCATGCGTTCGAGCATGCTCTTGTGTTGGCCCTTAATCTGCGCCAACAGAGCGAAAGGATGCTGTTGACAGCCAAAATTGGCAAAGGCCGTGGCCGATCGGTTTGACTAGTGGACCGGTGGGCCGACCGGTCAGACCATTCTGGCCGATTGTGATCCAAGTAGGAGTAGATTTTGTAATTCGTGGATCTTTGTAAACCTATTCGTGAAGGGGTATGACTTCCCGGCCTATATATATGAAGGCTAAGGCTAATTGAGGGTTATCCACAATTGAATCAATACAATTTGTCCTTTACTTTCGTCTCTCAAACCCTAACCTGTTCCAAACCCTAACTGCTGTTCTTCGCTCATCTCTACGGCGTTCTGAGTGGCCTGCCGATCTCAGAGCAACCATAGATACGCGAGCTCCGACGGGGTCGCTCCCAAGCTCGAGGTTTTAGGTCTTCACAGGCATTCCCTGTAGAACTGGTCTAACTAGTCGCTTATACCGGTCTGTGCATAGTGAGCCTGTTGGTGAAGGTCATGTCGACGATCCGCGCGTTGTAGTGCATCCTAGTGTATTTGGCGTAATTCTGTGTCAACACACTTTTTGGCGACTCCACTGGTGAAGAAGATCTTGGTTGTCGAAAACCAAACTAACCTACCACAAAGAAGATGGGTTCCATCACCAACCTCGACAAAGACAACATCATCATAGCGACGATAGGGGAACTCACCGAAGAGGAGCACAAGTCTTACCTAGTTGCCGAGGAGCACTTCAAGGTGCAGTTCTTGAAGGGCTTCGTCAAGAGGGTTGAAGAATTCGTCATGCCATCCTTCAAGCTGAGTAATAATCAGATTGAAGAGATCCCCAATGTAAGCAATGAACTCTCTGATTTACTTACGCAACTATCACTGATGCTCGATCAAAAAATTTCTGTTGCACAATTAACTGCGGGTGATATGCGCTTGCTTCCATGTCCGATGAAATAGATGCGTTGGAAAAGAATAAAAGTGTTGTGGCTAATTCTTATACATTGGACGTTTTAAATCATAGCTCATCGGCTACGCCAACGCCTGCATCAGATACACGCTTAGGCATGCCGCCGGGCTACTTTGTAGGGCAGACGCCGCCACCTTCATCGGTTCAGACAGAACCGGTCAGACCGGTCGAGGCTACCGCGGTCAAACCGGTCAGACGACCGGTCAGACCAGTGCGATGGTGCCTACTCTGTCTTCGCCTACACCACTCACATCGATTCCTAGTTCAGCTACCCCTGGCCGAACCAATGAGTTGATGACCTACACACCCCCTCGTACTGCAGCAGTGGGCAGTACACTGCAGGGATCCTGTCCCCATAATGGACCGATTCTTCATGCTACGCAGATGATGACATCTACTTATCCAGATTTGCATCGTCTTGCATCTGCATCACAAGCTTTGACCAGCGGGAATTATCAAGCCGATTTCTCTAGATTTAAAGAGGATCTGGCTAACATGATTAAAACTAAGCTTGGGGTGGATATGGGTAATTCTCGTTTGTATCAAAAGCCGTATACACCTGAATTTGATTTTATTTCTTATTCTGTTGGTTTGTGTGTTCCCGAGTTCATGAAGTTTAATGGTGATGATACTCATACAACTTTGGAGCACGTAAGTCAATACATTCTGCAGTTGGGAGAAACTGGTTTCCATGATGATTTATGTGTGCGTTTATTTTCTTTATCTTTAACTGGAACCGCTTTCTCTTAGTTTTCTACGCTTGCTCCAAATTCCATTCAAATATAGGACCAGTTAGAGCGTAGGTTTCATGGTCACTTTTTCAGTGGGGAAAATGAAGCTAAGTTGACGGATTTGACATCGGTTAGGCAAAGCCGTGATGAATCGGCCTCTGATTATTTCAGGAGATTCAAGGATATAAAAAACCAATGTTTTAATATGACAGTTTCTGAGATTAAATCCTTTTCAGATTATGTTACTATGAATTCTTCAACTAAATTTGAAACTTGGGAAACATTATAAAATTTTGCATAGATGTCGGAACCCCTGGCCCTGGTCCTCCTAACATGAAGCAGCTTGTTATAAAATAGGAGCCTTATTAGGTTTCGGTTGCCGACACCCGACAGAGACACACTATGCTAAGGTCTGATTGGGTTCTTTTTAACCATCAGAAAAACCTTCATCTTGTGTGGTTTGCAATTTGGATATCGTCCAAGCAATGTGGGAATAAAGATCAATCCTAGACTCAGCACACGCAATCTAGAAACCGCATCCCCTTCTTTTCCTCAAAACATATAAAGTTGTTCTTTGCACAAAGAGGCAAGGATCTATTGTCACACCCTGAAATTGTTGGATTTCAGGATATGATTAAAAGGAAGAATAAAGCAATGATTTTCTCATAATTTTAAAATTTTCCCAACATTTATTATCTTTACAGGAAATTTAGTTCATTAAAATAATTGGTTGTTTTCTAAATTAGATAAGGTTGTTCTTCTTATCTTGCATTTATGCTGCTTTGCTTTGTTTCTTGTTTGCCTTCGATTGAAGTTAAATTTCTAAATTTAAATTCAAGTGAATTTGTTTGCCCCCTTTTTTATTTCAAAATCCCCTTTTCCTTTTTGCTCCCTCTCTTTCTTCTTTTAGCCCAAACCTCCCTTCCTTTCTCCTTTCGGCCAGCCCAGGTCCCCCCTCTCTTTTTTTTCCTCTCCCCTTTTCTTTTTCCCATCTCACCTTCCACAGAGGACCGGTTGCTGGCCCAGCCCAGTAGCGTCCTCTTCCTCCCCCGCGCGGCCCAACCCACTCGGCCCAACAGGCTGGCACGACCTGCCCCGCGCGCCCCTTCGCTCTCTCCTCTCCCCCTCGATGCCAGGCGGGCCCCACCCATCGGGCCCTTCCCCTCCCCCACGCCGGCACGGACTTGAGCCCGAGTACGGCCACGCCGCGCGCCCCGCTCGGGTCCGACCCGCACACCAAGGCTGCCCCCTCACCCACTTAAATAGTGCCGCCCCATGCCCTTGGACCCCATCGACCGAAGCCGCCGCCGCCCGAAAACCTAACCCTAGCGCCCGCCTCTCCGCCGCCTCCGCCGCGCTTGGGTGCGACGCCCCGCCGCCGCTCCAACCTCGCCAAGTGCCACCACCGGAGCTGCGCATCATGGTAACAAGCCTCGCCAACCCATTCTCCCTTTCTCTCTCTCTCTCTCTCTCGCCCTCTCGCGTGCGCATTTGTTCGCCGGAGCAACCTCGCCACACACCGCCGTCGTGTGCCCTCTCCGTTCGCCAAGGCCCCGCGCCGACCCTCCCATCGCCTTCCCCTTCGCCCCCTCGTTCTCCTTGTGCAAGCCGCGCTCGAAACAAGCCCCGGATGGCCGATTTTGGCCAAGTCCGGCGACTCCGCCGCCGCACGTGCTCGCCACCGGTGTCCCTATGCCGCCCGAGCTGTCACCGAGCCGCAAGCCGATCCGCCGAGCTGCCCGACGAAGCCGAGCCACCTGGCAAGCTGCAAGCCGCCCAGCCGAGACGCCCTAACTACTCTGAGTTGTTGGATCAAGATCCAACGGATTAGAACTGATCCAGCCGAGTCAATCCCTGCCTCATACTGGTCAACTTTGATATTTTTGCAAAATAGCCCCTCCACTTTTCAATAATCAACCCTCAGTCCTGTCCAATTCAAAAATATTTAAGAAATGGTATTTTATTTTCTGCTTTAGCCCTTGAGCTTTTCCAAAATAGAACCCGCCGTCCAACAACCCTCTTTTTTCAAAATTGTGTTTTAGGTTTAATTAGGTTTTAGTCCTTGATTTCTTCAAGTCTAGCCCCTGGAAGTTCAAATCTATCGAGGATAAGCCCCTGGAACCTTGTTTTGGCCGTATCTTGGTCGTTTTAACTCCATTTTCATCAATTCTTGCGGTCACGTGATCCGTACAACTTGTGCAGTAGCTTTATCATCTTGTTATCCATTTCAACCCGTTCTTATTGCGTTAGTCTTCTAATAGGCTAAGCTATCGTTTAGTAGTGTTGTTGTGCCTGTTTTTAAATTAAACATAGATTTAATTTGAATAATATCCTCTCATCTAGCTTTTCTAATTAAAAGTTAATTAGATGTTTACCTCGGTTTTCATATTTTTTTTGAGCAAAAACCGTGGGGCAAGAGCCCCCCGGCAACATTAATTAAATAAGAGTTTTAGAGAACTTACATAAATGACTTAACCAGAGGTTAGCCAAGAGAGAGGAGGAGAAAAGGAGTACAGAAAATCAGAGCTGGTAATTACAAAGCATCGAGCTATGAGCTTATGGAATCATGAAGAGAAGTCTTAATCCTACATAGATGACTACATACTTCCTTCTTGAAATCATTCTTCCAGGTAGACAGATTTGGAGCCTTCCCATTGAAAATGAGGGCGTTTCTTTCCTTCCAGATACACCATGCACCTATCATGACCACTTCCATGAAGAAAGGAAATGGGAAAGCTTGCTTAGCAGTAGAAAGCTTTTCAAAGATGTTGCCTGCATCGTTCCAGAAAATACCCAAGACAAACCATCTGCAGTTTGAGGAAGAGCATGAAATGAACAGGTGCTCAATGGTTTCCTCAGTGCCGTCCTGACAAAGGGCACAATTATAGCCTTCCTCCAGAAATTTGCGTCTTCTCCTTAACATGTTTCTGGTGTTTAGCCTGTCATTCAACACCAACCAAGCAAAAAATTTAATTTTGGGAATACATTTGGATTTCCATATCCAAATGACTGCTGGGTGGGGAGCCACATTAGCAAAATGATGTTGGTAGTATTTGCTAGAAGAAAATCTCTGGTTTCCCCAAATGAAAGTCCACTCATCTTTAGTTCCATCCTGAACCTGTTGTAGCTGTTCCAGAACATGCTGAAGCTCTAAGAATTCGTTGTGTGCCTGCCTAGCCATGGGAATATTGAAACCTTCTAGTTGATCTTCCAAAGTTCTGAATTTCCAGTAAGAAATAGTTGGAGATTTGGCAAACTGAAATAGATTTGGAAAGGAGTTGGAATAAATTCTTCCATCAACTAAATCTTCCTAGAAACCTATCGTGTCACCTTTCTTAGGGGTACAGAAAGAAATGCCCCTATACTTTACATGAAGCCTTAAGATATCCTTCCACCAGAACAAGCCTTTTTCTCTTGCAAGATGAGGGACAGCTTCCCTGTAATATCTTTGCCAGATAAGTTTGACCCATTGCACGTTCTCTTTTTTGTAAAATTTGTCTAATTGCTTGATCAATAGAGCCTCATTTTGAAGGCTGAGGTTGATGACTCCAAGTCCTCCCTTGCCTTTTGGTCTTTGAACTAAATTCCAAGCTGCTAGATTATAACCATTCTTCCTGAAATCACTTCCTCTCCATAGCCAGTTTTTCCTATGCTTATCAATAATTTATATTACAGCAGTAGGAATTTTGAGAGAGCACATGTAGTAAGTTGGGAGGGAAGATAGAACTAAATTTACGAGCTGCAAACATCCCGGTTTTCATAATTGATGTTAATATGCTTAACACTAACTTAAATGTGTTTTTTTTAAAATATTTGTTTAGTTCAACACGAATCATAAAGCTATGCATTTAGATGTTGTCACATGTTCTTTTTTAATTAATTGTTCAGTGGATCGCAAGGCAAGGCGCTGCGGCTAGACTGTGGATCGCGCATCGGTCCTGTCCAGGTAAGGTGGGGCATCGTTCTGGCCGGGGAGCAGTGGCGTGTGACGTAGGGATGAAGCGGTGGCGTGTGTCACCGGAGAGGGAGAAGAAGGCCACGGCATTCGCGCGGAGGCATGCTTCGTGGTTCGCATCACGTCTGGAGGCCGTAGCGGCAGCCGTGGGATGACAACGACGATGGGAGCAGCAGCATCGAGGCAACGGCGAGTGTGCGGCGGCCCCGGAGACAGAGAAGGTGTGCTCCTGCGATGGTCTATGAAGAGCCGGAGTCCTGTATGTTAGGATGGGTGGCGATGTCGTAGGTTAGGGGGAGTCATGTTTAGGGGGAGATTTTTAGAGTAAACACGCCATAGGTGTGTTTCTGGCGTGCCTACGTGTGTGTCTTGCTGTGCGCGTGTGTGTCGCGCTGTGCACGTGTCGAGCTCGTTTGGCGAGCTCGGGTCCAGTAGGTTGGCAAGGTCGTTGCCGTCCAGGTCTAGGTGCAGATTGTGCGGAAGTGCGCCAGCTGCTGTGTTGATCGAGTCTTGGAGTTGTTAGGAGTAGTGGCTGTAGGCGCCAGTCTGTGCGGAGAAGGCCGCCACATCCGGAGCGAGCAAGCGGCTCCCTGGGCAAGGCTGAGCGGGTCCAACAGGAGTGAAGGATGTGGAGGAGAGCTCCTGATGCGTCCCCGGCCTACAAAAGTCCATGTACTTCGTGTGCTCCGGAGTGTCGAGTTCAATGTAAAACAGAGAGGCCAAGATACAGGCTGTTCATCTTCTTCCTCGGTCCGCCGGCATGTGCGAGAGCGAGAGCGAGCGAATCAGATTGAGAGCGAGCAGAACATGCGTTCCTGGGCAGTTCCAATAGTCCCATCTCATCTTTGCATGGTTGCGCTGGCGGGGCTAGCCTGGGCTGCTCTAGGGCTTGGGTGGCTAGATCTGGTGCCTGGTCAGCCGGATCCAGCACCCCCTGGTCAGGGGCAGCGATGGTGGTGTCGGCAATGGTGGGGGCGGCTACGCAGGCCTGGAGCGCTGGGTTCTCCATTCTCACGGCCGGGTCCTTTGGGCTAGGGGAGGCGCCCACGGTGGCTGGCGGTGGCTAGCATTCTTAGCTGTGGGTACCAGGGTTAGCAAGGATGGCCGGCAATGGCTTCGCTGTACGGCAGTGTGCCGGTGCCCCTCTGGAAGGGTTCCTATGGGATGTCAGGAAATGACGATGGTAGAGACAGCATGCTATGACCTGGGGTCTTGGCCTGATCATGTGTTGGGGGACATCTTGGGCGAAAGCCTCAGTGATGGTGACACCCATGGGCGTTGCTTCCCCTGTTGAGGGTGTCGTGTTTCTCAAGCACTGTCTTCCATGGGCAAAAGCCCGGTCCATCTCGGACAAGTGACAGTGGCATCCCTGACATCATTCCCTTCCAGAAGGTGTCTCTTTTGATGTTTGTCATGGCCACGACATCACCTTCAGTTGATGCTCTTCACTTCTCGGCGCCCAGTATGCATGTGGAGGGGGGACTTGCAACGTGAAGTCGGAGCTGCTATGTCAGTGGATGTGGCTCGGCAATGATGATATGAGGGGAACCCCCCTTTTTGGTTGACTAGACTGTTTTGGATGTCGTCAAAAGCAGGGGGTGGGCCAGATGTTCAAAATTGGAAGTCAGAACTGTTTTGGTTGACTAGACCTGTTGCGGCCTTTCACTTCAGACCATCTGCCTGTCTTCGTTAGGATCATCTAGGGTCTGCCATGGGATGTCGCAAGACTCATGACAGTTTTGTGCTCTTCCACGTCATGTGGGTGAGTCAGCCCTTTGTGTGCCCTGTGTTGGTACCATGTTCGGCTACCCTTCTTGTACATACAATTCTTTCATCTGAACTGAGCGGTAGAGCTCCTGCCTTTATTTAAAAAATAAGAGATAGAATCACAGAAACACATAGTGAGTAATCATTGTTTGAGTGCGGTAACCTTATACATGAATAAATCAGCAATGAAATGATATCTCCCAAAAGTAAAAGGCAAATTTTGCTCACGGACACCGTTCAATCATGGAATTGGCCAATGCACACCGCCAAAATGATAATTTGGCCAGTACCATTATGAAATGGTGGTTCTTGGCTGCTGGACACCGCATGCAATAAAATATTTATTTTCATGGTTAGGTAGAGAGAAAGACACGTGAATAGACCACATTGCCCCCTGCATGTCGTCTTCTACCTCTAGATTCCACACTTCTCTCTCCTCCATTCCCTCAGCTCTACACTGTGCATCGCCGCTCCTGTCCCCAACCCCGCTTGCCCCACCGCACTCCCCACGGATGGTAGTGGGAACCAGCAGGCAACACACACCCCCATGAAGACTAGTAGGAATGGGTCGAAGGTGTCACGAAGACGGGACATGAAGCCAGGGCACGAAGTCTCTGGAGTGATGTCCGTGTGGGGTGGGATGAGCCATTGCTGTCGGGCATCATTCGTGTGGGTGTGACGCGCTACTACCAGGGTTGCTCCATCTATGTCCGAATCTGAAAAGGAACAGGGACCACCACCATTAGTAAGGGTAGGGGCATCGTAGAGGTCGCAGCTGGTTGGATTCATGATCGAAGGCGACCATTGTCATCGCAAATGGTGCGTACGCCTTCGCTACCGCCGTTGGTGATGTCGAGGCCGCCGCTGCATGGGTAGCAGGTAGGGAGGCGCATCGTATTCAAATGCGCCGGCCGCTGCCGTCGATGGTGTGTCAGGCGGGGCGGGGGGGGGGGGCACGAAGAAGTACAACTCCTGCTCGTCGATGTGTGCCAGGTCTGGGAGCTCCCAAGGGTCCTGGCAATACAGGTGCACCATGGGAATGATGTCCAACTTGTTGAGCGACCTACTTTAGGTAGAACCCAAGCAGATGACGGATTTAACGGAAACCATGGTAGCTCCAGCTCCGTTGTCGCTGCACCAGATGACGGTGGTGATGCGGCAGGCCATGGCTCCACCATGGATAAGTACCGAGTTAGTACATGTTGCTTGGCCTTTGCTAGTTGCTTGATGGATCGATGGAGAATTGGAGACAAAGATGGAGATAAGAGAGAAAGGTGGAGTCTAGAGGTAGAAGATAACTTGGAAGGGCAATATGGTCTATGCACGCATCTTTCTCTCTCCCAAACCATAAAAATGAAAATTTTATTGCGTGTGGTGTCTAGCAGCAAAGAACCATGGCTTTATAATGGTACTGGGCAAATTGTTGATTGGGCGGTGTGTATCGTCCAATTCCACAATTGAACGGTGTTTGTGAACAAAATTTCCTAGAGTAAAACTAAACTCAGGACTACTATTAAATGAAAATTTAATACCAAGTTCTACAGCCTTTTTTTTTGAAACACCATCTACAACTTTGAGCACTGACCTACTCAGTTCAGGAACATAAACGTCACCTTTAGTGTCATCTGTGTTAGAAATATAGAATATCAATAAGCCGAAACACTCTACAATGCCAACAACACTTTATCAGTTTACAAAACCGAAAACTTTGTTTTAAAAACTCGGGCAAGAAAGAAGAGAACAAAAAAGTTGGTGACATCTCCTTACTCCAGTTCATTTGAGGTCACATAATTTCGAAGAGTATGTGTTAACCCATGCATAGCATGATATGTCTGGCTCCTCCTTGCCTGTATTTTATTCTGAAAGTGAACAGAGTGTGAAGTGGAGTAGCTTGGTATTACAATATAAGTAAAAAAACAAAGAGGTGGAGAGCAGCCATACCTGCAGGATGCTTTTTTGTTCACTAGACTCGGGCTGCCCACGAACTTGGCCCTCAAAGCGGTATCCATGAGGTGTGTTTGTGGGCTTCACCTGGCAACTTGGGCCATAAATTGTCCCAGACCCACAAACAGACCACAGAATCCTTGGTTTAGAAATAAAATATAGATTACAAAATGCGCAGCAAGTGAAATGATTAGAAGGTTAACTTTATTGGTACACAAAAATTTCACATGAACTTATTCTTGTTTGGCTGGACATTAGATTTTTTTTTGTTTCAACTAACTTATTTCAAGTTCGAAGTTGAGTTTCTAAATTTTATACAACATAGGTATCATCATCAGTTGAGTTCATAAACGGTCTCTTAATTTGGTGTGAAATTGAATGGCTGAGTGTTTGTTGGGTGCCATTGCACTTGCTGTGCTTGTCATTATAGTGACCAACCAATATATTATAATTTATTTCTCAACAAACATGTAATATGTTTTCTTCTACAACTTGTTTTGTTCAGCCGTTGATATACCACAGGAATATATTCAAGTACTACAATACATAACAAAACACATGTACAACAAAATTTTATTTATGGTTTACCTTTTTCTCTTACAGATTAAGCTATTCTTTTCATCCTACAATCCATTCCTGTTGCGGTTTACAATAGCTCACAAGATGAAGAAGGTAAAGGAAGTTTTAACCAACATAGAGAAATAGGGTTGTGGGACCCTTGATCTGGTGCCCCAAGATACATCAATGTGGGCTGATGAGGTGGCTAGAAATCAAGCTACTATTTCACCCACCAATGGGGGCATCGACATTATTAGAATGGTAGGAAGGGATACTGAAAAAGAAAAAGTTAATCAAATTACTGAAAAGTGAAGCTGATGAGGTTGTCTCAATCATTCCTATTGTTGGACTTGGTGGCCTGGGGAAGACAACACTAGCCCAATCAATTTTTTTTTGATAGTAGAACCAAAACCTTTGATCTACGGGTATGGGTCTATGTGTCTAAGAAGTTTGATCTACAAAGAATTGGGGAAATAATCATATCAACAGTGAGTAGGAGTACCAGTATTGAGCCAAGCGAATGGTACATCACCCTAAAAGATGGCAATTTGCAGTCCATTACTGAAATGTTGAAAAGTATGCTCCCTACCAAAAAGTATTTGATTGTTCTTGATGATATGTGGGAGGAAGGTGTGGATAATTTGGAAAAACTAAAGCATATGCTGCAATATGGTAGGAAGGGAAGCAAGATCATATTAACTACACGAATGCAACATGTAGTGGATAAATTGGATATTGTTGCTCTAGCTAGTCAAGGAATAATCCGCCCTGTGCGCAAGAGTGACCAAATCAATTTAAGCATTTTATCAGATGATGACTGTTGGAATGTGATGCGACAAACACCATTCTGGCAAGATGAGGATCTATGTGGATTGGAAGCAATTGGTAGACAAATCGCCAAGAAGTGTGCAGGTCTACCACTACTAGCACGATCTCTTGGATTTTTGTTATCCCAACATAAGTCTACAGCGGCATGGGAAGATATAATGGACAAGAAGATTATTTTGGGTATGGAAGAAAATACTTTGTTGCAAGAGCCTTTGGAGCGCCTCATGTTGAGCTATTACTACATGCCGTTAAAGTTCAAGTTGTGCTTCACATATTGTGCAGTTTACGCCAAGGGCTTTACTATTGCTAGTGACAACCTCATCCAGCAATGGAGAGCCCTTGGATATATTCAATCAATCGTCGATGGCAAACACTGTGTCGACTATTTGTTGGAGATGTCTTTTCTTCAAATTTCCAAGACTTCTCCGGTCAGTAGAATAATCTCTTTTCCATCCATTGATTCATTCTGCATGATACAATGCTACTGATGTTAAACTCCAAGATTGTCAACAGATCTATGTTAGTACTTATTTAACAATAAATTGAGTGGCATGGTGGTCTTACCCACAGTTATCACTGCAATCCACATCCATGGAAACACAATGAACACACGAACTATTTTGCCACTTCTCCATAGTATTTCAGTAAAAGAAAAGAAAGCATCATGAACTATATGAGCAGCTAATGTGCCAAACGCCCAAATTTTTTTGGGAATGTTAAGTTGGGATATTTACTTAATATAACTAACTAGAGTCATAATAACTGATTTTTATTGTTAAAAATTGACCAGCTATGGCTAAATTTTTGTTTACTTCATCGAATGGCGACTAATGAATCATAGAATTCTGAACATTCAGGCTATGAATCTTTTTTTATTTTCTGAATAGATGATTGTTTGTTAGTTAGAAAGAAAGACACTATCAGAAGGTAGAAGGAAATGATCACATTAATATTCTGATTGAAATGTTTAATTATAACATGATGAAAGAATTAAAACCAATATACTCTAGTGATAACTCAAGAACCTCAAGCTCGTTTTGGAAACATAAAAACCCAAGAACCTCAATGGCAATGAGGACCCTAGCGAACAATATCTGAGATGGAAAGGAATGACCTTTTTCCCAAATATGTAGGAGGGGTGTGCAAGTTTATAGTAAAAGAATTAAATGATCCTTAGTGCAACTTGGCTACAACCAGCACTAGGCTCAAGGAGCCAATCAGAATAAGGACTAGGTTAGATGTTTTGAAATTTAAAATATGGAACATAATATCTAATCGAAACAATAAAAATTTGTTGGAGAAGAATTCGATGGTAGCAAAAAGATCCAAACAAGCTGGGACGTGTCTAAGAACTTTAGAAGAATCATACCTTAATATATGTAAAAATACTACAAGATATAAATGAGAAAAATAAAACAATCATATTAAACAAAGCATTAAGGAAACATGAAAATGTTTTGTATACCCAAACCGAATGGATCATATAGAGAGGAAAAATAGGCACATAGACAAAAGCCCCCACATGCTATTGTGGGTGTCTATTTGGTATGCGATGTATATCGGAGTTGTTTGGTTTATGCCCTGCCGCCACACCCTTGGCTTGGCAAGCATCTTAGCTCTAAGCGCTCGAAATCAAACGCCTAGGGGAGCTTATTGGTTTATGCAAGTTTGTCTCAAGGCAAAGCAAATAAGCCCTATGAGTGAAGGACGGAGAAAAAAAATGCTGTAGTGCTGCTGGCTTAGGGGACGACAAGAGCAACAGTGAATGAAAATTTTGGGAGAATCAGAGCGGGACAGGTGGAGTGAAAATATTGGGAGAAAACTTGTTGGTACCCAGTTTTTTCTTGAGATTCTCTAAAAGTGGAAATAGAAATCCAATTTAAGCATCTTGGGGTCTATTAGGATCAGTGCAAAATTGTTTTTTTTCTTGAATGATGCAGGAGAGCTAAGAAAAAGCTAAAATAGCTCAAGGCTAGAGTCACCAATCCTAAGCAGAACGCGGACACACCTAGATAGCAAAAAGATCTGAGAAGATCAATGCTAGTATTATTATTTTGTGAAATTCACTCAAGGTTTAACAGCTAGGAGTAAGAATCAGCTCGTTCGTTACCATCAAGATAATCTTTCTCGCTACTAACAGTAGTAACAACTGATCTGTATGCAGAATGCTCCAGAGGATGCTGAAGGTCCCATCAAGGTGACGATGCATGATTTGGTTTATGATCTTGCAACGATAATACTTGGCCAACAGTTAATTGCTATAAATGATCCCAAAGAATTGACTCAGAACAGCCTTGAGAAGAATTATTGCCGACATATGCAGTTTATCAATTATCAGAAGCAGTCTATTGATCGGAAAAAAAAATTCCAAGTAAAATTAGATCTCTCCACTTTACAGAGTGCGATAGATTGCAGCTTCAAGATAAGTCATTCTCTAAATGCAAGTATTTGCGTGTCTTGGACATAAGTGAATGTTCCATCCAAGGGAAATCTGTCCCCAGCAACATATCGTTGACATCTTCCATTCATCAACTGATGCTGCTAAGGTACCTCGATGCCTCGGGCTTGCCAATTACATCACTTCCGAAATCCTTGCATAAACTTTAGAATATGCAGACACTAATTCTGTCTAACTGCGCACTTGAAACCTTGCCTAATAATATTGGTAGCCTTCTTAACCTTTGTTATTTGGACCTATCTGGCAATAGCAGCCTCAATAAGTTACCCGTGTCATTTGGGGAGCTCTCTGCACTCTGGTTCCTCAACCTATCAGCATGCTCTAAAGTTTATGAGCTACCTGAGTCAATTGGCAATCTTATTTCTTTACGTCATCTAGACATGTCAGGCTGTAATGTGCTCCAAAAGCTCCCTGACAAGTTCGGTACCCTTCCTAACCTCTTGTTCCTAAACTTGTCCAGCTGTTCGAAACTAGTTAAACAGCCTGACAGTATTAACATCAAGTCTTTAGAGCATCTAAACCTATCAAGTTGCCACCAACTACAAGGCCTACCAAACAATTTTGGCAATCTTGAAAATCTCATGTTCTTAAACCTCTCTGACTGCTACAATGCACATATGTTACCAGAGTCCTTTTGCCGACTTAAGCATCTAAAAGACCTAGATCTTTCAGACTGTCATGATCTAAAGGAGCTCCCTAAATGCTTTGGTAATCTTTCTGAGCTTCATTCTCTGAATCTAACCAGCTGTTCTAAGCTGCAATCATTGCCCGAGTCATTTGGTGGTATGTCAAAGTTGAAGCGCCTTGATTTGTCATATTGTATAAGGCTTGAAAATCTGCCATCGTCATTTCGTAGCTTGAAGCTTCAAGTACTGTACATGTTGAATCTCCATGAGTTGCCAGAGGGTATTAGCAACATGTCTAGTCTCATCAAGTTTGAAGTCCACACAGTAAAGGGGTGGGATATAGACTTCTTTGGAACTCCTTCCATTTTGAGGCTGCCTTACAGGGTAGTAGAACATAGTGTACATGAAGTGCACGAGGTGGGTTATTGGCCACATAGCAGTATAGTGAGCATTGGGAAATTGGCTTGTCAACACCTACGGATTAATCACCTTGAGAAAGTCAAGCATTCGGAAGATGCGGAGAGAGCTAAACTGAGAGATAATGCTGACCTCCAGAAGCTATGCCTTTCCTGGGGCCATGAAGATATGACAGAGAACAAGAGTGATGCAGAGGTGTTGGAGAACCTTATTCCTCCTCGGACTCTAGAAGGATTCACACTAAGAGGTTACATGGGCACAAACTTGCCTAAATGGATGCTTGAGATCTCCTCCTATCTTCCATATCTCACCAGTATCAAACTCATGAATTTAGCATGTGATGCTGTTCCTCAACTTGGGATGCTGCCCAATCTCAGGCTGTTGCTTATCATCCTAATTCCCAACATCACGAAGATCAGAAAGGAATTCTATGGAGAGAAAGGAGCATGCAAAAGGTTGCGAGTTATTCAATTATACGGATTGAAGAACATGGAGGAGTGCTGGACAACACGGTCAGGTGAAGAAGGTGATGATTTCTTAATCCCTAATTTGCACATGTTGGATATATGGGACTGCCCAAAGTTGAAGTTCCTGTCGTATCTCCCCAAAAGTATGTATTGGGACTTGACCTACGGCGATGAGGTGCTACCACCAATGCATGAGTTTGGGAGGCTTTCATCTTCCACTCTTCCTTTTGAAGCCAAAATCAGAAGCAAAAGTTTTACTTCTGACAAGTGGGATCAACTTCAGCACCTTGCCACCCTCGAGGAATTGAGTGTCACTGGTTTCCACAGCTCATTAGCCTCCTTCCCAGAGGCCACTCCATGTTTCCCCTCTCTCAGAAGACTACATTTGATGCTACTCAGCTTGGAGATACTGCCGGAAAGGCTGGGGCAGCTCATTACCCTTGAAAAAATAATCATCAGGGGCTCGCCCAACCTGACATCTTTGCCTCAAAGCATACGGAACCTTACCGCCTTGAAGAGACTGGAAATTGGGAGCTGACCAAGACTGATTGTGTCATGTGGGGATGCACGTATGGCCGGCCCCAGAGAGTCCAGGGAGACGTCCAGGTTCAGGATTAGTTAGAGATGTTTTAGAGATTTTGTTTTGTTAGCTTGGGAGATAAGTTGCTTAGAGGTTTGTTAGGAAAGTTTGTTCAGGATTGGCGTCATATAAGCCAAGTCCTAGGGATCAGGAAGGTAGGCTTAGATTGATTTGTATCTTGGCCGCATCCCTGCCTCCTTGGTGCGTCGTGAGCTGCCACCATTGCTCCGCCGCGCCGACGAGGTCTAGGGCCACGTCCAGCCACCTGTTTCAAATACAATCTGTGCAGAATTCCTTCCTCCAATCTTCTGTTCCCTTCCATCTGTGACAACTTGGTATCAGACAAGCCTTGTTGCGTGCCCATGGGTGATCGTGACGATCTGAAGAAGGAGCTCGAGACGATCTCCACCACTCTCCGTGACCTGGGCGCCAAGTTTGACGACCTCGCCGTGAAGGTTGATCGCCTGGCGCCGCTCGCTCCGCTGGCGACCAAACTCGCCGCGCTGCCGGAGAAGGTCGTCACGCTCCAGTCCGCCACCTTCGAGAACACGGATCAAGTCCGTGCCCTCAACCTCACTCTCATCCGCGTCGAGTCAGCTCAGCGCGACGGCAAGACGCCCGCCCAGGAGGACGTCGACGCCACGGACGACTCCATCAACAACCAGAGGGACCATGGTCCCAAGCCGCCGCCACGCCCCGAACCCTCGTTCCGACCACCGCCATGCACGGAACCCTTCGTTTCGGCCGCCGCCGCGGGATCGCTTCCGCGAGGAGGACGATGACTATGTCGACTCCCACTTCCACCCGCGAGTCCGCCTCGAGTTCCCCACGTTCGACGGCAAGGAGGACCCGCTTCCATGGCTCAACCGATGTGAAACCTTCTTTCGAGGCCAGAACACACCGGAACACCGTCGGGTCTGGTTCGCCGCCATGCATCTCACCGGCACGGCGCAGCTTTGGTACTACCATCTAGAAATCACGGTCGGGACACCATCGTGGCGCCGCTTCACCTAACTCATCCAGCAGAGTTTTGGACCGCCAATGACGGACAGTCCGGTGGGCGAACTGATGCTACTCCGCCGCACGGACTCCGTGGAGGACTACACCGACAAGTTCCTCTCCTACGCCTGCCGCGACGCCGACCTCTCTGAACAGCAACTTGTTCAGATCTACACGGCAGGACTGGTGAACCTGCTGAAGACCGATGTCGCCTTGCGCCGGCCGGAGAGCCTAGACGATGCCATTATGCTTGCTCGCGCCTACGAGAAGCGCATGCATCTATCCTCGATAGATCCATCACCGGGCCGAGGCGCCCGCTCAACGTCACACGCGTCCTCAAGCTCTACGACGACTAAAGCCGCTGCGCCGGCCGCCGCATCGGCTTCTTCTGCAGTACCCGTGTCGGGCAATTCCTCGACCCTGTCCGCGACACTCCCTCACCATCGTCTCTCACCCGCAGAGATGGCTCAACATCGCGCCAACGGTCTGTGCTACAACTGCACGAGAAATTCGTCCTGGTCCACCGCTGCAAGAAGCTGTTCGTCATCGAGGTGATCGGCTTCGACGACGACGAAGAGGTGGACGAGGAGATTGAGTGTCTGGCTCTCACGGGCTCCCAGCACGAGCCGGGCATCTCTCTGCACGCCGCCACTGGAGTTCTAGCGCGGGGTTGCCAAACCATGAAGGTCCACGTGCGCGTCGGCGACGTCATGGCAGTCGCCCTGCTGGACTCCGGGTCGTCGCACAACTACATCGACGTCTAGATGGCACAACGGGCGGGCGTCCACCTGACAGTGCACAATGGCCTGTCGGTGGCAGTGGCGAATGGCGACCGCATCACGTCCCCGGGGCGTGCCCTGGGCCAGAGCGTGCGCATCGGCGGGGAGGCATTCGACATCGACCTCTACGCCCTCACCCTCGGCGAGTATGACATGGTGCTCGGGGTGTAGTGGCTGGGCACCATGGGCCCCATCCTGTGGGACTTCGCGAAGCACACCATAGCGTTCAAGAGGAGTGGCAAGCGTGTGCTGTGGCGTGGCATCGACACAACGCCAGGGTTCTTCGCAGCGGTGCCCTCGGGCCGGGCGACAACCTCATGGACGCCCTCCTGGAGGAGTTTGCGGGACTCTTCACGGAGCCCCAGGGACTTCCACCGCGCCATCACCTCAGCCACCGCATTCGTCTCAAGCGGGGCGTAGGTGCCGTGGCTATTCGGCCCTACCGCTACGCGCACACGCAGAAAGACGAGTTGGAGCGACAGTGCGACGAGATGTTGCGCCAGGGGGTCATCCGTCCCAGCTCGTCAACCTTCTCCTCCCCGGCGCTACTCATTCTCAAGCCAGACGGCACGTGGAGGTTCTGCGTCGACTACCGCGCCCTCAACAACGCCACGATCAAAGACAAGTTACCCATCCCAGTGGTGGAGGAACTTCTGGACGAGCTGCGCGGCGCCAAGTTCTTCACCAAGCTTGACATGCGATCCGGCTACCACCAAGTCTTGATGTTCCCGGAGGATGTGGAGAAGACGACGTTCCGTACTCATCAGGGACTCTTTGAGTTCTTGGTGATGCCGTTCAGGCTCAACAACGCCCGGCGACGTTCCAAGCGCTCATGAATGATGTGCTCCTGCCCTTCCTACGCCGGTTTGTCCTTGTGTTTTTTCGACGACATACTAATCTACAACTCTTCGTGGACGGAACATCTCCTCCACGTTTGCACCGTTTTGCGCACACTGCAGGATCACCAGCTATTCCTGAAGAAGTCCAAGTGCGAGTTTGGGCGGTCATCGGTGGCGTACCTTGGTCATGTCATCTCCGCAGAAGGGGTGGCCATGGATCAGCAGAAGGTGCAGGCGGTGCTGGACTGGCCGCCTCCCAAGTCCCCGCGTGCGGTGCGCGGCTTCCTTGGGCTGGCAGTGTACTACCACCGCTTCATCCGCGACTTCGGCACAATAACGGCGCTGCTCACCGCACTGCTCAAGAAGGAGGGTTTCAGGTGGAGCGAGGAGGCCGTGCGCGCGTTCCAGACGCTCCAGCGCGCGCTCACGTCAGCGCCCGTATTCTAGCTGCTGGCATTTGACCGTGATTTCATCATCGAGTGCGATGCGTCCAGGTCCGGCTTTGGAGCTGTGCTTCACCAAGGCACCAGACTGATCGCATTCTTCAGCAAGCCCATCGCGCCGCGCCACACCAAGCTTGTGGCATACGAGCGCGAGTTGATCGGCCTTGTTTAGGCGGTTCGGCATTGGCGCCCGTACCTGTGGGGGCGCCGTCTCGTGGTCCGTACGGATCACCGGAGTCTTCACTTCCTCCTCGACTAGCGCCTCACAACGATACTGCAGCACCAGTGGGCAAGCAAGCTGCTGGGGTTCGACTTTGTTGTGGAGTACAAGCCGGGTGCCATGAATGTGGTGGCAGACGCATTGTCTCGCCGTGACGAAGGACAAGGGGAGCTGCTGGCACTTTCGGCCCCTCAGTTCTCCCTCTTCGATGACATCAGGCAAGAAATCAATGGGGACAGTGCCTTGTCCCAGCTACGGGATGCCATTCGGGGGGGTGCCAAACCAGCGCCTTGGTCTGTGGTTGACGGCCTAATCTTGTTCAAAGGACGCGTCTATGTGGCGGCAACTT
The DNA here is from genome assembly GCF_016808335.1 of Panicum virgatum. Taxonomy (NCBI): domain Eukaryota; kingdom Viridiplantae; phylum Streptophyta; class Magnoliopsida; order Poales; family Poaceae; genus Panicum; species Panicum virgatum. Next base: position 17,893,610 of record NC_053152.1, read on the forward strand.
CAGCAGCGCACCAAGCTATCCTCTACCTCATCAATGGCACAGCCCATGAAGGGGTGCACAAGACACAACACCGGCTGCGGGCTGACTTCCATCTGCCCAATGATTCTGTGGTGGTGCAGGACTTTGTGCGGGCGTGCTCCGTTTGCCAGCGTAACAAGGGTGAGCATCTTCATCCGGGAGGCCTTCTTCAGCCTCTGGGGGTCCCTACGGCGGTCTGGTTTGATGTGGCCATGGATTTCGTCGAGGCCCTTCCCAAGGTGAACGGCAAGACTGTGATCTTGACTGTGGTGGATTGGTTCTCTAAAGCGGCTCATTTCATTTCGCTGGGCCATCCTTACACGGCGAAAACGGTAGCTCGTGCGTTCTTTTCAGAGATTGTTCGCCTGCACGGGATTCCAGCCTCCATTGTCAGTGATCGCGATCCGGTGTTTACAAGTGAGTTTTTGCGGGAGCTCTTTCGTTTGGCAGGTGTAGAGTTACAGATGATGTCTGCTTTTCATCCACAGTCAGATGGTCAGTCGAAGGTGACAAACAAGATAATAGCAATGTACTTGAGGTGCTTGACTGGTGATTGTCCCCGTAAGTGGTTAGAGTGGCTGCCGTGGGCGGAGTTCTGTTACAATTCCTCATACCAGCAGTCCATCAAGACCTCTCCCTTTGAGCTGGTGTATGGGCGTCCTCCCTCATCCATTCTCTTGTATGTTCTTGGCGATGCGCGGCTGCCTGCAGTTGAGAAAGCTATGCAAGACAGATTTGAGTTCTTGTCTGAAGTTCATGACCGTCTGGAACAAGCTCAGCAGCAACACAAGGCAGCCTACGATCGCCATCACCGTGAGCTGCAGTTCTCTCCAGGAGAGTGGGAATGGCTCCGGCTTCTCCATAGGCCGATGGCATCGATGCAGGTGAAAGGTAGGGGCAAGTTGGGGCCGAAGTTCTTTGGCCCTTTCTAGGTTGTGGAGCGTATAGGGGATGTGGCCTACAGGCTTGCCTTGCCGGCCGGAGCCCGCATACATGATGTCTTCCATGTGGGTTTGCTCAAGAAGTTCTATGGCGAGCCTCCATCTCAGACCCCAGCGTTACCTTTGGTCCAGCATGGCCGCGTGGTAGTGGATCCTGAGGCGGTGTTACGCGGCCAGTTAGCTCGTGGACAGCGTGAAGTTCTCGTTCGGTGGAAAGGTGCTCCGGCTGCTGAGACCTCTTGGGTGGAGCTTGATGATTTCCGTGAGCAGTTCCCTCACTTCCAGCTCGAGGACGAGCTGCTTCTCCAGGGAGTGAGAGATGTCATGTGGGGACGCACGTATGGCCGGCGCCAAAGAGTCCAGGGAGATGTCCAGGTTCAGGATTAGTTAGAGATATTTTAGAGATTTGTTTTGTTAGCTTGGGAGATAAGTTGCTTAGAGGTTTTTAGGAAAGTTTGTTCAGGATTGGCGTCATATAAGCCAAGTCCTAGGGATCAGGAAGGTAGGCTTAGATTGATTTGTATCTTCGCCGCGTCCCTGCCTCCTTGGTGCGTCGTGAGCTGCCACCATTGCTCCGCTGCGCCGACGAGGTCCAGGGCCACGTCCGGCCACCTGTTTCAAATACAATCTGCGTAGAATTCCTTCCTCCAATCTTCTGTTCCCTTCCATCCGTGACAGGTTGAGAGGTGCAAGGGGGAGGATGCCCACAAGATTTCTCACATCCCAGAAGTAGAGTTAGATGGCACAAGATTCGTGCAGGGACAACCTGACAGAGAATAATAGGTAAGAAACCTTCCAAAAGCATAGTGAATCTCTGATTTGTTCATGCATGTAACTATGTATTGCTTCATATTACTGATCTTGGAACTTGAAGATTAAAAATAAATATTGCTTCTCAAACAGAGGTAGAGTGCAAGATCTAGCAAGACCATACTGATGAACCTTTGGAAGCCATGCTAGCTAAGCGGTGATGAGAGGCACGGAGGTTGACTGAAGCATAGTGGTATAGTACATGTAGATTATTACTGTGCCAAGCAAAGTTTAATCACCCGGATATATATGGGTGGCGGGTGCTATGAGTTACATTGCCACAGAAACTTAGCTCACTAAAGCAATGCATATTACAACTCTTGCTCATCATGGAGCTATATATCTTGGTAATCAGGTTACCTATCGGCGGAGGCAAAGGCGGCCATCACGAGTGAGCAAGGAGGCGGAGGAGGACGTGGTGTCAAGCTGTCAGCGGACTAGAGGATGTGGAGGGGATGGACATGGAATATTTGCTGAAATTGGATGGTGTGCTTCTGGGCAAATGTAACAACACTGATAATGTACAAATGTACCTATAGCTGATATCAACACTGATAATGTGCTTGTGTCTGGTGAAATTTATTACTGGCAAATGTAATGGAGGTGTGCTTCTGGGTGGCGTGTTTGTTCCATGTTGATTGGTATACTATGAGAAATGCTTCTCTGGGTACAAGTACGAGCATGCATTTGAATCCCACAAGAAATCTGCAAGAAAGTAGTACTAGCAGTATTGATTTCTCTGGGATTCATGCATGCTTGTGTCTTGTGTGATTGTGTCTGCCCTACAACCAGTCCAATAGTACATTATCATTTCTGTGGCATACATTATCATATTGTGTAAGGCTTGAAAATCTCCCATCCTTGTTTTGTAGCTTGCAGCTTCAAGTATTGTGCATGAAGTCCTTGCAGATTCTCAATGAGTTGCTAGATGGTATTGGCTACATGACTAGTCTCTCCATGTTTAAAGTCTGACACAAGAAACAACGCACATATTGATGATGTTGTTGCTCCTTCCATTTTGAGGCGCTGCAGTTGCTTGTCAGGACAGTAGAACATAGTGTACATGATGTGCTCGAGGTGGATTATGGGCCGCATAGCTGTCTTGTGAGCATTGGGAAATTGTCTTGTCAACACCTAGAGATCAATCACCTTGAGAAAGTTGAGCAACCGGAAGATGCTGAGAGAGCTAAACTGCGAGATAATCCAGACCTCCGGGTGCTAAGCCTTTCGTGGGATCATGCAGATACCACAGAGTATAAGATAGATGCAGAGGTGTTGGAGAACCTTATACCTCCTCGAACTCTTGAAGGATTTGAACTAACAGGGTACAAGAGCACAAACTTCCCTAACTGGATGCTTGAGATCTCCACCTACCCCGGTCCAAGGACGAACGGTGGTGCAACCATAAATACACTAGTAAGGAGAGCAAAACTGCGCCACCACCACCACTAAGGCACAGGAGATCTTAGATGATGCCTCCAGGAATGTAAATGATGCCAAGAACGTAATCATCATTGACTAAGCATGAGCTTAGCATGGCTTTAGCCCAAGTCTTGTGCCGAGCAATACAACATTGACCTGAGCGTTCAAGAAGAGGAGGCCACAAGAGGTTCTTCAGCGCGCCTTCAAGAAGAGAATCTGCTCGAGGGCGATCATCATCGCTGGTCCAGCGTAGAGCTGGGCTAGGCTTTCGACCAGAACCCTGGCATGCATGGAATGGCGGGCGTGTTGGAGGGAGGGGGCACTGGCCGCCGCCATAAGGGAACGGCAGGATTGGGCCGGGGTAGCCCAGAAAAGAGAAGGGGGATGCTCGTGGACACAACCGTGGTGGATTGCGGCGCACCGCGCAAGGGGGCAAGGTAGTGGCGCCGACTGGCACCACATGGGGACGATGGATTCTAGATGGGTGGCCCCCGTGTGGCGGCCGTCCCCGTGTGGCGGCTGACACCCCTCCTTCCAAGGCGGCTCACCGCGACCCAACACCTAGGGCCTAGCTTCTACCATCCTCATGTGGCGGCGCCCTCTCCCCTCTCGGTGGCACACCGTGACCCCGCCGTGGTTGATTTCAACACCTTTCCACCCCTGAGGAATTGAATGTCTTTGGCATATGACAGCTCGTTATTGTCCTTGCCGGAGGCCAGTCTATGCTGGTTCCCCTCTCTCAGAGGGCTACTTTTGTATTTACCCAACCTGGAGATACTACCGGAATGGCTGGGGCAGCTCATTGCCCTTGAAGAATTATTCATCTGGTCCCCGCCCAAGCTGACATGTTTTCCTGAAAGCATACGGAACCTTACCACCTTGAAGAGACTGTCCATTAGAGACTATCCAAGGCTGGTTAAGAGATGCAAGGGGGAGGATGCCCACAAGATTTCTCACATCCCAGAAGTTGAATTTGATTACTAAAGGGTGACGAATCCAGGATTGAAGGTAAGAATCCTCTCAAAAAGCTAAGCCTAGTAAATGTATGCTTTGTGCATGTAACTGTGTGCATTGCTTCATTTTTTTATACTCCCGGAATTCCATGACTAAACAATACATATTGCTTCTCAACGCGATTAGAGGAAGAAACTCTCCACTTTCCGGGCAATTAGAGGAAGGTGGACAAAAAAATTGGAGAGAAATTTTACTTCTTTAATATTATTAGGGCGGTGCAGGAGTGGCGGCGCAGGGCTGGCGGCGCGAGCACGGCGCTAGGGTTGTCTCGCGCGGCAGCAGCGCTTCGGGGACGAAGCGGCGTTACGGCGAGAATTGAAACTGGCCGGTACGGAGGGGGGGTTATATAGGCAAACATTAACCGAGGCGGGCGGAGCACAAGGACCGCCTCGGTTAACATTAACCGAGGCGGTTATTTTATGAAGCCCGCCTTGGTTAAGTTTTTTCCTCAACTTGAACTTATAATACATTTTTCTCCAAATTTTTCCACTGGACTACAAAATGTCCAAAAAGGAATGTTGTGAGCTCCATCAGCACTCCATCAGAGAAGTTGTATTTCTTGGGGCTCTGCACTCCATTAGCTCCCACGATCCTCTGCTTTCCTGATACAACCACATGTTTTTTGGAATCTCTGGGCTTCGAGTAGAAGGCTACCTGAGCGACGCAGTTTGCTAGTACCCATTGATCATCATTGTACCCGACACTTCCAAGCTCTACGGTGGTTAGCCCATACTCGTCCACGACAACCGCATTCGGCTTTACCCCTTGGCATTGGGAGATGGGTATCTGTAGTTCACCGCCGTAGTCAAGTTCCCATATCTGCTAAATCTGCCCAAAGTATGCCTTGGTGTCCCTAGTGGCCTCGTCGATGCCCTCATATCGAACCCCGTTGTTCTGTTCTGTGCTCTTCTTATCCTTCTCTTTCGTGTGGAACCTGTATCCATTGATGTCGTATCCTTGCCACGAGGTGATTTGGGAAGATGGACCGTACGCAAGCCTCGATTCCGCCGCATCACGATTGCGAGGTATGCCCTGTTGTTTGATCCACGTCGTGAAATTGATCTTGTGCTGTCTCTGTACCCATGCCTCTGTGTGTCCGTCATGACCACGACAGAGCTCTTCCAGGTGCTTCTCAACCCACTTATCCATGACAACTAACTGATTAAGGGCGTTGTGATGAGCTTCTTGCACAATTTCTTCTTCTACATCGGTGCATACTTTCCTCCCTGTGCACCCCATCCCTAAGGTTCTGCCTTCGTGCGGATGGACGGGCAACCCAATTGCATTTCCATCCCGAATGTATTTGGTGCAGCAGTTAATGGCCTCCTCTGTTGTGTATGCCTCGATCATAGAGCCCTCTGGGTAAGCACGGTTATAGACGTATCTATTCAATGTCGACATGAACCTCTCGTACGTCCACATCTGGAGCAGGTATACAGGCCCAAGGTCCTGTATCTGATCAACCATGTGCATCATCAGGTGTGGCATAATATCGAAGAAAGATAGCGGGAAGCACATCTCGAGCTGTCAAATTGTCTCTGCGATGAATTGTTTCATGCTTGGCAGCTCAGCTTCATCAATGACCTTTTGTGTGATCTAGTTGAAGAAGTAATCGAGGCGTGTAATGACCATCTTCACGTACCCTGGACCGATTGCCCTGATGACAATTGGGAGGAACACCATGAGCATGATGTCGCAGTCATGTGCGTTGAAGCTGGTTAATGTGAGGTCCTTCATAGAGACTAGTATGGCATGGGGCGTATCTAGCTCCTTCCAGTACGACAAGTACTTGAAGAAACACGACTGCTTCTTGAAAGGCACTGGGGTGACAGGTGGTTGTTTCTCCTCCATCTGATCTCGCTTCCTCTTCTTCTTTGCTGTGGTCCCATCTTCCTTAGATTATTTCTTTTTCCCGAACTCTATGTTTATGCATTCACCATTTCAAACACCTTTTTCCCATAACTCATCTTCTCTGGCTCATCAATTTGAGGATCGGGATCTTTGTCAAAGAACTAATTCATCGAAGGATCCCGGTACCTGTGCTTTTTGGTGAGGAATCGCCTATGCCACATGTACACCAATTTCTTCGATCTAGTAAGATAAGTGTAGCAGGTACCGTCAATGCACACTACACAACCTGACTTCCCTTTGACCTGCCCGACAGTGCAAAAAGGCCAGGGTAATCGGTGATGGTGACAAAGATGATGGATTTTAGAGTGAACTCCTTCTTTACGGACGCATCCATCATTTTCACCCCATCTTCCCATAGCATCTTCATGTCCTCCTTGAGTGGCTCCAGGAACACATCTATATCATTGCCTGGTTGCTTTTGGCCAGAAATAAGCATGGTTAGTAAAATATAGCTACGCTTCTGGCATAGATAGGGAGGTAGGTTGTAGATAGTCAAGATGACCGGCCAAGTGCTGTGGGAACTGCTGAGGTCACCAAAGGGATTCCTCCCATCCGTACTTAGTGTGAACCAAACGTTCCTCGCTTCGTCACCAAACTCCTTCGTGAACTTGGCATTGAAACTCTTGCACTGCTTGCCATCGGAGGGGTGTCGTAGCTTGCTATCGCCCTTGATACGTTCTGCCGATGCATGCCACGACATCAGCTTGGCATCCTCTAGGTTACCGAATAGCGCACGCAAGCGATCGATCATAGGGAGGTACCACACTGATAGGGCAGGACTTTTCCTCTGTATGTAGCCCCCTTCTTCCTCATCCTCAGGAACCGGGATCTGCTTGGCCGTCTTCTTCTTCTTCTGCCTACTCTTGGGTCCCTCATCATCCACGTCTGCGTGACAACCGGCATTCCTCTTGTACCGACTCGCGCTGTAGTGCGGACAACTATGCAAGTTCTCATACTTGCCCCGATACAGGATACAGTGGTTAGTGCACGCATGGAACTTTTTAAGCTTCATCGACACTGGCCGGATCATTTTCTTCTCTCGATAGGTATTGGCGGGCACCTTGTTACCCTCTGGGTATGTGTCAGCAAGCATACGCAACAGGTCATTGAAACTAGTGTCGGACCACCCATGGCGAGACTTCAGCATCAGCAATTGGAGGCTAAAACGTAATGCCGTCCATTGCTTCGTACAGTCCTTATACAGCGGATCAATTGCCGCCTGCTTCATCTCCTTGAAATTCTCAAGCCACTTCGGATTACCAAACAAGACATCTTCTTGGTCCATACGGTTAGCAAGGTTCTCAAAAATCTCTGCATCTTCAGGCCCCAACAAATCACCATGCTCATCACCATACCCATCATCACCATCATTGCCGCCTGCCATGCCTCGGTAAATAGAATTTTGTAGTAGTGTTGGTCTCTTCATTGCTCCCTAGTAGTTCAGGCTTTCTAATCTCAATTCTTTGCTGCGGCGTCATGTTCAAGTCCTTGGCATAACGGGAGAGAGATAGTGAATTGGTATTGATAACATGTTTATTCTGTGAGGCATCTTCCACTTTTATTATAGTTGATTGTCTAACTATTAACCGCTGTGATTCAAGACTCTTTGCAATAAAATGGAAATTGTTTCCTTTCATTTTAATGTTTTATGCAAAGTTCACTATGCACTATCACAGAAGTCCTATAATGAAAACATGATATAAGAAACCACAAACCACTACTACAGAAAGGGTATTTGGTCCTCCACATTAGTCCCGGCCACCAATGGACCCGGGACCAATGAAGGCTTTAGTCCTGGGTCCAATGGCTATGGGGCGGCGGGGAGCTTTAATGCCTGTTGGAGCCACCAATCGGGACTAAAACTCACCCTTTAGTCCCGGTTGGTGGCTCCAACCAGGACCAAAGGTCCTGAATATTTAGTCCCGGGTGGTAACACCAACCGGCACTAAAGGATGACCCTTTAGTCCCAGTTGATAGTTCCAACCCGGACCAAAAGGGTCTTTAGTCCCGGTTGGTGGCTCCAACCGGGACTAAAGGGTTATTTGAGAGTTAGTTTAAAAGGAAGGCATCCCATTCAAAGTCACATATGCTGTGTAGGTAGGGTGGTAAGCAAGCTACGTACGAAGTGAGATGTCTTGGGTTCGAGTCCTAACCCACGCAGAATATTTTTTTACCTTACCCATACCCTTTAGTCCCGGTTATTGAACCCGGGACTTTAGTCCCGGACTGCTAACCCTGGTTAAAATACCGGGACTAAAGCCAGTAGCAGCCTGGGACTAAAGCCCCATTCTGCACTAGTGAACATAGTTAAAAGCAAGATAAATAATTTGTATATGAACATTCCGCATTATGTGAACAGGTTATAATTTGGAAATAATACAAAAGTGCAAGAAAGGCTAATAACCATTCTGTTGGACAATGTCAATAGTACTACTAATTTGTGGATGAATGAAACAACCGACAGAGTTCATAAATATATGTGCTGTGCTAACAACTAGAATTTCTAAGTCACCATATGTCCATGCATTTGGACAGTTAATTAAACCAAAGATATAAACTTTAGGGTATGATCCCTATAAAGAAACTCATCTTCCGTTTGACACATGTCAGACCATTTGAACACTAAGCTCATGGACATAAAGAAATACTTATAATCAATATTTAAATTCTAAGGAAACTTCTATGTATTGCGTACAGCTATGAAAAGGTAATAAATTGCTGCTCTATGGCTTTAAAATCTGTACACATAACATAAATTTTCTTTTGCAAGGTAACAACATCTATAGGCAGGTAAATTAAGTGATTTACATAATGAAAATCTTCCAATTCCTAGCAAGTCACGAATACCCAAACCGCCAGACTGATTAATGAAATTGAAACGGAAGGTGTAACAATTATATATTTGCTCAAAAACTATTGCGGATAGGCACCTGCTTGACGCAACACACTCCAACGTCGCCTTATGGACGACACTGAACTCTGATTTCGCGAATCTGTGCTCGTATGACACCAGGAAGTTGTCCCTGATCCCCGTGCTCGCCAGGAGCCGCATGCCCCGCTGCTCGGCCTCCTTGAAGTCCTTCTCCACGGTGTCGCCGGCAGAGACGGGCACCCCTCCCCGTCTCCCTCCACTAGGTTGACAACGCGGAGCGTGTCGACGATCAAAATTGGCACGACTGGGGGAACCGTTCAGACCTGTCCCCTAAACTGGTCAAACCGGTCTGGTAAAGTTGCTCAAAATGCAAAATAAACTTTAACATTAGATAGCTATCGTCGAGTAGATCAATATTCATACATAGAACGCCCAATTTGGAGTTCAGATGAGAGAGATATGGCTTCGGGAAGTTCTGCATCCCATGCAGACCGGTTTACAAGGGTGGTCAGACTGGTTTAAACTGCCCATTCCAAGTTAGGAGTTGTATTTTGACACGATTTTAATTAGGGTTTCGACTCCTAAAGGGGTAAGACCATCCCTCCCTATAAATATAAAGGGCCACGGCCGATTGAGGGCATGCAATCGATTAAAAACACATCAATCTACTACTTTACTTTACTTTGCACTATTTTTTGTCCTCTCCAAACCCTAGCTCCTCCTACCCCATATTTGCTATTCTTCTTGCGTCTCGACGACGTCTGAAGGTGTTCTAGGTGGCCTGCCGACCATAGAACAACCCTGCGTATGCTTGCCCTGACGGGGTCCCTCCCGGGCGAGCGTTCGTCAGATTCGCTGGTTTACCCCGGCGAACCGGTCTGACCTATCCCCCTGACCAGTCTGACCAGTCCCCCTGACCAGTCTGACCGGCCTGCGCAGGAGGTGCTGCAGCGAGCCCCTCCTCGCGCCATGCGTTCGAGCATGCTCATGTGTTGGCCCTGAATCTGCGCCAACAAAGCGAAAGGATGTTGTTGACAGCCAAAATTGGCAGAGGCTGTGGCCGACCGGTTTGACCGGTGGACCGGTGGGGCCGACTGGTCGGACCGGTCTGGCCGATTGTGATTCGAGTAGGAGTAGATTTTGTAATTCGTGGATCTTTGTAAACCTATTCGTGAAGGGGTACGACTTCCCCGGCCTATATATATATATATATATATATATATATATATATATATATATATATATATATATATATATGAAGGCTAAGGTTGATTGAGGGTTATCCACAATTAAATCAATACAATTTGTCCTTTACTTTCGTCTCTCAAACCCTAACCTATTCCAAACCCTAACTGCTGTTCTTCGCTCATCTCTACGGCGTTCTGAGTGGCCTGCCGAACTCAGAGCAACCTTAGATCAGCGAGCTCCGACGGTGTCGCTCCCGAGCTCAAGGTTTTAGGTCTTCACTGCATTCCCTGTAGAACCGGTCTAACTAGTTGCTTATACCGGTCTGTGCATAGTGAGCTCGTTGGTGAAGGTCGTGTCGCTGATCCGCGCGTTGTAGCGCATCCTAGTGTATTTGGCGTAATTCTGTGTCAACACACTTTTTGGCGACTCCACTGGTGAAGAAGATCTTGGTTGTCGAAAACCGATCTAATCTACCCCAAAGAAGATGGGTTCCATCACCAACCTCGACATAGACAACATCATCACAGTGACGATGGAGGAACTCACCGAAGAGGAGCACAAGTCTTACCTGGTCACCGAGGAGCACTTCAAGGTGCGGTTCTTGAAGGGCTTCAAGAAGAATCGGGGTGGCTTCGTCAAGAGGGTCGAAGAATTCGTCATGCCATCCTTCAAGTTCAGTAATAATCAGATTGAAGAGATCCCCAATGTAAGCAATAAACTCTCTGATTTACTTACGCAATTATCACTGATGCTCGATCAAAAATAATTCTGTTGCACAATTAATTGCGGGTGATATGGGCTTGCTTCCATGTCCGATGAAATAGATGCGTTGAAAAGGAATAAAAGTGTTGTGGGTAATTCTTATACATTGGACGTTTTAAATCATAGCTCATCGGCTACGCCAACGCCTGCATCAGATACACACTTAGGCATGACGCCGGGCTACTTTGTAGGGCAGACGCTGCCGGGCTACTTTGTAGGGCAGACGCCGCCACCTTCATCGGTTCAGACAGAATCGGTCAGACCGGTCGAGGCTACCGCGGTCAAACCGGTCAGACGACCGGTCAGCCCAGTGCGATGGTGCCTACTCCGTCTTCGCCTACACCACTCACATCGATTCCTAGTTCAGCAACCCCTGGCCGAACCAATGAGTTGATGACCTACACACCCCCTCGTACTGCAGCAGTGGGCAGTACACTGCAGGGATCCTGTCCCCATAATGGACCGATTCTTCATGCTACGCAGATGATGACATCTACTTATCCAGATTTGCATCGTCTTGCATCTGCATCACAAGCTTTGACCAGCGGGAATTATCAAGCCGATTTCTCTAGATTTAAAGAGGACCTGGCTAACATGATTAAAACTAAGCTTGGGGTGGATATGGGTAATTCTTGTTTGTATCAAAAGCCGTATACACCTGAATTTGATTTGATTTCTTATTCTGTTGGTTTGTGTGTTCCGTTCATGAAGTTTAATGGTGATGATACTCATACAACTTTGGAGCACGTAAGTCAATACATTCTGCAGTTGGGAGAAACTGGTTTCCATGATGATTTATGTGTGCGTTTATTTTCTTTATCTTTAACTGGAATCGCTTTCTCTTAGTTTTCTTCGCTTGCTCCAAATTCTATTCAAATATAGAACCAGTTAGAGCGTAGGTTTCATGGTCACTTTTTCAGTGGGGAAAATGAAGCTAAGTTGACGGATTTGACATCGGTTAGGCAAAGCCGTGATGAATCGGCATCTGATTATTTCAGGAGATTCAAGGATATAAAAAACCGATGTTTTAATATGACAGTTTCTGAGATTAAATCCTTTTCAGATTATGTTACTATGAATTCTTCAACTAAATTTGAAACTTGGGAAACATTATAAAATTTTGCATAGATGTCGGAACCCCTGGCCCTGGTCCTCCTAACATGAAGCAGCTTGTTAGAAAATAGGAGCCTTATTAGGTTTCGGTTGCCAGCACCCGACAGAGACACACTATGCTAAGGTCTTATTGGGTTCGCTTTAACCATCAGAAAAACCTTCATCTTGTGTGGTTTGCAATTTGAATATCGTCCAAGCAATGTGGGAATCAAGGTCAATCCTAGACTCAGCACACGCAATCTGGAAACCGCATCGCCTTCTTTTCCTCAAAACATATAAAGTTGTTCTTTGCACAAAGAGGCAAGGATCTATTGTCACACCCTGAAATTGTTGGATTTCAGGATGTGATTAAAAGGAAGAATAAAGCAATGATTTTCTCATAATTTTAAAATTTTCCCAACATTTATTATCTTTATTGGAAATTTAGTTCAGGAAAATAATTGGTTGTTTTCTAAATTAGATAAGGTTGTTCTTCTTATCTTGCATTTATGCTGCTTTGCTTTGTTTCTTGTTTGCCTTTAGTTGAAGTTAAATTTCTAAATTTAAATTCAAGTGAATTTGTTTGCCCCCTTTTTATTTCAAAATCCCCTTTTCCTTTTTGCTCCCTCTCTTTTTTCTTTTAGCCCAAACCTCCCTTTTTTTCTCCTTTGGGCCAGCCCAGCTCGCCCCTCTCTTTTTTTTTCCTCTCCCCTTTTCTTTTTCCCATCTGTGATTCCCCAGCCCGGGACCGGTTGCTGGCCCAGCCCAGCAGCGTCCTCTTCCTTCCCCGCGCGGCCCAACCCACTGGGCCCAACAGGCCGGCCCAACCTGCCCCGCGCGCCCCCTCCCTCTCTCCTCTCCCCCTCGCTGCCAGGTGGGCCCCGCCCGTCGGGGCCTTCCCCTCCCCCGCACCGGGCACGGACTTGAGCCCAAGTCCGGCCGCGCCACGCGCCCCGCTTGGGTCCGACCCGCACACCAAGGCTGCCCCCTCGCCCTCTTAAATAGTGCCGCCCCGTGCCCTTGGACCCCATCGACCGAAGCCGCTGCCGCCCAAAAACCTAACCCTAGCACCCGCCTCTCCGCCGCCTCCGCCGCGCTCGGGTGCGACGCCCCGCCGCCGCTCCAACCTCGCCAAGAGCCACCACCAGAGCTGCACATCATGGTAACGAGCCTAGCCAACCCCTTCTCCCTCTCTCTCTCTCTCTCTCGCCCTATCGCGTGCGCATTTGCTCGCCGGAGCAACCTTGCTGCACACCGTCGTCGTGCGTCTACTCCGCTCGTCAAGGCCCCGCGCCGAGCCTCCCATCGCCTTCCCCTTCGCCCCCTCGTTCTCCCTGTGCAAGCCGCGCTCAAAACAAGCCCCGGATAGCCGATTTTGGCCAAGTTCGGCGACTCCGCCGCCGCACGCGCTCGCCGCCGGTGTCCCTACACCGCCCGAGCAGTCACCGAGCCGCAAGCCGTTCCGTCGAGCTGCCCGACGAAGCCGAGCCGCCTCCCAAGCTGCAATCCGCTCAGCCGAGATGCCCTAACTGCTCTGAGTTGTTGGATCGAGATCCAATGGTCGTATCTTGGTCGTTTTAACTCTGTTTTCATCAATTCTTGCGCTCACGTGATCCGTACAACTTGTGCAGTAGCTTTATCACCTTGTTATCCTTTGCGAGCACAGTTTGCTGTGTCTTGCTAATCTTTTCTGTTAGCCCTCTAACTCTTTGTCTAATCACATATAGGTCCCTGTAGCCTTGTTTCTTCCGTAGTTTCCACATTTTAGATAAATTTCAACCCGTTCTTATTGCGTTAGTCTTCTAATAGGCTAAGCTATCGTTTAGTAGTGTTGTTGTGCCTGTTTTTAAATTAAACATAGATTTAATTTGAATAATATCCTCTCATCTAGCTTTTCTAATTAAAAGCTAATTAGATGTTTACCTCGGTTTTCATAATTGATGTTAATATGCTTAACACCAACTTAAATGTGTTTTTTTTAAAAAATATTTGTTTAGTTCAACACGAATCATAAAGCTATGCGATTAGATGTTGTCACATGTTCTTTTATAATTAATTGTTCAATTACTGTAATTTCTATATAGACAATCATAAATAAAATATGACTAAGTTCTACTTCGTCTTTATAAATACAAATATAATATGATTAACTATAACCCAGGATATTTTCTTTCAAATATCCTTACATGTGTTTTTTTAATTAAAATAAATAAAGCTTATAGTTCTTTCTTTTCTTTTGTAACGTAAATCTTCCAATAGTTGTTTCTTTTTCAACCCTAGAACCGGTTTCCGCGTCCTTTGCGCTCTCGTAACCGTAGCAACGAGCCCTATCCTTTAGTACGCACTTTTAAAGCTTTTCTTTTATTTTGGTGTATTGTTCTTAGTTGTACTTGTTTGTTGTTTTGTATGTTTGTGCCCAATGATTGCTTCGAGTAGAAGGATTGCTGTTCGAAGCTTGAAGATCAAGTTTTCCAAGTGAGCAAGAGTTGAAGAGCAGTAAGAGTAGCTTTTCGTTGGAGAAAGGCAAGTGTCCCTAACCATTCTTCTACCTATGCTTTATTACAAGAATACTATGAATTAATTGGAACATGGAGAACCACCTAGGAAAACAGTACAACCACAATACTATATGGCTCTGGTCTTGGCTAATTAATTAGAAACTCTTGCTTGTGACAATCTTACCGAAAGGGCAAGAGGGGATGCATCATCGGGGTATAGCTCGGTCCGCTTGAGACTTTGATATGTGGTCCTTTGCTAAGGTACCTCCTCATTAGGAAGTGTTATGACCGCTTTGACTTGGAACCTTAGCGAATTGTCACATGTTAGAGAATCTTTGTAAAGATCTCGTAGTGTATTCCTGCCACTCACCTCGGAAGTGTTTAAGGGCCTTGCAAACCCGGGCATCAAGGGGAAACATGATTGTGGTGAAAGTGTACAACCTTTGCAGAGTGAAAATTGATATATCAGCCGTGATCACGGTGAAGAGCGGTTTGGACCCTCACATGATTAAATTAACTTTAAGATGGATTTAGATCACTTTCTGGTTATTTCTTGTGGCCTTACTGAGTACCAACCATAAGTATACTCATCCTTGCTTATTGCTGCTCAGAAGAGAAAGTTGCTGTGAGGTTAGCTGAAGATGTTGCTGAGTTGTAGGCCTATGCAACCCCCGGTTGATTGCCTGTGAAGTTTAGAGTCTTCGTTTCCAGGATAAGCTGTGTATCTCTGATAATCTTTATAGTCGTTGTAATTCTCTTTTCGTGATACTGTTACTGATTATTCATTTACGAAGTCACTACTATATGTATGAAACTTGATCCTAGTATACATATAGTTATGTATTCGGTTTTGTTTTTAAAACCGGGTGTGACATCTATTCATACATGTAACTTTGCGTGGTGTCAATGTACTGAATAAAGGACCGTGTGCAGAGTACACTACTTTGCGTGGTGTCAATGTACTGAATAAAGGACCGTGTGCAGAGTACACTCAAGGTATCGATGCAAAGCTGCTCAGTAGGTGCCAAAGACAACCTTATATGCAGGGTGTTGGATTAACATGGGGAGCACCAGTCCTCCACCCAAGAAGCTCCCACATACACTGCAGCAGCCAGCATCCCTTGTGAGTTGTTCTGGTCGGCGCCGGCCACGAGATGGCAAGCGCCGTTGGCGGGCTGATCGCCAGCAAGCTTGCCGAGCTTGTCTGGGATGAGGCTACCCTGTTGTGGAGATTCAAGGACGACGTGGATGGCTTGAAGAGGACCATGGTGAAGCTGCAAGCTTTGATGCGCCATGCTGACCGGAGGGAGGGCCAGGATGAAGGAGAGAGACGAGAGATCATGCGGGTTTGGATGAAGGATTTCAAGGCTGCAGCCTACGACATTGAGGACTTGCTGGATGAGTTCGACGCTATTGAACTCATTAAGCAGGACCAACCCAAGGTACAGATGCTAAACTTCAATATTCTTAGTTAATTTTCATTTTTTCTTCTTTTTCCGAAGTGAGGGTTGTCCCATTTTTAAAACTCTCGGTTCCACTTATATGCTTTTAACTGATATTTGCCCATCTGATCACTCCCAAATTAATAAGCTTTAGAATGCTGCTGGGGAAGAGAAGCGGAACCTTGCTAATCCTTAATTTTAAAATAAAAGTTGCGAACGCGTTACATCATATCTGTGAATTTAAAATTGATAGTGTGGTCTCATTGTTAAAATAAAAATTGAGTGTATCAATTTAGCCATAACAACATTTAAATTAGGCCTTGTTTTAACCTGGCAAAAATAAAATGCCCGTGCATAGGCAACTCAAGCAGGACCGTGATATTATTTTGGTAAACATGAATCGTTGAGGCAATTGATTCTGAAATCAGTCGTACTAAGTTCATAGTTGCCTCCATTTCAACAGCGGCACCAACTTTTATTTAGGACTGCACTCACGTCATCAGAGTCAATTGACTAAGGGCAGAGCCGCAGAGGTGGGAGTCTATAGCTGCAATTGCAAATGACTCCTTTCCAAAATATAATATTTAGTAGAAATGGGAGAAGGAAAGAAGATATTCAGGCAGTTATATCCAGCCTACGGAGTGCCCTGAGCATGAAGATTCTTCATAAAATTAGAATGGAGTCATTACCAAGCAGTCTGACAAAACTAAATATTTTTATCGCCAAGTATAATTGAAAACTAATTCTATATACCATTACAATAACGTAGGGTGCATACTTTGTTTGCTTTAGAAAATGTAGATAGACCCATCTGAAGCTGGAACCTGGAACAAAAAGAATGAAGAGGCACTGTACATGTAAGCGTTACAAAATATTGGGTGACAACGGCAATAGGCATAGAGGCCAAGATACAGGAGCAGTGGCTCCGCAGTGATCGTCGTCGAAATTATTGTTCATCTTATTCCTTGGTTCGCCGGCGCGTGCGAGAATGAGAGTGAGCGAATCAGAGTGAGAGCAGGCAGAACACGCGTTCCTACGCAGTTCCAACAATTGGTATCAAGAGCAAGGTTAGATAGTTGGGGGATCCGTTCCCCTCGACCGAGGTGTACCGGTGGTGCTCGCTGACGGCTGTGATGTGTGAAGCTCCGGGCCATGTGTCGGCCTGTGGACACGTGCGGCGCTGAGGCTGCCTTGGTGCGGCGGCCAGCGGAGCTGCGGGCTGGGGCGTGTCGCAGGGCGTGGGCGCGACGTGCTGCGGGGTCGCCGGTGGTGGCTCATGGGCGCAGGCACAAGCGCGGCGCACGGCGTGAGTGGCGGCGCGAGGCGGCTGGGAGGGCTGCGGCAGGGCGCGCTCGTGATGCTCGGCGCAGGTGTGGCACGCGACCGGCAGCGCGGCCGGCGAGGCAGTGGTGGCTCGGCGCAGCGGCAAGGAACGCACGGACGGCGGCGATGCGACGCCCGGAGGAGTGCTCACGGTGGCCTGTACGTGGCTGCGCGCTGAAGGTCGCCGGGCCGTGTGTCGGTGCACGTGAGGGAGCCCGTGGCGATGCAAGGCTAGGCGTTGCGGTTAGACAGTGGATCGCGCATTGTTCCTGTCTTGGTAAGGCGGGGCGTCGTTCTGGCCGGGGAGCAGTGGCGTGCGACAAAGGAATGAAGCGGTGGCGTGCGTCGCCAGAGAGGGAGAAGAAGGCCACTGCGTTCGCGCGGAGGCATGCTGCGTGGTTGGCATCACGTCTGGAGGCCGTAGCGGCAGCCGCGGGATGACAACGACGATGGGAGCAGCAGCATCGAGGCAACGGCGAGTGTGCGGCAGCCCCGGAGACAATGAAGATCTGGAGTCCTGTACGTTAGGATGGGCGGCGACGTCGTAGGTTAGGGGGAGTCATGTTTAGGGGGAGATTTTTAGAATAAACACGCCATAGGTATGTTTCTGGCGTGCCTACGTTTGTGTCGTGCTGTGCGCGTGTGTGTCGCGCTGTGCGCGTGTTGAGCTCGTTCGGCGATCTCGGGTCCAGTAGGTTGGCAAGGTCATTGCCGTCCAGGTCTAGGTGCAGATTGTGCGGAAGTGCGCCAGCTGCTGTGTTGATCGAGTCTTGGAGTTGTTAGGAGTAGTGGCTGTAAGCGCCAGTCTGTGCGGAGAAGGCCGCCACGTCCGGAGCGAGCAAGTGGCTCCCTGGGCAAGGCTGAGCAGGTCCTGCAGGAGTGAAGGACGTGGAGGAGAGCTCCTGATGCGTCCCTTGCCTACAAAAGTCCATGTACTTCGTGTGCTCCGGAGTGTCGAGTTCAATGTAATACAGAGAGGCCAAGATACTGGCTGTTCATCTTCTTCCTCGGTCCGCCGGCGCGTGCGAGAGCGAGAGCGAGCGAATCAGATTGAGAGCGGGCAGAACACGTGTTCCTGAGCTGTTCCAACAGTCCCACCTCCTCTTCGCATGGCTGCGCTGGTGGGGCTGGCCTGGGCTGCTCTAGGGCTTGGGTGGCTAGATCCGGTGCCCAGTCAGCCGGATCCAGCACCCCCTGGTCGGGGGCAGCGCTGGTGGTGTCGGCAATGGTGGGGGCGGTTGCGCAGGCCTGGAGTGCCGGGTTCTCCATTCTCATGGCCGGGTCTGTTGGGCTAGGGGCGGCGCCCACGGTGGCAGGGATCGCTCGACCGACGGTGGCTGGCGGTGGCTAGCCTTCTTAGCTGCGGGTACCAGGGTTTGCAAGGATGGCCGGTAATGGCTTCGCTGTACGGCAGTGTGTTGCGCGAGGCAAGGCAAGGCCCGGTTCCGTGTGCCTGGTCGGAGGGGGTGGCGGCGATGCATCTTTGTAGCTGCTGCATGCAGCCGGTGTGTCGATGCCCCTCTGGAAGGGTTCCTATGGGATGTCAGGGAACGACGACAGCAGAGACAGCCGGTTGATGCTCTTCGCTTCTCGGCAGAGACAGCTGGACTTGCAGCGTGAAGTCAGAGCTGCTACATCAGTGGATGTGGCTCGGCAACGATGATATGAGCCGAACCCCCCTTTTTCGTTGACTAGACTGTTTTGGAGGTCGGCAAAAGCTGGGGGCGGGGCAGAGGTTCAAAATTGGAAGTCAAAGCTGTTCTTCATATTGAGCTCGGCAATGATGACCTGTTGCGGCCTTTCGCTTCAGACCATCTGCCTGTCTTCGTTAGGATCGTCTAGAGTCAGCCATGGGATGTCGCTGGACTCATGACAGTTTTGTGCTCTTCCACGTCATGTGGGTGATTCAACCCTTTGTGTGCCCTGTGTTGGTACCATGTTCGGCTACCCTTCTTGTACCTACAATTCTTTCATCTGAACTGAGTGGCAGATCTCCTGCCTTTATTTCAAAAATAAGTGATAGAATCACAGAAACACGTAGTGAGTAATCATTCTTTGAGTGTGGTAACCTTATACATGAATAAATCAGCAATGAAATGACATCTCCCAAAAGTAAAAGGCAAATTTTGCTCACGGACACCGTTCAATCGTGGAATTGGCCGATGCACACCGCCAAAATGATAATTTGGCCAGTACCATTATGAAATGGTGGTTCTTTGCTGCTGGACACCGCATGCAATAAAATATTTATTTTCATGATTCGGTAGAGAGAAAGACGCGTGAATAGACCACATTGCCCCCTACAAGTCGTCTTCTACCTCTAGATTCCACACTTCTCTCTCCTCCATTCCCTTAGATCTACACTGTGCATCGCCGCTCCTGTCCCCAACCCCACTTGCCCCACCGCACTCCCCACAGACGGTAGTAGGAACCAGCAGGCAACACACACCCCATGAATAGTAGCAGGAATGGGTCGAAGGTGTCACGAAGACGGGACATGAAGCCAGGGCACGAAGTCTCTGGAGTGACATCCGTGTGGGGTGGGATGAGCCATAGCTGTCGGGCATCATCCGTGTGGGTGTGACGCGCTACTGCCAGGGTTCCTCCATCTATGTCCGAATCTGAAAAGGAACAGGGACCACCACCATTAGTATGGGTAGGGGCATCATAGAGGTCGCAGCTGGTTGGATTCATGGTCGGAGGCGACCATTGTCGTCGCAAATGGTGCGTCCGCCTTCGCTACCGCCGTTGGAGATGTCGAGGCCGCCGCTGCATGGGTAGCAGGTAGGGAGGCGCATAGTATCCAAATGCGCCGGCCGCTGCCGTCGATAGTGTGTCGGGCGGGGCGGGGGGGGGAGGGCACGAAGAAGTACGACTCCCGCTCGTCGATGTGCGCCAGTCCTGGGAGCTTCCAAGGGTCCTGGCTATACAGGTGCACCATGGGGATGATGTCGAACTTGAGCCACCTACTTTAGGAAGAACCCAAGCAGATGACGGATTTAACGGAAACCCTGGCAGCTCCAGCTCCGTTGTCGCTGCATCAGATGACGGTGGTGATGCGGCAGGCCAAGGCTCCGCCATGGATGAGTACCGAGTAAGTACACGTTGCTTGGCCTTTGCTAGTTGCTTGATGGATCGATGGAGAATTGGAGACAAAGATGGAGATAAGAGAGAAAGGTGGAGTCTAGAGGTAGAAGATAACTTGGAAGGGCAATATGGTCTATGCACGCATCTTTCTCTCTCCCAAACCATAAAAATGAAAAATTTATTGCGTGTGGTGTCTAGCAACAACGAACCATGGCTTTATAATGGTACTGGGCAAATTGTCGATTGGGCGGTGTGTATGATCCAATTCCATGATTGAACAGTGTCTGTGAACAAAATTTCCTAGAGTAAAACTAAACTCAGGACTACCATTAAATGAAAATTTAATACCAAGTTCTACAGCCTTTTTTTTGAAACACCATCTACAACTTTGAGCACTGACCTACTCAGTTCAGGAACATAAACGTCACCTTTAGTGTCATATGTGTTAGAAATATGGAATATCAATAAGCCGAAACACTCTACAATGCCAACAACACTTTATCGGTTTACAAAACCGAAAACTTTATTTTAAAAACTCGGGCAAGAAAGAAGAGAACAAATAAGTTGGTGACATCTCCTTACTCCAGTTCATTTGAGGCCACATAATTTCGAAGAGTATGTGTTAACCCATGCATAGCATGATATGCCTGGCTCCTCCATGCCTGTATTTTATTCTGAAAGTGAACAGAGTGTGAAGTGCAGTAGCTTGGTATTACAATATAAGTAAAAAAACAAAGAGGTGGAGAGCAGCCATACCTGCATGATGCATTTTTGTTCACTAGACTTGGGCTGCCCACGAACTTGGCCCTCAAAGCGGTATCCATGAGGTGTGTTTATGGGCTTCACCTAGCAACTTGGGCCATAAATTGTCCTAGCCCACAAACAGACCACAGAATCCTTGGTTTAGAAATAAAATACAGAATACAAAATGTGCAGCAAGTGAAATGATTAGAAGGTTAACTTTATTGGTACACAAAAATTTCACATGAACTTATTCTTGTTTGGCTGGACATTAGATTTTTTTTGTTTCAACTAACTTATTTCAAGTTCGAAGTTGAGTTTCTAAATTTTATACAACATAGGTATCATCATCAGTTGAGTTCATAAACTGTCTCTTAATTTGGTGTGAAATTGAATGGCTGAGTGTTTGTTGGGTGCCATTGCACTTGCTGTGCTTGTCATTATAGTGACCAACCAATATATTATAATTTATTTCTCAACAAACATGTAATATGTTTTCTTCTACAACTTGTTTTGTTCAGCCGTTGATATACCACAGGAATATATTCAAGTACTACAATACAAAACAAAACACATGTACAACAAAATTTTATTTATGGTTTATCTTTTTCTCTTACAGATTAAGCTATTCTTTTCATCCTACAATCCATTCCTGTTACGGTTTACATTAGCTCACAAGATGAAGAAGGTAAAGGAAGTTTTAACCAACATAGAGAAAGAGGGTTGTGGGACCCTTGATCTGGTGCCCCAAGATACATCAATGTGGGCTGATGAGGTGGCTAGAAATCAAGCTATTATTTCACCCACCAATGGGGGCATCGACATTATTAGAATGGTAGGAAGGGATACTGAAAAGGAAAAGTTAATCAAATTACTGAAAAGTGAAGCTGATGAGGTTGTCTCAATCATTCCTATTGTTGGACTTGGTGGCCTGGGGAAGACAACACTAGCCCAATCAATTTTTTTTGATAATAGAACCAAAACCTTTGATCTACGGGTATGGGTCTATGTGTCTAAGAAGTTTGATCTACAAAGAATTGGGGAAATAATCATATCAATAGTGAGTAGGAGTACCAGTATTGAGCCAAGCGAATGGTACATCACCCTAAAAGATGGCAATTTGCAGTCCATTACTGAAATGTTGAAAAGTATGCTCCCTACCAAAAAGTATTTGATTGTTCTTGATGATATGTGGGAGGAAGGTGTGGATAATTTGGAAAAACTAAAGCATATGCTGCAATATGGTAGGAAGGGAAGCAAGATCATATTAACTACACGAATGCAGCATGTAGTGGATAAATTGGATATTGGTGCTCTAGCTAGTCAAGGAATAATCCGCCCTGTGCGCAAGAGTGACCAAATCAATTTAAGCATTTTATCAGATGATGACTGTTGGAATGTGATGCGACAAACACCATTCTGGCAAGATGAGGATCTATGTGGATTAGAAGCAATTGGTAGACAAATCGCCAAGAAGTGTGCAGGTCTACCACTACTAGCACGATCTCTTGGATTTTTGTTATCCCAACATAAGTCTACAGAGGCATGGGAAGATATAAGGGACAAGAAGATTATTTTGGGTATGGAAGAAAATACTTTGTTGCAAGAGCCTTTGGAGGGCCTCATGTTGAGCTATTACTACATGCCGTTAAAGTTCAAGTTGTGCTTCACATATTGTGCAGTTTACGCCAAGGGCTTTACTATCGCTAGTGACAACCTCATCCAGCAATGGAGAGCCCTTGGATATATTCAATCAATCATCGATGGCAAACACTGTGTCGACTATTTGTTGGGGATGTCTTTTCTTCAAATTTCCAAGACTTCTCAGGTCAGTAGAATAATCTCTTTTCCATCCGTTCATTCATTCTGCATGATGCAATGCTACCGATGTTAAACTCCAAGATTGTCAACAGATCTATGTTAGTACTTATTTAACAATAAATTCAGTGGCATGGTGGTCTTACCCACAGTTATCACTGGAATCCACATCCATGGAAACACAATGAACACACGAACTATTTTGCCACTTCTCCATAGTATTTCAGTAAAAGAAAAGAAAGCATCATGAACTATATGAGCAGCTAATGTGCCAATCGCCCAAATTTTTTTGGGAATGTTAAGTTGGGATATTTACTTAATATAACTAACTAGAGTCATAATAACTGATTTTTATTGTTAAAAATTGACCAGCTATGGCTAAATTTTCGTTTACTTCATCGAATGGCGACTAATGAATCACAGAATTCTGAACATTCAGGCTATGAATCATTTTTTTATTTTTTGAATAGATGATTGTTTGTTAGTTAGAAAGAAAGACACTATCAGAAGATTGAAGGAAATGATCACATTAATATTCTGATTGAAATGTTTAATTGTAACATGATGAAAGAATTAAAACCAATATACTCTAGTGATAACTCAAGAACCTCAAGCTCGTTTTGGAAACATAAAAACCCAAGAACCTCAATGGCAATGAGGACTCTAGCGAACATTATCTGAGATGGAAAGGAATGACCTTTTTCCCAAATATGTAGGAGGGGTGTGCAAGTTTGTAGTAAAAGAATTAAAAGAATTCGATGGTAGCAAAAAGATCCAAACAAGCTGGGACGTGTCTAAGAACTTTAGATGAATCGTACCATAATATATGTAAAAATACTACAAGATATAAATGAGAAAAATAAAACAATCATATTAAACAAAGCATTAAGGAAACATTAAAATGTTTTGTATACCTAAACCGAATGGATCATATAGAGGAAAAATAGGCACATAGACAAAAGCCCCCACATGCTATTGTGGGTGTCTATTTGGTATGCGATGTATATCGGAGTTGTTTGGTTTATGCCCTGCCGCCACACCCTTGGCTTGGCAAGCATCTTAGCTCTAAGCGCTCGAAATCAAACGCCTAGGGGAGCTTATTGGTTTATGCAAGTTTGTCTCAGGGCAAAGCAAATAAGCACTATGAGTGAAGGACGGAGAAAAAAATGTTGTAGTGCTGCTGGCTTAGGGGACGACAAGAGCAACAGTGGATGAAAATTTTGTGAGAATCAGAGCGGGACAGGTGGAGTGAAAATATTGGGAGAAAACTTGTTGGTATCCATTTTTTTCTTGAGATTCTCTAAAAGTGGAAATAGAAATCCAATTTAAGCATCTTGGGGTCTATCAGGATCAGTGCAAAATTGTTTTTTTTCTTGAATGATGCAGGAGAGCTAAGAAAAAGCTAAAATAGCTCAAGGCTAGAGTCACCCATCCTAAGCAGAACGCGGACACACCTAGATAGCAAAAAGATCTGAGAAGATCGATGCTAGTATTATTATTTTGTGAAATTCACTCAAGGTTTAACAGCTAGGAGTAAGAATCAGCTCGTTCGTTACCATCAAGATAATCTTTCTCGCTACTAACAGTAGTAACAACTGATCTGTCTGCAGAATGCTCCAGAGGATGCTGAAGGTCCCATCAAGGTGACGATGCATGATTTGGTTTATGATCTTGCAACGATAATACTTGGCCAACAGTTAATTGCTCTAAATGATCCCAAAGAATTGACTCAGAACAGCCTTGAGAAGAATTATTGCCGACATATGCAGTTTATCAATTATCAGAAGCAGTCTATTGATCGGAAAAAAATTCCAAGTAAAATTAGATCTCTCCACTTTACAGAGTGCGACAGATTGCAGCTTCAAGATAAGTCATTCTCTAAATGCAAGTATTTGCGTGTCTTGGACATAAGTGAATGTTCCATCCAAGGGAAATCTGTCCCCAGCAACATATCGTTGCCATCTTCCATTCATCAACTGATGCTGCTAAGGTACCTCGATGCCTCGGGCTTGCCAATTACATCACTTCCGAAATCCTTGCATAAACTTCAGAATATGCAGACACTAATTCTGTCTAACTGCGCACTTGAAACCTTGCCTAATAATATTGGTAGCCTTCTTAACCTTTGTTATTTGGACCTATCTGGCAATAGCAGCCTCAATAAGTTACCCGTGTCATTTGGGGAGCTCTCTGCACTCTGGTTCCTCAACCTATCAGCATGCTCTAAATTTTATGAGCTACCTGAGTCAATTGGCAATCTTATTTCTTTACGTCATCTAGACATGTCAGGCTGTAATGTGCTCCAAAAGCTCCCTGACAAGTTCGGTACCCTTCCTAACCTCTTGTTCCTAAACTTGTCCAGCTGTTCGAAACTAGTTAAACTGCCTGACAGTATTAACATCAAGTCTTTAGAGCATCTAAACCTATCAAGTTGCCACCAACTACAAGGCCTACCAAACAATTTTGGCAATCTTGAAAATCTCATGTTCTTAAACCTCTCTGACTGCTACAATGCACATATGTTACCAGAGTCCTTTTGCCGACTTAAGCATCTAAAAGACCTAGATCTTTCAGACTGTCATGATCTAAAAGAGCTCCCTAAATGCTTTGGTAATCTTTCTGAGCTTCATTCTCTGAATCTAACAAGCTGTTCTAAGCTGCAATCATTGCCCGAGTCATTTGGTGGTCTGTCAAAGTTGAAGCGCCTTGATTTGTCATATTGTATAAGGCTTGAAAATCTGCCATCGTCATTTCGTAGCTTGCAGCTTCAAGTACTGTACATGTGGAATATCCATGAGTTGCCAGAGGGTATTAGCAACATGACTAGTCTCATCAAGTTTGAAGTCCACTCAGTAAAGGGGTGGTATATAGATTTCTTTGGAACTCCTTCCATTTTGAGGCTGCCTTACAGGGTAGTAGAACATAGTGTACATGAAGTAAACGAGGTGGGTTATGGGCCACATAGCAGTATAGTGAGCATTGGGAAATTGGCTTGTCAACACCTACGGATTAATCACCTTGAGAAAGTCAAGCATTCGGAAGATGCGGAGAGAGCTAAACTGAGAGATAATGCTGACCTCCAGAAGCTATGCCTTTCCTGGGGCCATGAAGATATGACAGAGAACAAGAGAGATGCAGAGGTGTTGGAGAACCTTATTCCTCCTCGGACTCTAGAAGGATTCGCACTAAGAGGTTACATGGGCACAAACTTCCCTAAATGGATGCTTGAGATCTCCTCCTATCTTCCGTATCTCACCAGTATCAAACTCATGAATTTAGCATGTGATGCTATTCCTCCACTTGGGATGCTGCCCAATCTCAGGCTATTGCTTATCATCCTAATTCCCAACATCAGGAAGATCGGAAAGGAATTCTATGGAGAGAAAGGAGCATGCAAAAGGTTGCGAGTTATTCAATTATATGGATTGAAGAACTTGGAGGAGTGCTGGACAACACGGTCAGGTGAAGAAGGTGATGATTTCTTAATCCCTAATTTGCACATGTTGGATGTATGGGACTGCCCAAAGTTGAAGTTCCTGCCGTATCCCCCCAAAAGTATGTATTGGGACTTGACCTATGGCGATGAGGTGCTACCACCAATGCATGGGTTTGGGAGGCTTTCATCTTCCACTCTTCCTTTTGAAGCCATAATCAGAAGCAAAAGTTTTACTACTGACAAGTGGGATCGACTTCAGCACCTTGCCACCCTCGAGGAATTGAGTGTCACTGGTTTCCACAGCTCATTAGCCTCCTTCCCAGAGGCCACTCCATGTTTCCCCTCTCTCAGAAGACTACATTTGATGCTACCCAGCCTGGAGATACTGCCGGAATGGCTGGGGCAGCTCATTACCCTTGAAAAAATAATCATCAGGGGCTCGCCCAACCTGACATCTTTGCCTCAAAGCATACGGAACCTTACCGCCTTGAAGAGACTGGAAATTGGGAGCTGTCCAAGACTGGTTGAGAGGTGCAAGGGGGAGGATGCCCACAAGATTTCTCACATCCCAGAAGTAGAGTTGGATGGCACAAGATTCGTGCAGGGACAACCTGTCAGAGAATAAGAGGTAAGAAACCTTCCAAAAGCATAGTGAATCTCTGATTTGTTCATGCATGTAACTATGTATTGCTTCATATTGCTGATCTTGGAACTTGAAGATCAAAAATAAATATTGCTTCTCAAACAGAGGTAGAGTGCAAGATCTAGCAAGACCATACTGATGAACCTTTGGAAGCCATGCTAGCTAAGCGGTGGATGAGAGGCACGGAGGTTGACTGAAGCATAGTGGTATAGTACATGTAGATTATTACTATGCCAAGCAAAGTTTAATCACCCAGATATATATGGGTGGCGGGTGCTATGAGTTACATTGCCACAGAAACTTAGCTCACTAAAGCAATGCATATTACAACTCTTGCTCATCATGGAGCTATATATCTTGGTAATCAGGTTACCTATCGGCGGAGGCAAAGGCAGCCATCACGAGCGAGCAAGGAGGCGGAGGAGGACGTGGTGTCAGGCTGTCAGCGGACTAGAGGATGTGGAGGTGATGGACATGGAATATTTGCTGAAACTGGATGGTGTGCTTCTGGGCAAATGTAACAACACTGATAATGTACAAATGTACCTATAGCTGATATCAACACTGATAATGTGCTTGTGTCTTGTGAAATTTATTACTGGCAAATGTAATGGAGGTGTGCTTCTAGGTGGCGTGTTTGTTCCATGTTGATTGGTATACTATGAGAAATGCTTCTCTGGGTACAAGTACGAGCATGCATTTGAATCCCACAAGAAATCTGCAAGAAAGTAGTACTAGCAGTATTGATTTCTCTGGGATTCATGCATGCTTGTGTCTTGTGTGATTGTATCTGCCCTACAACCAGTCCAATAGTACATTATCATTTCTGTGGCATACATTATCATATTGTGTAAGGCTTGAAAATCTCCTATCCTTGTTTTGTAGCTTGCAGCTTCAAGTATTGTGCATGAAGTCCTTGCAGATTCTCAATGAGTTGCTAGATGGTATTGGCTACATGACTAGTCTCTCCATGTTTGAAGTCGACACAAGAAACAACGCACATATTGATGATGTTGTTGCTCCTTCCATTTTGAGGCACTGCAGTTGCTTGTCAGGACAGTAGAACATAGTGTACATGATGTGCTCGAGGTGGATTATGGGCCGCATAGCAGTCTTGTGAGCATTGGGAAATTGTCTTGTCAACACCTAGAGATCAATCACCTTGAGAAAGTTGAGCAACCGTTAGATGCAGAGAGAGCTAAACTGCGAGATAATCCAGACCTCCGGGTGCTAAGCCTTTCGTGGGATCATGCAGATACCATGGAGTATAAGATAGATGCAGAGGTGTTGGAGAATCTTATACCTCCTCGAACTTATGAAGGATTTGAACTAGCAGGGTACAGGAGCACAAACTTCCCTAACTGGATGCTTGAGATCTCCACCTACCCCAGTCCAAGGACGAACGGTGGCGCAACCATAAATACACTAGTAAGGAGAGCAAAACTGCACCACCACCACCACCAAGGCACAGGAGATCTTAGATGATGCCTCCATGAATGTAAATGATGCCAAGAACGTAATCATCATTGACTAAGCATGAGCTTAGCATGGCTTTAGCCCAAGTCTTGTGCCGAGCAAAACAACTTTGACCTGAGCGTCCAAGAAGAGGAGGCCACAAGAGGTTCTTCAGCGCACCTTCAAGAAGAGAAACTGCTCGAGGGCGATCATCGTCACTGGTCCAGTGTAGAGCTGGGCTAGGCTTTCGACCAGAACCCTGGCATGCATGGAATGGCGGGCGCATTGGAGGGAGGGGGCACTGGCCGCCACCATAAGGGAACGGCAGGATTGGGTCGGGGTAGCCCAGAAAAGAGAAGGGGGATGCTCGCGGACACAACCGTGGTGGATTGCGGCGCACCGCGCAAGGGGGCACGGAAGTGGCGCCGACTGGCACCACATGGGGACGATGGATTCTGGAAGGACCGGTAGCGCGCTCTAGCCTAAGAGGGGGAGGGGGTGAATTAGGCAACTTAAAAACTTTAGACCTATGGCTCCAATTATTTGCACAAAATTAAACTAAGACAAGCTATCTAGATGTGCAACTATGGATGTTCTAGTGTGAAACCCCTATCCCAAAAGAGTTTAGCAACCTATAGCCTTTCTTATCAAGAAACTACTCTATGAAAGTAAGGCACAAATATTACTAATATGAAATGCGGAAGCTTAAAGAGCGGGATAGAGAGAAGTAAACTCTTGACGCGGGTGTTTATCCCGTGGTTCGGTTAGCCACAAAGGCACACCTACATCCACGTTGTTGTAGCACTCACTAAGAGTATTGCTACTCGGCAATCAAGTCTCTTCCGTGAACACAATCACAGTCACCTTAATCCCGGGTTCCACTAAGGAGTTTTTCCACTAAGGATGGGGGTCTCCACGTCCCTCGCACAAAGGATGTCGTCGCTGCTCCACACTAAGTCGGAGGGTCGATGACATTGCCGGCGAGCCTTCAAGCTCCGAGGTGCCAGCGCACCGAATCTTCTTTTGGTTCACAAGAGAACCACAGCACAAGGGCTCAAGGCCTTGCAAACTCACTCACTAAGACCTAATACTTTACACAACACTCTCAAAGTGTGCTAAGGGCTAAAGATATGAACACTAAGCTCTTGGATGGCTTGGAGATGTTCTTGGGTGTGTATGAGACTTGTAGTAACTCCAGCAAACTCCAAAAGGCCGGGGGATGGCATATATATAGGCCTCGAAGTCGAAGTAGCCATTTAGAGCCGTTGGCCACCTTTCTGCGTCTGCACCGGTTTATCCGAAGGCATAGCACCGGTGCATCCAGTCACTCTGTGCAATGGGTTGCCGTTGGGTCTCTGACAGTCTGATGTGGCATCACCAGATAGACCGGTGCTTTGTCACCGGTTCATCCGGTGCAGCTTCTCTTCCTTGCAACTGTCCCGGAATTGCACCGGTGCTTCTTCCGGTGTACCACCGGTTCATCCGGTGCTGAAGAACTTCGTCCAGGCCACTTGACATGCTGTCTGATGCATGACATGGTGCTTGCACCAGTGCAACATCTTGGCACCACCGGTGCATCTGGTGCCACACGGCTTGCTGGCACCAGCACTGCAACTTGCTCCGGTGCTAGGGCACCGGTGCATCCGAGCCCCACCGGATAGACCGGTGCTGGCTCACCGGTTCAACCGATACAACTGATTCTTGTAGAACTCGTCCAATTCAGGGTTTCTTTGTGTTCTTTCTTCGTGTTTTGCTTTGCTTGGCCTTTTTGCTTCATCCCTGGGATCTATTAATGTTTACTTGATAAACGCATTAGTCCCATTGATTGCGTTGTTACTCAATCACCAAAATCACAAAACAATGGCTTAATGAGGCCATTTTCCTTACAGATTCGAGATGGATGGTCCCGGTGTGGCGGCTGACACCCCTCCTTCCAAGGCGGCTCACCGCGACCCAACACCTAGGGCCTAGCTTCTACCGTCCTCATGTGGCGGCGCCCTCTCCCCTCTCGGTGGCACACCGTGACCCCGCCGTGGTTGACTTCAACACCTTTCCACCCTTTCAACACGATAGCTCATTATTGTCCTTGCCGGAGGCTAGTCTATGCTGGTTCCCCTCTCTCAGAGGGCTACTTTTGTATTTACCCAACCTGGAGATACTGCCGGAATGGCTGGGGCAGCTCATTGCCCTTGAAGAATTATTCATCTGGTCCCCGCCCAAGCTGGCATGTTTTCCTGAAAGCATATGGAACCTTACCACCTTGAAGAGACTGTCCATTAGAGACTATCCAAGGCTGGTTAAGAGATGCAAGGGGGAGGATGCCCACAAGATTTCTCGCATCCCAGAAGTTGAATTTGATTACCAAAGGGTAACGAATCCAGGATTGACGGTAAGAATCCTCTCAAAAAGCTAAGCCTAGTAAATGTATGCTTTTTACATGTAACTGTGTGCATTGCTTCATTTTTTATACTCCCGGAATTCCATGATTAAACAATACATATTGCTTCTCAACGCGATTAGAGGAAGAAAATCTCCACTTTCCGGGCAATTAGAGGAAGGTGGACAAGAAAAATTGGTGGAGAGAAATTTTACTCCTTTAATATTATTAGGGCGGTGCAGGAGTGGCGGCGTAGAGGTGGCGGCGCGGGTGGCGGTGCGGGGATGGCGCTAGGGTTGTCTCGCGCGGCGGCAGCCCTTCGGGGACGAAACGGCGTCGCGGCGAGATTTGAAACTGGCCGGCAGGGGGGGTTATATAGGCAAACATTAACCGGGGCAGGCGGAGCACACGGACCGCCTCGGTTAATATTAACCAAGGCGGTTATTTTATGAAGCCTGCCTCGGTTAAGTTTTTTCCTCAACTTGAACTTGTAATGCATTTTTCTACAAATTTTTCCACTGGACTACAAAATGTCAAAAAAGCAATGTTGTGAGTTTTAAAATTCTCTACCATTTCTGTTTCAGCAAGTTTTGCTGATTTGTCCTCTAACGTTTTCAAAATTTCCTCTGAACAAATAGTGTTCAAACATAGCTCTAAATCTTGATTTTAATTTGTAATCCTGGCCAAACGTTTCCGAGTGAAGAAATGTGTATATTTCCAACAAATGTAAAGGCATACATTTGGATTCCATTGCAATAATAAGTTACAAAATGTTGTGTACAATGCATATCATTTTGGCGTCGACGCAACCACTGTCCTCTTCTCACCGTCCGAGCGGCACCAAGGCTTGATCTTGGTCTTGTTGACACGGTACTCGACTTGCTTGATCTTGCGTGGATGATCAGTAAAGAGTGAGAACTCCATGTAGTTGTATTTCTCGGGGCTCTGCACTCCATTAGCTCCCACGATCCTCTGCTTTCCTAATACAACCACATGTTTTTTGGAATCTCTGGGCTTCGGGTAGTAGGCTTCCTGAGCGACGCGGTTTGCTAGTACCCACTGATCATCTTTGTACCCGACACTTCCATGCTCCACGGTGGTTAGCCCTTACTCGTCCACGACAACCGCATTCGGCTTTACCCCTTGGCATTGGAAGATGGGTATCTATAGTTCACCGCCGTAGTCAAGTTCCCATATCTGCTCAATCTACACAAAGTATGCCTTGGTGTCCCTAGTGGCCTCAACGATGCCCTCATATCGAACCCCACTGTTTTGTGCTATGCTCTTCTTATCCTTCTCTTTCGTGTGGAACCTGTATATATTGATGTCGTATCCTTGCCACGAGGTGATTTGGGAAGACAGACCGTACGCAAGCCACAATTCCGCCGCATCATGATTGCGAGGTATGCCCTATTGTTTGATCCATGTCATGAAATTGATCTTGTGCTGTCTCTGTACCCATGCCTCTGTGCGTCCGTCGCGACCACGACAGAGCTCTTCCAGGTGCTTTTCAACCCACTTATCCTTGACAACTAACTGATTAAGGGCATTGTGATGAGCTTCTTGCACCATTTCTTCTTCTACATCGGTGCGTACTTTCCTCCCAGTGCACCCCATCCCTGAGGTTCTGCCTTCGTGCGGATGGATGGGCAACCCAATTGCATTTCCATCCCGGATGTATTTGGTGCAGCAGTTAATGGCCTCCTCTGTTGTGTATGCCTCGATTATAGAGCCCTCTGGGTAAGCACGGTTATAGACATATCTATTCAATGTCGACATGAACCTCTCGTACATCCACATCTGGTGCAGGTATAGAGGCCCAAGGTCCTATATCTGATCAACCATGTGCATCATCAGGTGCAGCATAATATCGAAGAAAGACAGCGGGAAGCACATCTCCAGCTGGCAAATTGTCTCTACGATGAATTGTTTCATGCCTGGCAGCTCAGCTTCATCAATGACATTTTGTGTGATCCAGTTGAAGAAGTAACCGAGGCGTGTGATGACCATCTTCACGTACTCTAGACCTATTGCCCTGATGACAATTGGGAGGAACACCGTGAGCATGATGTGGCAGTCATGTTCGTTGAAGCTGGTTAATGTGAGGTCCTTCATAGAGACCAGACTCTTGATGTTGGAAGAGAAACCGGTCGGCACCTTCACAGCCCTAAGCCACAGGCACACGGCTCTCTTCACATCAGTTGTGAGGTTATAGCACGCGCCCAGGAGGTCCACTTTCCTGCTCTGCGCCGCCAAAGTCGGATGAAGTTCAGGCCTAATGTTCAGGTTCACAAGATCGTAGTGTGACTTTAGACCATCCTTCATCTTAGTCTTGATGTCCAGAAGGATTCTGGCTGTGCTTTCAAAGACATTCTTCGAAAGGTGCGTGCAGTCGACAGCATGGGGCGTATCTAGCTCCTTCCAGTACGACAAGTACTTGAAGAAACACGACTGCTTCTTGAAAGGTACTGGGGTGACAGGTGGTTGTATCTCCTCCATCTGATCCCGCTTCCTCTTCTTCTTTGCTGTGGTCCCATCTTCCTTAGATTTTTTCTTTTTCCCGAACTCTATGTTTATGCCATTCACCATTTCAAACACATTTTTCCCATAACTCGTCTTCTCTGCTCATTAATTTGAGGCTCGGGATCTTTGTCAAAGAACTGATTCATCGAAGGATCCCGGTACCTATGCTTTTTGCTGAGGAATCGCCTATGCCTAATGTACACCAATTTCTTTGATCCAGTAAAATAAGTGTAGCAGGTACCATCAATGCACACTACATAACTTGACTTCCCTTTGACCTGCCCCGATAGTGCAAAAAGGCCAGGGTAATCGGTGATGGTGACAAAGATGATGGATTTTAGAGTGAACTCCTTCTTTACGGACGCATCCATCATTTTCACCCCATCTTCCCATAGCATCTTCATGTCCTCCATGAGTGGCTCCAGGAACGCATCTATATCATTGCCTGGTTGCTTTGGACCAGAAATAAGTATGGTTAGTAAAATATACCTACGCTTCTGGCATAGATAGGGAGGTAGGTTGTAGATAGTCAGGATGACCGGCCAAGTGCTGTGGGAACTGCTGAGGTCACCGAAGGGATTCATCCCATCCGTACTTAGTGCGATCCTGACATTCCTCGCTTCGTCACCAAACTCCTTCGCGAACTTGGCATTGAAACTCTTCCACTGCTTGCCATCGGTGGGGTGTCGTAGCTTGCTATCGCCCTTGATACGTTCTGCCGATGCATGCCACGACATCAGCTTGGCATCCTCTAGGTTACCGAATAGCGCACGCAAGCGATCGATCGCAGGGAGGTACCACACTGACAGGGCAGGACTTTTCCTCTGTACATAGCCCTCTTCTTCCTCATCCTCAAGAACCGGGATCTGATTGGCCGTCTTCTTCTTCTTCTGCCAACTCTTGGGTCCCTCATCATCCACGTCTGCGCGACAACCGGCATTCCTCTTGTACCGACTCGCGCCGTAGTGCGGACAGCTATGCAAGTTCTCATACTTGCCCCGATACAGGATACAGTGGTTAGTGCATGCATGGAACTTTTTAAACTTCATCGACACTGGCCGGATCATCTTCTTCGCTCGATAGGCATTGGCGGGCACCTTGTTACCCTCTGGGTATGTGTCAGCAAGCATACGCAACATGTCATTAAAGCTAGTGTCGAACCACCCATGGCGAGACTTCAACATCAGCAATTGGAGGTTAAAACGTAATGCCGTCCATTGCTTCGGACAGTACTTATACAACGGATCAATTGCCGCCTGCTTCATCTCCTTGAAATTCTCAAGCCACTTCGGATTCCCAAACAAGACATCATCTTGGTCCATACGTTTAGCAAGGTTCTCAAAAATCTGTGCATCTTCGGGCCCCAACGATTATCTTGTACATCCACTCAGCCTTGTCCATGAATGAGACCTTGCACACAACAAGAAAATAGTGTCAAATACGCAGATCTAGATCCGGTTCCGGTTTTCTCTCGCCTCCATTTAGATCTAGATCTAGACCAAAATCATGTAAAAGAGAGGAGATGAGAGTTGGAGGAGTCAGAAATCAACCTTTAGTGGTGTCCTCCCTCACCAAATCCAAAGGCAAAATCTCCCCCCTCTAAGATGGTTAATTTTGGTTGTTTTGAGGTCAAAACACCCAAAAATGGAGGAGGAGCCATGGGGAGGAAGAAGAGGGGTGGGCTGCTATATATAATGAACTTAACCGAGACGGGCAACATAAAGGAAACGCCTCGGTTAATCACCATTAACTGAGGCGGTTGATTTAGGACAGACCGCCTCGGTTAATAGTTTAACCGAGGCAGTCTAGGCGGTCTGGGCGGTCTGTCCTAAATCAACCGCCTCAGTTAATGGTTATTAACTGAGGTGTTTTAACCGAGGCGGTTGTACGGCCGGCAGCCCGGCACGGGTTAACCTAGGCGAGCCGCTAGACCGCCCGCCTCCGAGGCTTTTTTCAAGCGCCTCGGTAAATAGAATTTTGTAGTAGTGTTGGTCTCTTCATTGCACCCTAGTAGTTCAGGCTTTCTAATCTCAATTCTTTGCTGCGGCGTCATGTTCAAGTCCTTGGCATAACGGGAGAGAGATAGTGAATTGGTATTGACAACATGTTTATTCTGTGAGGCACCTTCCACCTTTATTATAGTTGATTGTCTAACTATTAACCACTGTGATTCAAGACTCTTTGCAATAAAATGGAAATTGTTTCCTTTCATTTTAATTTTTATGCAAAGTTCACTATGCGCTACCACAGAAGTCCTATAATGAAAACATGATATACGAAACCACAAACCACTACTACGGAAAGGGTATTTGGTCCTCCACATTAGTCCCAGCCACCAATGGACCCGGGTGTGACACCCTAGGTGTCTGCACAGTAGAATTGCATTTATTTTATGCATTATGTGCTTATTTTGCTTGAAAAAGGATCTTATTGTAAAAATCTAAGGGTAGTTGTGTAAATATGATTTAATGCAAGGTCCTTTCTATTACTTAATTTGAATAGGGAGAGCAAATATTGCTTTTGTGGAGGGTTTATTTGTAAAATTCAGTGTAATCATTGCTTGGCAGAAAATTTTGCTTTTTAGTTTGAAATTAAACTGAATTTGCATTGGAAAAGACAAAAGTCCATTAAATTCAAAATCCTTCCTATGTTTTCAAAATAACTCTTTAACCTTTGGTCAAATCAATTTTTGCACAACATCAAAGTTGTATATCTTGAAAAATTGAACAACTTTCATGTTGGGCACTTTTTCATTTGAGCCCTACTTTAGGAGATATTTTTGTTTTACAGTAGAGCCCCTAAGCTTTGCAGAAATTACAAACCAGTCCAGCCTTCATCTTCCACCTCCCTACTCCTCTGCTTGCTCTGCCGCCGGCGCTGAGCGGCGCCGCACGCCGCCATGGAGGGCCACAGGCCACCTCCTGCTCTCCGTGGCACCCACACGTCGCGCCCGAGCTCCTCGCCGCCCTTTTCCCCTCGCGCTGGAGCTTCCCCGTCTTCGCCACGCCACCCCGGCCATCCGCGCGGCCGCCACCTCGCCGTCGCCGTAGAGAGCTCGGGACAGAGCCCCAGTTCCCTTCCTAGCGCATGTCTCAGCACCAGGGAAACCCTCTCATACTGTTCCACTCACTCTCTCGCCAATTCCCTGCCTGGAAACCCCAGAACGCCGCCGCCATGGTCGCCGCCTCCCTCTGAGCTCAATGTCAAGCCCCATCCTCCGCCTTTTCCCGCCCTAAATCGACCCCACCAATAGCTCCCTCTTGTCGCGGTGAAGCTCCCCGACCACTCCACGCTGCTTCTACCTCACCGGAACGCCGCCTCCGCCGCTGGCCGTCGCCGCCGGAGCAACTGCTCCGCGGGGAACCCCCAATCCGGCCACCCCGAGCCTGTTCTGAAAATTTTTGAACTTCATAAGTGCTGTAGTTTGTTCTGTAGAATTTGATCTTGCTCTAGGTGTAGTCTGAATAACTATTTTATTCTGATTAATTGGTGGCATGAAATGGAATGAATTTTGTAGGGTAGATTGCTCTCTGTATTTACTGTTTGAAGTAATTTTACTGAAGTTACATACTGTATTTATACTGAGTTACTCAATTCTTTGCAAACCATGATTTGTATGGTATATAAACTAACTAACACTTACTTTGTAAGTTTAATCAAACTGTTTTGTGAAGTTGATCTTGTTGTTTTGTGTAGTAATCGTTGTTAAATAACTACCCTATAAACGCTTGCCCATATGAATGTTTGTTTGCTAAATGTTGGACTACAACTTTATCGTGAAGTGTGTTTGTGTAATACTGTTCTTGCATCACATATAGATACGACTGCTCTAGCGGACGGGACGTACGAGTTAATCCTGGAGTCCGAAGAAGGTGATCCAGAAGCCCAGGTGAACACCACTATACTGACCGAAGCCCCGGACCAAAGTCCGGAAGAGCCCAAGGCTAATCTAGTTAGTGACTATCGCGAAGGAAAGCCCCGGACATAACCCAGTATTTCAAATTATTACAATTTATCGCTATTACTTACTTGTGCATTTACAATTCTTAGGATTTGAATTGAAACCCTAGATGCATGATCCTAGGAACCTATGTACTGAACACTAGACCCGAGTTCGAATAATTGCTAAGCTTATAGGACCGGTAAAAGTCGAGTGATTGCTTGTCACTCGCGAGCTCTATAGGAATTGCTGGTTTACTTTCTGCTATCAATATAAGGACGACGGACGAGGTCATGTTTGATATCATGACCTTGTGTGAAACCCCGTCTGTGTTGATAAACTTGCTAAGGTTGCGGTGTGTGGTTGCGGTGGTTAAGTTTTTGAACGTACTAGCCACACGCCGTAAATATGGTACGCGGTAAGCCTAGAAGCCCATCGGACCGGTGAGTGGATATACCTTTCACTCTCTCTTAGAGATAGGTTTTTATTTATGTTTATGTTGCGCAACACCACGGCTACAGAGAGGAAGATGGTGCCCTGTAGTCGGGGAGAGTGACCCTATCCACAGGTCGGAATGAAAGGTAACGGTTGTTTGGGAACGACCCGACGGTGTTCCAAACGTGTGTGTTAGGTCTGCCTGGCCAGGTTAACAAATTTGATTCGAATCGTCCGCTTCTCACGGTTTGGGACTACTTGATCCCTTTGCCACACAGAGTAATAAGAGTAACATTATTATGATCAATCTTGATGTTTGCTTAAAGTTCTACCATAGTTGAATAGGAGTAGTTGCTTACATAGAATGGTTAATCAACTAGAATCTTGGAAGCTAAAACTTGAAAGTAAGGACCTACTCTTTATTGCTTTTCAGCAAAAGAAATACCAGAGCCTACAAAACCCTGCATAGACTAGCTAGGTGGACTAAGTATATCCGTTGACGGTTAAGTCTTGCTGAGTATTAGAATATTCAGCCTTGCTATTGAAACCTTTTTCAGGTATGAGTTTTGAAACCTGCTCTTTGCCTACTGGCTGGTCCGTAGAATGGGATCCGTCTTCGGGCGGCAATGACCCCGATGAGTGATACCTTGCTTGGGCTAGCTTGGTATACTTTTGCGACGTGTTGTAGCCATCGTGTTTTCTTTCCGCTGCTTAAACTCTGAACGTTAAACTTATGGCTTGTATAATTGTTTTACTAAGTTTGGACCTATAATATTATTTTGAACTTGTGTAATAACTACTATGCCTGTGTTGTAAAATATGTATGGTTTTAATATCTCTGGACTCGCCTTCGTGCAGGGTATGCTTGTTCGATCCGAGAACCGGTGGTTGTATCGGGACGTTACCCGACAGACCAAGAATTGTTCCGTTTGAAGTGCGTTTGTGTCGGTGTTGCCCTTATGGTGATGGCTAGCGCACTTGAGCCGGGATAATTCAAGTGGTTCTGCCACAGCTGGTATCAGAGCTACACGTGTACACCATAGGTGTTAGAACCTTAAAAATCAATTTCCGTATAAAATTTGACCAACAAGGTATTTCTAAAAACTACGTTGGTTTCGTTAAGGGTTATGCATAAAACGTAAAGTCCTAGGGAATTTACGGGAGTTACTAGGTGGCTATCTATGTATGGTTTATTATATCTGACTTCTAGCACTTTACATTATTGTCAAACCATACTCACAAGCAACCCTTAATTTCTGTAACGACGCATCTACGCTAAGGTAAGAAGGTAAGGATCCTCAGTCAGCTGAGGGAGTCTGACCTTCCCGTCGGTGATGCGAGCCGAACGCTGCCCTCAAGCAGTGGCTTACTTGAGGTACTCCCAATATACCAACTATTAGTTGACTATATTGGAAGTAAAGTGTACTCAGTCAGTTGAGGGAGTCTGACCTTCCCGTCGGCAATGCGAACCGAACACTACGCTCAAGCAGTGGCCTACTTGAGCTGCTGCCAATATACCGACCCTCGGTCGATTATATTGGGAGTAAAGGAAATTGTGAATACACTATCTCAATGGCGTATGTTGACGTTGGCCATACGGCGGAAATTGTATGGCTGCGGCTTCTATAGTGAGCGGTAATGTATGGGAACACTTTCATGAGTGCTGGCATGAAAGGTTCAATGCATATACATATATATGTTCTGTCAATCTTCTACAGGTACACTAACTGCGATTTGATAAGTTAAGAACGGTTAGAATTTATCGACTAGATATAATAGGGAGAGACGTATTGATGTTATGCCACCGTACTAACCGCGTAAGCCCAACAATAGTTGGCAATTGTTTACCTTGTGAGGAACGAATAGGCTGTGCATGCTTGGTTTGATGATGTTTGATTTGATTCCTAGAATTTGAAATTGTTACATGAGTCCTTTTAAGGGATTTCTAGTGTGGATCTTCATGGATATGTATTAGTATGCTTAACCCATAAGTTGAGTTAAAGCTTGATATTAGGGGCATGTTTGTTGAAACATTTAGATTTCCTTGGATGAAAAGATGGATTTGAGTCGTGCCTTCATCCTTAGCCCATCACGATGTTATAATGATCTTTTCGTTCCATATAATCTCAAATGATGAACCAGTACCACTTGGGGGTTTGTTACTTTCTGAAATTGGTGAAACCATATAATTCTTTGAATCAGAATCACATTTTTCCGCAGTCTTCTTAAAAAGCTTTATTTGAGAAGTCTTGAGATAAGCATATAACTCACATTTGAATCCTTTTTGATTCAGATGGTGGACTGTCACAATGTCTTTTGGGGTGAGGATGGATGTGCTCATACTGATTGCCTGTACTGGGAGGGCTTTTCGAGGATTTTGTGGGATACGCTCCGTGTTTTCCACTACCCAGACCCACCCCGGTACAAGGG
The DNA here is from genome assembly GCF_016808335.1 of Panicum virgatum. Taxonomy (NCBI): domain Eukaryota; kingdom Viridiplantae; phylum Streptophyta; class Magnoliopsida; order Poales; family Poaceae; genus Panicum; species Panicum virgatum. The sequence goes on from NC_053152.1 coordinate 17,933,788, forward strand.
ACCATAGTTTTCTAAGGATGGAGTTCAGAAGAGCAGAGTCACCATGACCATTCCTCAGCACCCCACCTTGGCTTGGCCACCTATTGAGATTGAGGTGGTTGGATATTGTCTTGTGGACGCTTTTGAGACAGCAGCTCTCAAAGCTATCACTACCTTCTGTGAGCATCATCCCAATGAAGTAGCCGCTTATCCTATTGGCTTGTTTCCGGCAGTTAGTGCTGGCAACGCAGAGTGGCTCTTCAGGACCACCCACTTTGGACACTTAGTTGGAGACGTAGCTGAGGAGACTATCCAGGCGGTGATCAGGTATATGAATGCCCAGTCCCACTATCAGATTCTTCAGCAGAGGCACATGGATCAGGTGATGGACTTGCCCTAGACTTTCCAGCGAGGTCTTAGTTTGAGAGACACTCAAATTCAGGGGCTTAATGAGGCTGTTGCTCGGAGAGATCATGCCATTCCATAGTTTGAGCTTCAGGTTCTGGAGCATGGTGCTGAGATAGTGTAGCGCAACATGGTGATTGGTTTTCTTCAGGAGTAGGTTCATGAGCTCCAAGTGGATCTGGATGATGCTATGGCCCATATTGGTATGCTCCATGAGCAGCCAATACCCCCAGTTGTTCCAGCCGAGCCTGCAGCAGAAGAAGAAGACCCAGAGGTGATGGAGGGAGTCTTAGAGATAGATTCAGAGCACGCGCTTGCCGAGCCTAAACCTCAGCCGGACGACTCTTCCTCCGGCAGTGCTTCCTCTGTGGGCAACCTCGACGACTTCTAGGCACCTTAGGCTTGTCCTAGATAGCATGTGATTTTCCTATTGTAGTATATGTAAATAGGGAAGGAAATGTTGTAAAATAGCCCTAGAAAGGAGTCCCACTTGTTGTAGCATATGTGGTAAGGAAGCGTGATGCTAGGCTTGTAATATAAAGACTACTTTGGATGTAATATAGTCGTGGCTACCAGTTTGGAAATCTTGATCTTTCTGCTTGCCAAATTCTTATCTCTTCATCGGTGCATTTCTAGGCTGTTTGATGCATATCGAAATGAAAGAGTATGAAGTCATCTAACAGCTGACCAATTCTGAGTTATGTTGGTTGAACAAATATGTGTTATACATATTGTGTTACACCGCATTTTGTTAATTCTGCTGAGTTGATTTGATTTTTGCTGTCCAATGTATGATCATTGCACATACCATTAATTTTGGGAGCAAGAATGATGTATCTAATAGATGTCTTCCATAAATACAGATGGTTGGTCATACTAGTGGATCGCCTGAAGACTTCGGCCATGAAACTGGCAGTGGATCTCAGCAGCCACCGCCACCACCACCGAATCTGGCCGAGCTAATGGCCATGCAAACCGAATTGCTTCGTTAGCTGGTCCAAGGGCAGCAGAATCCGCCATGCCAGCAACATGGAGGACGTGATGCACAACCAGCGGGTTACTAGGAATTCTTTGGCACCCAACCTCCGCTGTTCAGCCGAATTGATGAACCTTTGGACGCCGATGCTTGGCTCCGTACTATTGAGTCCAAGTTTGCCTTGCTAGCAGTACCTTGTGCTGATGCGAACAAGGCACAGTTTGCCGGCCAACAGCTTTGTGGCACCGCTCGTATTTGGTGGGATCACTATTGTGCTATGCAGCCTGTTGGACATGTTATCTCTTGGGAGGAATTCCGGAATGCTTTTCGGACACATCATATTCCTGAGGGATTGATTGAGAGAAAGTTGAATGAATTCTTGGCTTTGAATCAATGAACCCGCACTGTTCTTCAGTATGCACAGGCCTTCAATCATCTGTGCCAGTACGCGGGCCATCATGCGGATACTGACGCCAAGAAGCGCGATCGTTTTCATCGTGGCCTCAACACCAAGCTCAAGGAACGCCTGAACCTTGTTCAGCCAAATACTTATAATGAGCTGGTCAATATGGCCATTACTCAAGAAGATTGTATCGCAGCACACCGCGCCGAGAAGAAGCGAAAGGCACCAACAGGACCCCCGAGTGCTTAGCCACCAAAGTTTCGTCTGGTGCAGAATACTACACCAAGAGCTCCACAGAGAAATGCCCCAATGGGCAGGTTTGTTTTTAGGCCACCTTAGCAACAGGGAGGATTCAGACCTCCAGTCTTTCAGCAGCAGCAGCAGTTTGGCCCAAGGTCAAATACCCCATAATTCAATCGTGGGAATGGCAACAATGGATGCTTTAATTGCGGCAGTACTGACCATTTTGCCAAGAATTACCTGCAACCCAAGAAGTCTTATCCAGGGCATAACTCGAATCAGAACAGCAAGGGCAGGGGCAAGAAGCAAATGGTGCAAGTCCGATAGGGGCGAGTTAATTTCACTACTCTTGCAGAGCTTCCCGATGGAGCACTAGTCATATCGGATACTTTCTCTATTCACAATAAACCGCAGTCATATTATTTGATTCTGGTGCAACTCATAGTTTTATAAGTGCCAAATTTGGAGCAAGAATAGGATTGGATTTTTGTCATACTAAGGGATCTTTCATGATAGCAACCCCAGGTGGGAAGATAGCTTCCAATCAAATTATTAGACATGTGCCAATTAAGTTGGGTAGCAAATTGATAAAGACAGATTTGATCTTATTGAACTTAGAAGGCATGGATGTTATTCTGGGCATGGATTGGATTACTAGACATAAAGTACTGTTAGATATCTCTTCCCGAGCTATCGAGATAGATTCACCATATCAAGTAGCCACCATACTCTATCTACCACAACGAGAGTGCTTCAACTCTTGTGCCTATACCATAAAAGAAGTTAAGATTGAAGATATTCCTGTTGTGTGTGAGTATGTGGATGTATTTCCAGATGATTTACCTGGAATGCCCCCTGATAGAGATATCGAGTTTGTTATCGAGCTTCAACCCGGTACCGCCCCTATTTCTAAGAGGTCATACCGTATGCCTCCAAATGAGTTGGCAGAATTGAAAATCCAACTTCAAGACCTTCTTGACAAGGGTTTTATACGCCCAAGTGCTTCACCATGGGGATGTCCAGCCCTATTTGTGAAGAAGAAGGACAACAGTTTGAGGCTATGTGTTGATTATCGACCACTCAATGCGGTTACTATTAAAAATAAGTATCCTCTTCCCCGCATTGATATCCTGTTTGATCAGATAGCTGGAGCCAAGGCTTTCTCTAAGATCGATCTTCGTTCTGGCTACCATCAAATAAAAATCAAGCCCTGTGATATTCCGAAAATAGCTTTCTCGACCAGATATGGACTTTATGAGTATCTGGTTATGTCTTTTGGTCTTACCAATGCCCCGGCATATTTTATGTACCTGATGAATTCAGTATTCATGCCGGAGCTTGATAAATTTGTTATGGTGTTGATCGATGACATTTTGATATACTCCCAGAATGAAGAAGATCATGCTCAGCATTTACGTATCATTCTTCAGCGATTACGAGATCATCATCTTTATGCCAAATTCTCCAAGTGTGAATTTTGGCTGGATAGTGTGAAATTTTTAGGCCATACTATCTCCAGTGAAGGTATATCGGTTGATCCAACTAAAGTGCAAGAAGTGATGGATTGGGAACCTCCTACTTCAGTCCATCAGATTCGCAGTTTTCTCAGTTTAGCTGGATACTATCGTCGATTCATTCCTGATTTCTCCAGAATAGCCAAGCCTATGACGGAGTTATTAAAGAAAGGAGTGAAATTTGTTTGGGGTGATAAATGTGAAGAAGCCTTTCAAACTCTCAAAGCACGATTGACTACTGCTCCAGTGTTGGCTACACCGGACAGTACCAAATCTTTTGATGTCTATTGTGATGCTTCTGGTACGGGACTTGGTTGTGTACTTATGCAAGACAACCGGGTGATCGCGTATGCATCAAGAGCTCTCCGGAATCATGAGAAGAATTATCCAACACATGATCTGGAGTTAGCAGTTGTTATTCATGCTCTTAAGCTCTGGAGACATCATCTTATGGGAACTCATTGTAACATTTATACTGACCATAAGAGCCTCAAGTAAATCTTCACCCAAGCTGATCTCAACATGAGACAGAGACATTGGCTAGAATTCATAAAGGATTATGATCTAGAAGTGCACTATCATCCAAGAAAGGCTAATGTCGTTGCGGATGCACTCAGCCGCAAGTCACAATGCCATTGTCTATTTGTAGAGCCATTCAACGAAACTCTATGCCAGGAAATGATGAAACTAAATCTAGAAATGATACCTCAAGGAAGTCTGAACCATATAGCTGTCGAGCCTACACTTCATGATAGCATCATCATGGCACAATTACATGATGAACGTATCAAAATTATTAAGGAAAAGCTAACCCAGGGAGAAGCAAAGTACAAATGTTTCCGTGTGGATCATAAAGGAGTTTTGTGGTTTGAATTTCGTCTGGTGGTACCCAAGGATCACCAGCTTAGAAAACAAATCCTTGATGAAGCTGTTGTCGGTCGAAACCCACCAGCGAGCAGCGACGGGCAACACGAAGAGCTGGGAGGTCGCCAGGGCGCTGGCAAGCACTGCTCCCTCGCCGACGGCCCGCAATTCCGTCACGCGCCCGGAGATTCTGTGGAAAGCCGGGCGTGCCACCTGACCTATACCCGATCAGGAGGGTGCGAACGTGCTCCAAACAGTTTCCTGCATACAAAGACACGTGTAAACGTAAGTCCGAGCTGTGGTCAGTTCCCCGGGACGACTCTTGCATCAGCTTTAAAGAGCCGATCGAGTCCCGGTGTCAGATTTGGATCTGTGTCTATCCAGATATTGATGAATAAAGCAAATGACTATAAAGCTGCTTCAATTAAATCTAATTAATCTAATCCACGATGGTAAAAGCCTCACTGCTAGATCGGAACATCCTACACGTGACTAGGCCCAATGAACATAACAGACAACTAAACCATAACCCAAAACAGAGGCCTAAGAACTAGCAAGAGCCGATTCCCGGAACAATCCCTATCAAGGCTAAGATAAAGCATCTACTACACCACCGGATCATCCAATCCATTTGCAAGGCCTAACCTAGCAGATATTGCGCCAACTCTTAAGACAAGAGCAAACCATAACAGATTAGATCTACTAGACATAAAAGAAGCAGGGTGTTGCCTCTGTGCAGCTAATTCTATGCGACAAGAACTAGCATAAGATTGAAAATGTGACTGCACAGAGACAATATGATATTCATAGATGATAAGCAACGAAGCACAATAGATCTGCTAAAAGCCATGCTACGAACATCAAGATAACTAGCATTACTCGCCATCAAAAACGCTTGAGTACGAGTAATACCAAGGTAAAGCAAGAACAACGCTGCCCTGATCGCAAGAAGCAATCAGGGCAGCATGGCGCTTACTTGGATGAAACCCTAGGATTAGGGGTGGCGATGCGCCGAGAGTTGTTGTTTGCGAGATGTGATGACGCTCTCCTTCATGAATAACATAGGGTACATATTTATAGTCCGGAGACTTGGGAAACAATCTAAACTAATCTTGTCCCGATCGGACTCCATCTCTAATCTTAAACTAAATCTAAGGATACATGGCCCATATGGCCCAGATGCCCATGCAGGAGCCGATTTACAAGTCTTCTTCAATCTTCTGCTTTAAGCCCATCTTGCTTTCGGCCCATAAATTAATCCTGTTAATTTATGGCGATAACACATGCCCCCCTAGTTTTGGCAATGATAGTTCCAAAACCAATCCGTCGCTTTATCTTCCCATTAATGCTCGTTAAACACACTACAACCACCAAGGAAGACGCAACGTCTCTGCAACTGGCTCTTCGTAGAACGTGAAAACTGCCGATCCGTCTCCCATTCTTTTCGCTATTTAACCTCACCCCGAATCGGCTCTTCTTCACGGCAAAACTCCTTCTTCCTCCCAAAGCCAGTAGCACAGAAAAACCCCAATCCTTCAAAGCCATGGCCATCTCTTCTTCCTCCGACTCCAACTCCTTCGGAGACTCTCCCTCCTCCTCTTCTCCTTCTTCTTCCCCCCTCCCTGCTTCTTCCATCGACTCCATTCCAGAGAGTCGGGAGCCGACGCCGGAGTGGGACCCAACTGCAGCGCATGAAGCGCTGGCTCCTTTGCACTGGGATGCAGAGGAGTTCGACTTCGGGGTCGTCTCCGAGGAGGACGAGCCCATGACTGAAGGAGAAGACCTCCGGCTCCTGTTCCAGGAGGAGTCGGAGAAAAGTGAAGAGGAAGACCCTTCTTCGGATGGAGTCGATTCCTCCTCGGAAGAGGAGATCGACTCTCCTTCCGACGACGACGAGCCTATGGGCGGAATGCCCTTTCGGTTCCTCAGGTCCTCCGAAGAGGACAGCGAGGAGGAGAAGAGCGGCAGCGGCGACGGCTGGAGCGACTTCGGGTCCGAAGGTCGCAGTAGCGCCTTCAGCAGCGATGACGACGACGACGACAGCGACGACGACGGCAGCGGGGATGCGCCAGCCCGAAGCCCCAAGTGCCGTAGGTACTAGGTACCTACGAACAGTAGTAGTAGCATTGTAGGGGTAGAATCACAAAGCCGAAGGATTATTTCCTTTGTAAAATCGGCTTTCCTTGTACTGATCTCATATCAATGAAATCAATTTCCTTTAATTCTGTGTGTCTTCGTTTACTCCCCAAAAAGCCGACGGCAACGCATCAGGCTTCTATAAATATCCAAGAGCCGACGAAATTCAAACTAGAAGCAACCCGCACAAGAATAGAGTATCACTTCAAACTTGAACCGAACCCGACGAACTCTCAAATTCGAGCGCAATTCGAAAACCAAGCTATATAAATTCGAGCAAGAACTCTCCGAGAAGTCGGAATTCGAATCAGAACCCACATCAACCAAACCCTAAGTCAACAGATCTGTACCATGGCAGATTCTGCAGCTCAGATGACAAGCTCTGCAATCGATGATGCGGCAATTTGCGGCCTGAAGGTAATATTCGGCCTAATCCCTTAGTTTTCTTCAGCTTACCAAGCCTCTGAAACACTAAACTCTGAAACATGACACCATATGCATACTTCTGAATTTCCGAACTTCAGGTGTCAGACATCTTTCTGCCGCATCCCTCTAATCCAAAATCTTTCTGTCTTGGCCCACAAACCTATGAAAACCCAATAGATTTGATTTCTTGTGAAGCAAATAGGATCCCTTTTGTGAGTCAAAACATCGATCTGAACCTCTGGGCCGACTGCTTAAGAGCCTAGCCTAACCCCCCTGAGAGTTGGATTACATGGTACAGCAGAGTAGCAAAAACTTATATGCCCTTATGGCAGAATTTGAACATAGCCGATGCACTTAGCTTATCGCTGTCACCCCTTGACAAAGATGAAAATCTTCTGAAAACCATCGGCTATTTTTGGTCTGATGCTCTGAACTGCTTCCTCTTTGGTCATGGACCCATGACCATTACTCTGCTAGATGTTACCATGATCACTGGCCTAGACATTAGTTCTCCTAATCCTGCTGCTCACAAAATGGCAGAAGTCCCCTTCAAACTTTCTTCCAAAGTCAACTGCACAAACTGGGGCACTTACATGAATCAGCACATGAAAACAAAAGGTCCAGTGACTGAAAAGGAACACACAGTCTTCTTAAATCTTTGGCTAGAGCACTTCATCTTCTGTGGTCCTTCTTTAGCTCCAACCAAGAACTACCTTCCCTTGGCCTATCACCTGCCCATGGCAATCACACCGGCCTAGGCAAACTCTTCCTTGGAGAAACTTACAGATATCTCCATTTGATGACATCTAACCTGCTTAACCACAAGAAACTGAGAACTGGAGGCCCTTGGTGGTTTATTCAGTTGTGGGCACAACTGCACTTCCAGTACCATATTCCCAACTTCCAAGGCCTGACCAAGAACTCCTTCCCTGATGAGAGTGGCAAACCAATTAGATGTACTAGTTACGGCCAAGCTTTATTTAGTCTCCCTGGCAGTAAACTGAATTCATCAGATGCAGCAAACTAGTTCAGAATCTTCTATAAAGGACTAGACAATCCCCTCTACTTCCCATTTACTAAATATGAATCCTTTGAAAACCCAACTGCCTTTAGATTAGATAACTTTGCCGATGATGACAGCACTCGGCATCTGTATTCTTTGATGATTCGACCTGACTTCCTCCCCGTTGGCATCAGCACCTCTAATAGAATTATCAAGCCAGGTTATGAATCCTACCAACCAGTTATAGCAGCTCGGCAATTTGGCCTAGGACAGGTCCCTCCCCACTTCCATATTCACCACTTGGTGGAGAGCAAAGCCGATCTGCCTGATGGTCTCACCAGCTCAAGATGCTACAGCATGTCCTTCACCTCCTCATCAATCGGCTTCAGCACATGGTGGGGAATGTGGAAAACACATGTATTCAGGAAAGCTCTAGGTCCTCGACTGCAGCAAATTGATCCTGAATATGTGATCCCCGAGGAAGAGGTACTGAATTTATGCATTTTGCCCTTTCTAGATCATCCATCCTTCCACTTGTCTAATTCCTACTCACCCTGTTTGCAGCAACAAGATGGTCCAGAACCTATGACTAGTAACGGGGAGCCATTCCACTTTCTTCCAACTGCTCCTAATGTACTCTTCTGCAAAGGATCACCAACAATGAAGAAAGTGATAATGACTGTTCAGCCAGACCTACTTCAGTCGGCTTCCAAACGAAGACAAACTTCTGCAAGCGTTGCCCCCCGAGTCTTTACCAAGAAAAGGAAGATGATCGCGAGGCGAGTGATCAAGAAACCAGCACCAGCTTCTCCGAGTCCATCAGAGTCCAACACCAACCAGGTAACTCATCTTTCTGAAACTTCTTCTTTATTTCATACATATGTACTCTGGTTGACCGTAATTCTATTTCCAGGACGCAGCCGAAGAAACCCCCAATGTAGAAAGCCTGGAACAACATGAGATGGCTGCAACTCCTGATGCACTGATGGATGCAAACGAGGAACAAACCGATACAGTCGATGTTCTTGATGTCAACACAAGCTCTAACAGGACGATTGCTCCTGAACCGCCCAACACTTCTTCAGAACAGGTAGCATCACAAAACTAATTCTGAACCAGCCGATAGCCCCATAAATGCATCTTGCTCTAACTCCAGATACGCCCATAGGGCTTTGATATTTCAGGTTTGCTTTCCTTTGACCCAGCATTAATGGGTCTGACTGTCCCTGGAGCAGAGACACCATCTTTGCAGCAATCGGCTAACTTGGCACATTAGCTTCAACTCATCAAGGATCTACTATCTGCTCCGATCACCGCCCTAGTTGATGATTCCAGCAAGATAAAGAACATCTTCGAGCAAATAGAATCCCAACTCCCGGAACCATTGCAAATCAAGCTCTGGCCAGCCAGCAACCTTCCATTCTTTCGGATATAAGTGAATAAAGCACAACAACGGATGGAAGCACGTCGCTCTCAAGCTTCTCTGAAAGCCGACATTACCCAAAATTGCAAGGCCCTCAACCAGAAGAAGGCAACTCTGGATATCAAAGCTGATGTGTCTGCCAACATGAACCAACTCGACCTCCTGAAGAAAGAACTGGTGAAACTCGAAGAAAAAGTTCGTATCACCAAAGAACTCATCCAGGCCGAAGAAGCTTCCATTGCAAACTCCAAACAAGAAACCTAGGAAATAGCCGAGCAGATACAAGCAGAGTTTGCAGAGATAAGCACCTTGAGTCGGCAGATAGTAACAGGCGATGGCAAGGACGACGAAGCAATCATAGCACGAGCAGACACCGTCTGCACAGAAGCCATCCACGCCATAGAAGAATTCCTGAACCATTAGATAGGTTCAAGAAACAATTAGTACTGCCTGTTAACCTGAAACTTAAAAACATCTTAAGTCGATGGTTAGACATCGGCTGTTTTGCTTTTTATATATATTTTACTGGCCAACTCAACGTGTTGGCCCCTTCTCCTTTTTTATATATTGTTTTTACTGGCCAACTCAACGTGTTGGCCTGTCATTCATCATTCATTTTTTTACCGGCCAACACAACGTGTTGGCCTGTCATGATTACAGCCAGATGGATCTCATCGGCTCTTGTTACTCGCTTTCCCACATGCTCGGGAAATACTTCTTCAGGTGTTGACCATTGACAGCGACAGGAAACTTGACACTGTCCAATTCCTCGAGCATGTATGCATTCCCAGGCAAAACCCGATCAACCTTGTACGGCCCGTGCCAAGTTGGAGACCACTTGCCATATTTTCTATCTTTAGTTCCCAATGGTAAAACTGCCTCCCAAACAAAGTCTCCAACCTGGAATTTCTTTGGTTTGACCTTCTTGTTGTATGCGCGAGCAACTTTAGCCTTATTTTCCTTGATCTTCTCCAGCGACCAAAGCCTTAGCTCGGTCAGGTCCTCCACGTTGTCATTCATCAAGGCTGCATACTGTTCAGTTGTCAGATCATTCTGGAACTCGACACGCTTTGATCCGGCCGTGATCTCCCATGGTAACACAGTGTCTTGGCTGTAGACTAGATGGTACGGTGACGTCTTGGTGGACCCATGACATGAAATACGATATGCCCACAAAGCTTCTGATAACACCTCATGCCAGCGCCTAGGATATTCATCGATCTTTCTCTTTATGAGCTTGATGAGGCTCTGGTTGGATGCTTCAGCCTGTCCATTAGCTTGGGCATAATATGGAGATGATCTGATCAGCTTAATTCCCATGTCATCGGCAAACTTCCTGAATTCCTCTGATATAAAGACCGATCCTCCATCGGTCTTAATGGTCTGAGGGATCCCAAATCTGTGGATGATGTGCTCTTTGACAAAGCTGTTCACATCTCTTGACGCTACTGACCTCATGGGCACTGCCTCTACCCACTTTGTGAAATAATCTGTGGCAGCTAAGACCCATTGGTGACCCTTGCTAGACGACGGGTTGATTTGACCAATCATGTCCATGGCCCAGCCTCTGAATGGCCACGGTTTGATGATAGGATTCATTACTGATGCTGGCACTATCTGAATTTTGCTAAACCTCTGACATGCCTGACACCCTTTGTAATATTTGAAACAATCTTCAAGCATAGTGGGCCAGTAATAACCCGATCGCCTAATCAGCCACTTCATCTTGTGAGCCGATTGATGAGTACCGCAGGCTCCTTCATGAACCTCATGCAAGAGCCGATTTGACTCTGAAGGTCCCAGACATTTAAGCAGTAGTCCTTCCAAGGTTCTATAGAACATGTTATCCCCTATCAGAACATACTTCATGGCCTTGAGTCTTATCCTTCTAGGTGCCCCCCGAGCCGAATCCTTCAAGTAATTGAAGATATCGGCTCTCCAGTCTCCGGGTTCTAGAAACTGAACCTCCATGTCGACACCATCGGCTGCTTCCCTGTACCCGGAAGCCATCTGTGCCAAATCATTGGCTTCATTGTTCAGAGTTCTGCATATCCAGTGGAAATTGATGTACCTGAATTGTGACATCAACTCACAGCACTGCATCCATATCGGAAATAGAGCCTCGCTCTCACATCTATATTCTTCCGTGAGCTGAGAAATCACCAACTTTGAATCTCCAAAAATTTCCACCGCTTCTGCACCAGCTTCGAGGAGCAGTTCCATCCCTTTGCGAACGGCTTCATATTCCACCAAATTATTGGTGCATGGGGCAGTCATTCTGATGGAAAAGGAGTAAGTCGCCCCACGCGGCGAGACCAACAGGATTCCCACACTGCACCCATCATCACAAGCCGATCCGTCAAAAAACATAGCCCAAGCACGAATAAATAATGCAGCAATATCAGTGCTGATCCTGTCTGCAACAAGATCCGCCAGTGCTTGTCCTTTGACTGCTTTCGCAGGCTGATACCAAATATCGAACTCTGACAATGCAAACATCCATTTTCCTAGCTGGCCTTTCAAGACAGGAGCCGACAGCATGTGCTTTATGACATCCGATTTGCATATGACAATTGTTTCCGCCGAGAGAAAAATATGGCGAAGCTTTGTACATGTAAAGTATAAGGAAAGGCAAAGCTTCTCGATTTCAGGATACCTGGTCTCGGCCTCCAACATGTGCCTGCTGAGGTAGAAAACCACCCTTTCCTGGCCGTCGTGCTTCTGGACTAACACCGAAGCAATGGAAGTGTCACCCACGGATAGGTACACGTAGAACGGCCTATCTTGCTGAGGAGGAACCAACACTGGAGGCTTTGACAAATATTCCTTGATTTCATCGAAAGCTTGCTGTTGTTCTGCCCCCCAGCAAAACTCGTCATCGGATTTGAACTTTACTAAACCCATGAACGGTTCGATGCGCCCAGACAGATTAGAAATAAATCGTCTGACAAAGTTAATTTTACCGATGAGCTTTTGCAACTCTTTCTTCGTAGTAGGTGGTTTCATCGTCTTTATAGCTTCTTGACTCTTCAGGCCGATCTCGACTCCCCGCTCATGCACCAGGAATCCCAGAAATTGACCGGCCGATACTCCAAGGGCACATTTCTTTGGGTTCATTTTGAGCCCAAACCTTCGAGTCTGTTCCAAAACTTGACGCAGATCTTCTAGATGCCCCCAGCTGATTTGGACTTGACCACGACATCATCAATATAGATCTCTACAAGTTTGCTGATGAGATCATGAAAAATATAATTCATGGCACGTTGCACCGGCATTTTTCAGTCCGAAGGTCATTACCAAGTACTCGAACAAGCCGACCGCGGCTGGTACTCTAAACGCGGTCTTGTTCACGTCTTCTGGGGCCATGAAGATCTGGTTGTAACCAGCATTGCCATCCATAAAACTCATCATTTTGTGGCCGACAGCTGCGTTGATCAATGTCTCTGCAACAGGCATCGGGTATTCGTCCTTTGGCGTCGCTCTGTTGAGATCTCTAAAATCGACGCAAACACGCCATCGGCCATCCTTCTTTTGCACCGGTACCACACTGGAGATCCATTCTGCATACCGGCATGGCCTGATGAACCCAGCATCCAGCATCTTCTCCACCTCTTTCTTGACTTCTTCGAGGACTTCGGCCTTCATCTGACGTGCTCGTTGCTGAAACGGCCGAAACCCTTTCTTGAGCAGAAGTCGATGCTCGATGATGCTTCTATCGAGACCGGGCATCTCGGTGTAGTCCCATGCAAAGCAATCCCGGTACTTTCTCAGTAATGTAATCATCTCCTCTCGCAAGGCCGAATCCAACTTCTTGCTAATAAATGTCGGCCGTGGCTTATCCCCAGGACCGATGTCACCCTCTTCCAAATCATCAGCTGACGTGAACCTGTATCCGAGTTTGCTGTCGTCTGAAAAACCAGCTGCGAACGCAAGCGAGTCTTCGTTATCCACAAGATCAGCGGCAAACATAGGGAGATGACAAGAAAAATTATTTGGCCAACCGCGTGGGCTGGCCGCTTCTACACTTCCATTATCATTCTGAACCAAATAGTTGATGAGTGGCCAACTGCCAGAGCAGGTCATCGTACGTACATGATGTAACAATTCCGAACCCAAACAGGATTTTTCTATTTTTTGGGGCCGATCGCTGGGACCGGCCTCTCTATTTCTATTACATCCCGTGGCATGCCAGGATGCGTCTACTCTGTGAGGCCAGTGGATAAGACCAGCCTCAGTCCGTTTTTTGTCACCTCGATCTGATCACAGTCTTCCAGGGCGATCCCTGAGATCGGCTCTTGTCCTTCCGCATCCCAGGCGTTCATGTCTGCGAGCGAGACTTCGCTGGAATCGTCTACAGGGACCATTTCTACCTCATCGCCATCCCATTGGATGAGGTACTGATGCATTATGGAAGGGATACAACAGTTGGCGTGAATCCAATCCCTCCCGAGCAATACCGTGTACGTACTTTTGCTGTTGACGATGAAGAACGAAGTCGGGATCGTCTTGCGGCCCACTGTCAACTCCACATTAAGGACCCCCATTGTCTCTGATGGTTGTCCGTTGAAGTCATTGAGCATCACATTGGTCTTGATCAGATCGGCAGAAGAACGACCCAATCGGCGCAGCACAGAATATGGCATCAGGTTGACTGCGGCACCAGTGTCGACCAACATCCTGTTCATAGGCTTGCCATTGATGAAGCCCTTGAGATACAATCCCTTCAGGTGCTTGTAGCTCTTCTCCTTCGGCTTCTCGAAGATGATCGGCTGTGGGCCTAGATCCAGCTGTGCGATGGCCGATTCTTCCGGTTGGGGTGCCCGAAACTCCGATGGGAGCACGAACACCATGTTCACATCAGCCGATGGCTTCTCATCGGCTTTTGTCTGCTTGGGGCGCCACTCTTTTCTCGGAGGGCGCCTTTCCTCCCTTCGCGGTCGCCTGACTTGCTCCGCGAGATCCGGACGCGCCTTCCTCAGCACGTCGAGGTACTTTGCTTTTGCCTCTTCCAGATTGCACAAGCGCTGCACTCTGCACTTCTGCGAGCGATTGAGCCCGTCAGGACACCACCGTGGACGATGGTACCTGTCTTCTTCTTCTGGCTCGGAATCACCCCTGGTTGGCTGCCTCACACGGTCATCATGACGTGTTCTGGGCCCTAAGCGCGGGAACACCGATGTCTCATTCTGCTGGTGTCCTCGAGGCCTGCACTCCAAGCAATCATCTATAGTAGGCAATCGGCTCATGCCGGAATTCCAACAGTACCTGAAGAACGGGCAATGCTAGTGGTCGCGTATAGCCTGGCGTCTCCCCAGTGTCCCTCCTGAGCGGTGCTCGTACTCGTCCTCTTCCGATTCGTATCGGCGGCGCAACTTGTACTGGTACTGGTACTTTTCCAGAAGCCGATTAGAAACTGGAAGCTGATTGCAGATGTGACGCACTTGCTCTTCAGTCACATGCTGCTGTTTCAGTTCGCATCCATCCTGTGGCCGTTTGCCAGAAGCGGCCTCTCTCCTTTGCTTGTCATGGCGGCGCATGGGTCCCACCATGTTGATCTGGAATGCCAAATCTTACCCCTCGGATCCGAAGTCTGATAGCTCCACCACGTTAGCCTGTGGGGAGGGCTTTGTGTCAACCTTCATCGTGTGCTGAGCTAGGATTAGTCGGCCTTGCTCGATAGCGGATTGTATCTGACGACGTAGCTCCTTGCATTCACCCGTGGAATGAGTGAACGAGTGGTGCCACTTGCAATACAGTCTTCCCTGCAGCTCTTGTGCCGTCGGTAACTTGTGATTCTCTAGGAGCTTCAGCTGTTTTTCTTTGAGGAGCAGATCAAATATCTGCTCTGCTTTGGTCACGTCGAAGTCGAAACCCTTCACAAGCCCCTACTATTTGACCCACTTGCACGGGACAGGGTTTGCCCCCCGAGTCCACTCTGCCACGGCCACTTCTTGCTCCTCGCCAGAGTCATCAGATTCATCCGCCTGGGCCATGTTTACATGGCGCTTGAACTTGTCCTGGTACAACTCAGGATGGCAATGTTCGTATGCTGTAAGCTTCTGCACCAGGTGCGCCAGAGATGTGAACTCCGACTGAAAAGCCGCATCCTTGATCGGCTTAGCGAGTCCTAGGATAGCCAGATCGACTGCATCCTTCTCTGTGATGCGCGACGAGTAGCATCGGTTCTTGACCTCCCTGAAGCGCTGTATGTATTCTGACACAGTCTCTCCTCGCTTCTGCCTGACTTGGGCGAGGTCGGCAATTCCAGCTTCAGCAGTCTCCGAGTGGTACTGGGTATGGAATTGATCTTCGAGCTGCCTCCAAGTTCGAATCGAATCCGGAGCCAGTGATGGATACCATCCAAAATACAAATATAAATGTTTTGGAATCCTTGTTAAAATATTTACAAGTTTTGTAACATACACATCTTCAGTTTTGGTTTTATTTTTAATCCAAGAAAAAGAATAGAATAAATAGGCTTTAATTGTTCTAGGAGTTCTACTCAGTAACTGTCAGTGATTTTTGGGTTCATTGTGCCTTACAGTGTTACTAGTACTTGGTAAAATTTTGAAATATTTTTGACATCATTAACTAGGTCAAAGTTTCAAGATTCCTTGATCTACTAGTTATGCTAATATATTTGTGCTCGTAGAAATATTAGATTTCTGAGTGTGAAACTTTTTCCATGCTTACATGTTACCAAAACCTTGTTGTTGCCCATGTTTTAGCAATTTTAGATTTGTTTGTCTATTTCTTTGATTTAATGCTTATTAAGTAGGCTTTAATTATGGTAAATAGTTTCCTTACTTAGAAAATTCTGAGAATTTTTTTGTAACTCTATTTTGGTCATATGTTCATGTCTGTAAAATTTAGGATCCAAACACGCTATATAACTTCCTGTACTAATTAGTTTTATCACATGTGGTTTAATTTTGTCAAAATTATTACTTCAGTTTTAGGCCTAGATAAATTTGGAAACATTTAGGAGGTGTTCATAATCATGTGAAGCCTGTTCTGAAAAATTTTGAGCTTCTTAAGTGCTGTAGTTTGTTCTGTAGAATTTGATCTTACTCTAGGTGTAGTCTGAATAACTGTTTTATTCTGATTAATTGGTGGCATGAAATGGAATGAATTTTACAGGGTAGATTGCTCTATGTATTTACTGTTTGAAGTAATTTTAGTGAAGTTAGATACTGTTTGTATACTGAGTTACTCAATTCTTTGCAAACCATGATTTGTATGCTATATAAACAAACTAACACTTACTTTGTAAGTTTAATCAAATTGTTTTGTGAAGTTGATCTTGTTGTTTTGTGTAGTAATCGTTGTTAAATAACTACCCTATAAACGCTTGCCCATATGAATGTTTGTTTGCTAAATGTTGGACTACGACTTTATCGTGAAGTGTGTTTGTGTAATACTGTTCTTGCATCACATATAGATACGACTGCTCTAGCGGATGGGACGTACGAGTTGATCCCGGAGTCCGAAGAAGGTGATCCAGAAGCCCAGGTGAACGCCACTGTACTGACCAAAGCCCCGGACCAAAGTCCGGAAGAGCCCAAGGCTAATCTAGTTAGCGACTATCGCGAAGGCAAGCCCCGGACATAACCCAGTATTTCAAATTATTACAATTTATCGTTATTACTTACTTGTGCATTTACAGTTCTTAGGATTTGAATAGAAACCCTAGATGCATGATCCTAGGAACCTATGTACTGAACACTAGGCCTGAGTTCGAATAATTGCTAAGCTTATAGGACCGGTAAAAGTCAAGTGATTGCCTGTCACTCGCGAGCTCTATAGGAATTGCTGGTTTACTTTCTGCTATCAATATAAGGACGATGGACGGGGTCGTGTTCGATACCATGACCTTGTGTGAGACCACGTCTATGTTGATGAACTTGCTAAGGTCGCGGTGTGTGGTAGCGGTGGTTAAGTTTTTGAACATACTAGCCACATGCCGTAAATATGGTACGCGGTAAGCCTAGTAGCCGATCGGACCGGTGAGTGGATATACCTTTCACTCTCTCTTAGAGATAGGTTTTTATTTATGTTTATGTTGCGCAACACCACGGCTACAGGGAGGAAGATGGTACCTTGTAGTCGGGGAGAGTGACCCTATCCACAGGTCGGAATGAAAGGTAAACGGTTGTTTGGGAACGACCCGACGGTGTTCCAAACGTGTGTGTTAGGTCTGCCTGGCCAGGTTAACAAATTCGATTCGAATCGTCCGCTTCTCACGGTTTGTGACTGCTTGATCCCTTTGCCACACAGAGTAATAAGGGTAACATTATTATGATCAATCTTGATGTTTGCTTAAAGTTCTACCATGGTTGAATAGGAGTAGTTGCTTACATAGAATGGTTAATCAACTAGAATCTTGGAAGCTCAAACTTGAAAGTAAGGACCTACTCTTTATTGCTTTTCAGCAAAAGAAAAACCAGATCCAACAAAACCATGCATAGTCTAGCTAGGTAGACTAAGTATATCCGTTGACGGTTAAGTCTTGCTGAGTATTAGAATACTCAGCCTTGCTGTTGAAACCTTTTTCAGGTATGAGTTTTGAGGACCAGATCGCTAGTCTGTCTTGGCCCTGCTCTTTGCCTACTGGCTGGTCCGTAGAATGGAATCCATCTTCGGCCGGCAATGACCCCGATGAGTGATACCTTCCTTGGGCTAGCTCGGTATACTTTTGCGACGTGTTGTAGCCGTCGTGTTTTCTTTCCGCTGCTTAAACTCTGAACGTTAAACTTATGGCTTGTATAACTGTTTTACTAAGTTTGGACCTGTAATATTACTTTGAACTTGTGTAATAACTACTATGCCTGTGTTGTAAAATATGTATGGTTGTAATATCTCTGGACTCGCCTTCGTGCAGGGTATGCTTGTTCGATCCGAGAACCGGTGGTTGTATCAGGACGTTACCCGACAGACCAAGAATTGTTCCGTTTGAAGTGCGTTTGTGTCGGTGTTTCCCTTATGGAGATGGCCAGCGCACTTGAGCCGGGATAATTCAGGTGGTTCTGCCACACCGGGACCAATGAAGGCTTTAGTCCCGGGTCCAACGGCTAGGGGGCGGCGGGGAGCTTTAATGCTTGTTGGAGCCACCAACCGGGACTAAAACTCACCCTTTAGTCCCGGTTGGTGGCTCCAACCAGGACCAAAGGTCCTGAATATTTAGTCCCGGGTGGTAACACCAACCGGCACTAAAGGATGACCCTTTAGTCCCAGTTGATAGTTCCAACCCAGACCAAAAGGGTCTTTAGTCCCGGTTGGTGGCTCCAACCGGGACTAAAGGGTTATTTACGAGTTAGTTTAAAAGGAAGGCATTCCATTCAAAGTCACATATGCTGTGTAGGTAGGGTGGTAAGCAAGCTACGTGTGATGTGAGATGTCTCGGGTTTGAGTCCTAACCCACGCAGAATATTTTTGAACTTACCCATACCCTTTAGTCCCGATTATTGGACCCGGGACTAAAGGATCGGGACCTTTAGTCCCGGACTGCTAACCCCGGTTAAAAACCGGGATTAAAGCCAGTTGCTACCCGGGACTAAAGCCCCATTCTGCACTAGTGAACATAGTTAAAAGCAAGATAAATAATTTGTATATGAACATGCCGCATTATGTGAACAAGTTATAATTTGGAAATAATACAAAAGTGCAAGAAAGGCGAATAACCATTCTGTTGGACAATGTCAATAGTGCTACTAATTTGTGGATGAATGAAACAACCGACAGAGTTCATAAATATATGTGCTGTGCTAACAACTAGAATTTCTAAGTCATCATATGTCCATGCATTTGGACAGTTAATTAAACCAAAGATATAAACATTAGGGTATGATCCCTATAAAGAAACTCATCTTCCGTTTGACACATGTCAGGCATGGACCATTTGAAAACTAAGCTCAAGGACATAAAGAAATACTTATAATCAATATTTAAATTCTAAGGAAACTTCTATGTACTGCAAGGTAACAACATCTATAGGCAGGTAAATTAAGTGATTTACATAATGAAAATCTTCCAATTCCTAGCAAGTCACGAATACCCAAACCCCCAGACTGATTAATGAAATTGAAATGCAAGGTGTAACAATTATATATTTTCTCAAAAACTATTGCGGATAGGCACCTGCTTGACGCAACACACTCCAACGTCGCCTTCTAGACGACACTGAACTCCGATTTTGCTTATCTGTGCTCGTATGACACCAGGAAGTTGTCCCTGATCCCCGCGCTTGCCAGGAGCCGTATGCCCCGCTGCTCAGCCTCCTCGAAGTCCTTCTCCGTAGGGTCGCTTGCAGAGACGGGCACCCCGTCCCCGTCCCCCTCCACCAGGTTGACAACGCGGAGTGTGTTGACGACTAGGGGAACCGGTCAGACCTGTCCCCTAAACCGGTCAAACTGGTCTATTAAAGTTGCTCAAAATGCAAAATAAACTTTACCATTAGATAGCTCTCGTCGAGTAGATCAATATTCATACATAGAACGCCCAATTTGGAGTTCAGATGAGAGAGAAATGGCTTCGGGAAGTTATGCATCCCATGCAGACCGGTCAGACTGGTTTACAGGGGCGGTCAGACTGGTTTAAACTGCCCAGTCCAAGTTAGCAGTTGTATTTTGATATGATTTTAATTAGGGTTTCGACTCCTAAAGGGGTAAGACCATCCCTAGCTCCTCCTACCTCATATTTGCTGTTCTTCTTGCATCTCGATGACATCTGAAGGCGCTCTAGGTGGCCTGCCGACCCTAGAACAACGCTGCGTATGTTTGCCCTGACGGGGTCCCTCCCGGGCGAGCGTTCGTCGGATTCGCTAGTTTACCCCGGCGAACCGGTCTGACCGGTCCCCTTGACCAGTCTGACCAGCCTGCACAGGAGGTGCTATAGCGAGCCCATCCTCGCGCCGTGCGTTCGAGCATGCTCTTGTGTTGGCCCTTAATCTACGCCAACAGAACGAAAGGATGCTGTTGACAACCAAAATTGGCAAAGGCTGTGGCCGATCGGTTTGACCGGTGGACCGGTGGGCCGACCGGTCAGACCATTCTGGCCGATTGTGATCCGAGTAGGAGTAGATTTTGTAATTCGTGGATCTTTGTAAACCTATTCGTGAAGGGGTATGACTTCCCGGCCTATATATATGAAGGCTAAGGCTAATTGAGGGTTATCCACAATTGAATCAATACAATTTGTCCTTTACTTTCGTCTCTCAAACCCTAACCTGTTCCAAACCCTAACTGCTGTTCTTCGCTCATCTCTACGGCATTCTGAGTAGCCTGCCGATCTCAGAGCAACCATAGATACGCGAGCTCTGACGGGGTCGCTCCCAAGCTCGAGGTTTTAGGTCTTCACAGCATTCCCTGTAGAACCGGTCTAACTAGTCGCTTATACCGGTCTGTGCATAGTGAGCCCGTTGGTGAAGGTCATGTCGACGATCCGCGCGTTGTAGCGCATCCTAGTGTATTTGGCGTAATTCTGTGTCAACACACTTTTTGGCGACTCCACTGGTGAAGAAGATCTTGGTTGTCGAAAACTGAACTAACCTACCACAAAGAAGATGGGTTCCATCACCAACCTCGACAAAGACAACATCATCATAGCAACGATGGAGGAACTCACCGAAGAGGAGCACAAGTCTTACCTGGTTGCCGAGGAGCACTTCAAGGTGCGGTTCTTGAAGGGCTTCAAGAAGAATCGGGGTGGCTTCGTCAAGAGGGTTGAAGAATTCGTCATGCCATCCTTCAAGCTGAGTAATAATCAGATTGAAGAGATCCCCAATGTAAGCAATGAACTCTCTGATTTACTTACGCAACTATCACTGATGCTCGATCAAAAAAATTCTGTTGCACAATTAACTGCGGGTGATATGCGCTTGCTTCCATGTCCGATGAAATAGATGCATTGGAAAAGAATAAAAGTGTTGTGGCTAATTCTTATACATTGGACGTTTTAAATCATAGCTCATTGGCTACGCCAACGCCTGCATCAGATACAAGCTTAGGCATGCCGCCGGGCTACTTTGTAGGGCAGACGCCGCCACCTTCATCGGTTTAGACAGAACCGGTCAGACCGGTCCAGGCTACTGCGGTCAAACCGGTCAGACGACCGATCAGACTAGTGCGATGTTGCCTACTCCGTCTTTGCCTACACCTCTCACATCGATTCCTAGTTCGGCTACCCTTGGCCGAACCAATGAGTTGATGACCTACACACCCCCTCGTACTGCAGCAGTGGGCAGTACACTACAGGGATCCTGTCCCCATAATGGACCGATTCCTAATGCTACGCAGATGATGACATCTACTTATCCTAACTTGCATCGTCTTGCATCTGCATCACAAGCTTCGACCATCGGGAATTATCAAGCCGATTTCTCTAGATTTAAAGAGGATCTGGCTAACATGATTAAAACTAAGCTTGGGGTGGATATGGGTAATTCTCGTTTGTATCAAAAGCCGTATACTCCTGAATTTGATTTTATTTCTTATTCCGTTGGTTGCTGTGTTCCCGAGTTCATGAAGTTTAATGGTGATGATACTCATACAACTTGGGAGCACATAAGTCAATACATTCTGCAGTTGGGAGAAACTGGTTTCCATGATGCTTTATGTGTGTGTTTATTTTCTTTATCTTTAACTGGAACCGCTTTCTCTTAGTTTTGTTCGCTTGCTCCAAATTCTACTCAAATATGGAACCAGTTAGAGCGTAGGTTTCCTGATCACTTTTTCAGTGGGGAAAATGAAGCTAAGTTGACAGATTTGACATCGGTTAGGCAAAGCCGTGATGAATCGGCCTCTGATTATTTCAGGAGATTCAAGGATATAAAAAACTGATGTTTTAATCTGACAGTTTCTGAGATTAAATTCTTTTCGGATTATGTTACTATGAATTCTTCAACCAAATTTGAAACTTGGGAAACATTATAAAATTTTGCATAGATGTTGGAACCCCTGGCCCTGGTCCTCCTAACATGAAGCAGCTTGTTAGAAAATAGGAGCCTTATTAGGTTTCGGTTGCCGACACCCGACAGAGACACACTATGCTAAGGTCTGATTGGGTTCTTTTTAACCATCAGAAAAACCTTCATCTTGTGTGGTTTGCAATTTGGATATCGTCCAAGCAATGTGGGAATAAAGATCAATCCTAGACTCAGCACACGCAATCTAGAAACCGCATCCCCTTCTTTTCCTCAAAACATATAAAGTTGTTCTTTGCACAAAGAGGCAAGGATCTATTGTCACACCCTGAAATTGTTGGATTTCAGGATATGATTAAAAGGTAGAATAAAGCAATGATTTTCTCATAATTTTAAAATTTTCCCAACATTTATTATCTTTACAGGAAATTTAGTTCATTAAAATAATTGGTTGTTTTCTAAATTAGATAAGGTTGTTCTTCTTATCTTGCATTTATGCTGCTTTGCTTTGTTTCTTGTTTGCCTTCGGTTGAAGTTAAATTTCTAAATTTAAATTCAAGTGAATTAGTTTTCCCCCTTTTTATTTCAAAATCCCCTTTTCCTTTTTGCTCCCTCTCTTTCTTCTTTTAGCCCAAACCTCCCTTCCTTTCTCCTTTCGGCCAGCCCAGGTCCCCCCTCTCTTTTTTTTCCTCTCCCCTTTTCTTTTTCCCTTCTCACCTTCCACAGAGGACCGGTTGCTGGCCCAGCCCAGTAGCGTCCTCTTCCTCCCCCGCGCGGCCCAACCCACTCGGCCCAACAGGCTGGCACGACCTGCCCCGCGCGCCCCTTCGCTCTCTCCTCTCCCCCTCGATGCCAGGCGGGCCCCACCCATCGGGCCCTTCCCCTCCCCCACGCCGGGCACGGACTTGAGCCCGAGTACGGCCACGCCGCCCGCCCCGCTCGGGTCCGACCCACACACCAAGGCTGCCCCCTCACCCACTTAAATAGTGCCGCCCCGTGCCCTTGGACCCCATCGACCGAAGCCGCCACCGCCCAAAAACCTAACCCTAGCGCCCGCCTCTCCGCCGCCTCCGCCGCACTCGGGTGCGACGCCCCGCCGCCGCTCCAACCTCGCCAAGTGCCACCACCGGAGCTGCGCATCATGGTAACAAGCCTCGCCAACCCCTTCTCCCTCTCTCTCTCTCTCTCGCCCTCTCATGTGCGCATTTGTTCGCCGGAGCAACCTCGCCACACACCGCCGTCGTGTGCCCTCTCCGTTCGCCAAGGCCCCGCGCCGACCCTCCCATTGCCTTCCCCTTCGCCCCCTCGTTCTCCTTGTGCAAGCCGCGCTCGAAACAAGCCCCGGATGGCCGATTTTGGCCAAGTCCGGTGACTTTGCCGCCGCACGCGCTCGCCATCGGTGTCCCTGTGCCGCCCGAGCTGTCACCGAGCCGCAAGCCGATCCGCCGAGCTGCCCGACGAAGCCGAGCCACCTGCCAAGCTGCAAGCCGCCCAGCCGAGGCGCCCTAACTACTCTGAGTTGTTGGATCAAGATCCAACGGATTAGAACTGATCCAGCCGAGTCAATCCCTGCCTCATACTGGTCAACTTTGATATTTTTGCAAAATAGCCCCTCCACTTTTCAATAATCAACCCTCAGTCCTGTCCAGTTCAAAAATATTTAAGAAATGGTCCTTTATTTTCTTCTTTAGCACTTGAGCTTTTCCAAAATAGAACCCGCCGTCCAACAACCCTCTTTTTTCAAAATTGTGTTTTAGGTTTAATTAGGTTTTAGTCCTTGATTTCTTCAAGTCTAGCCCCTGGAAGTTCAAATCTATCGAGGATAAGCCCCTGGAACCTTGTTTTGGCCGTATCTTGGTCGTTTTAACTCCATTTTCATCAATTCTTGCGGTCATGTGATCCGTACAACTTGTGCAGTAGCTTTATCATCTTGTTATCCTTTGCGAACATAGTTTGTTGTGTCTTGCTAATCTTTTCTGTTAGCCCTCTAACTCTTTGGCTAATCACGTATAGGTCCCTGTAGCCTTGTTTCTTCCGTAGTTTCCACATTTTGGATCCATTTCAACCCATTCTTATTGCGTTAGTCTTCTAATAGGCTAAGCTATCGTTTAGTAGTGTTGCTGTGCCTGTTTTTAAATTAAACATAGATTTAATTTGAATAATATCCTCTCATCTAGCTTTTCTAATTAAAAATTAATTAGATGTTTACCTCGGTTTTCATATTTTTTTTGAGCAAAAACCGTGGGGCAAGAGCCCCCCGGCAACATTAATTAAATAAGAGTTTTAGAGAACTTACATAAATGGCTTAACCAGAGGTTAGCCAAGAGAGAGGAGGAGAAAAGGAGTACAGAAAATCAGAGCTGGTAATTACAAAGCATCGAGCTATGAGCTTATGGAATCATGAAGAGAAGTCTTAATCCTACATAGATGACTACATACTTCCTTCTTGAAATCATTCTTCCAGGTAGACAGATTTGGAGCCTTCCCATTGAAAATGAGGGCATTTCTTTCCTTCCAGATACACCATGCACCTATCATGACCACTTCCATGAAGAAAGGAAATGGGAAAGCTTGCTTAGCAGTAGAAAGCTTTTCAAAGATGTTGCCTGCATCGTTCCAGAAAATACCCAAGACAAACCATCTGCAGTTTGAGGAAGAGCATGAAATGAACAGGTGCTCAATGGTTTCCTCAGTGCCGTCCTGACAAAGGGCACAATTATAGCCTTCCTCCAGAAATTTGCGTCTTCTCCTTAACATGTTTCTGGTGTTTAGCCTGTCATTCAACACCAACCAAGCAAAAAATTTAATTTTGGGAATACATTTGGATTTCCATATCCAAATGACTGCTGGGTGGGGAGCCACATTAGCAAAATGATGTTGGTAGTATTTGCTAGAAGAAAATCTCTGGTTTCCCCAAATGAAAGTCCACTCATCTTTAGTTCCATCCTGAACCTGTTGTAGCTGTTCCAGAACATGCTGAAGCTCTAAGAATTCGTTGTGTGCCTGCCTAGCCATGGGAATATTGAAACCTTCTAGTTGATCTTCCAAAGTTCTGAATTTCCAATAAGAAATAGTTGGAGATTTGGCAAACTGAAATAGATTTGGAAAGGAGTTGGAATAAATTCTTCCATCAACTAAATCTTCCCAGAAACCTATCGTGTCACCTTTCTTAGGGGTACAGAAAGAAATGCCCCTATACTTTACATGAAGCCTTAAGATATCCTTCCACCAGAACAAGCCTTTTTCTCTTGCAAGATGAGGGACAGCTTCCCTGTAATATCTTTGCCAGATAAGTTTGACCCATTGCACGTTCTCTTTTTTGTAAAATTTGTCTAATTGCTTGATCAATAGAGCCTCATTTTGAAGGCTGAGGTTGATGACTCCAAGTCCTCCCTTGCCTTTTGGTCTTTGAACTAAATTCCAAGCTGCTAGATTATAACCATTCTTCCTGAAATCACTTCCTCTCCATAGCCAGTTTTCCTATGCTTATCAATAATTTCTATTACAGCAGTAGGAATTTTGAGAGAGCACATGTAGTAAGTTGGGAGGGAAGATAGAACTAAATTTACGAGCTGCAAACATCCCGGTTTTCATAATTGATGTTAATATGCTTAACACTAACTTAAATGTGTTTTTTTAAATATTTGTTTAGTTCAACACGAATCACAAAGCTATGCATTTAGATGTTGTCACATGTTCTTTTTTAATTAATTGTTCAGTGGATCGCAAGGCAAGGCGCTGCGGCTACACTGTGGATCGCGCATCGGTCCTGTCCAGGTAAGGCGGGGCATCGTTCTGGCTGGGGAGCAGTGGCGTGTGACGTATGGATGAAGCGGTGGCGTGTGTCGCCGGAGAGGGAGAAGAAGGCCACGGCATTCGCGCGGAGGCATGCTGCGTGGTTCGCATCACGTCTGGAGGCCGTAGCGGCAGCCGCGGGATGACAACGACGATGGGAGCAGCAGCATCGAGGCAACGGCGAGTGTGCGGCAGGCCCCAGAGACAGAGAAGGTGTGCTCCTGCGATGGTCTATGAAGAGCCGGAGTCCTGTATGTTAGGATGGGCGGCGATGTCGTAGGTTAGGGGGAGTCATGTTTAGGGGTAGATTTTTAGAGTAAACACGCCATAGGTGTGTTTCTGGCGTGCCTACGTGTGTGTCTTGCTGTGCCGTGTGTGTGTCGCGCTGTGCACGTGTCGAGCTCGTTCGGCGAGCTCGGGTCCAGTAGGTTGGCAAGGTCGTTGCCTGTCCAGGTCTAGGTGCAGATTGTGCGGAAGTGCGCCAGCTGCTGTGTTGATCGAGTCTTGGAGTTGTTAGGAGCAGTGGCTGTAGGCGCCAGTCTGTGCGGAGAAGGCCGCCACATCCGGAGCAAGCAAGCGGCTCCCTGGGCAAGGCTGAGCGGGTCCTACAGGAGTGAAGGATGTGGAGGAGAGCTCCTGATGCATCCCCGGCCTACAAAAGTCCATGTACTTCGTGTGCTCCGGAGTGTCGAGTTCAATGTAAAACAGAGAGGCCAAGATACAGGCTGTTCATCTTCTCCCTCGGTCCGCTGGCGTGTGCGAGAGCGAGAGCGAGCAAATCAGATTGAGAGCGAGCAGAACATGCGTTCCTGGGCAGTTCCAACAGTCCCATCTCCTCTTTGCATGGCTGCACTGGCGGGGCTAGCCTGGGCTGCTCTAGGGCTTGGGTGGCTAGATCCGGTGCCTGGTCAGCCGGATCCAGCACCCCCTAGGTCGGGGGCAGCGATGGTGGTGTCGGCAATGGTGGGGGCGGCTACGCAGGCCTGGAGCGCCGGGTTCTCCATTCTCACGGCCGGGTCCGTTGGGCTAGGGGAGGCGCCCACGGTGGCGGGGATCGCTCGCCCAATGGTGGCTGGCGGTGGCTAGCATTCTTAGCTGTGGGTACCAGGGTTAGCAAGGATGGCCGGCAATGGCTTCACTGTACGGCAGTGTGCCGGTGCCCCTCTGGAAGGGTTCCTATGGGATGTCAGGAAATGACGATGGTAGAGACAGCATGCTATGACCTGGGGTCTTGGCCTGATCATGTGTTGGGGGACATCTTGGGCGAAAGCCTCGGTGATGGTGACACCCATGGGCGTTGCTTCCCCTGTTGAGGGTGTCGTGTTTCTCAAGCACTGTCTTCCATGGGCAAAAGCCCGGTCCATCTCGGACAAGTGACAGTGGCATCCCTGACATCATTCCCTTCCAGAAGGTGTCTGTTTTGAAGTTTGTCATGGCCACGACATCACCTTCAGTTGATGCTCTTCACTTCTCGGCGCCCGGTATGCATGTGGAGGGGGGACTTGCAGCGTGAAGTCGGAGCTGCTATGTCAGTGGATGTGGCTCGGCAATGATGATATGAGGGGAACCCCCCTTTTTGGTTTACTAGACTGTTTTGGAGGTCGTCAAAAGCAGGGGGTGGGCTAGATGTTCAAAATTAGAAGTCAGAGCTGCTCTTCATATTGGGCTCGGCAATGATGACCTGTTGCGGCCTTTCACTTCAGACCATCTGCCTGTCTTCGTTAGGATCATCTAGGGTCTGCCATGGGATGTCGCAAGACTCATGACAGTTTTGTGCTCTTCCACGTCATGTGGGTGAGTCAGCCCTTTGTGTGCCCTGTGTTGGTACCATGTTGGGCTACCCTTCTTGTACATACAATTCTTTCATCTGAACTGAGCGGCAGAGCTTCTGCCTTTATTTAAAAAATAAGAGATAGAATCACAGAAACACATAGTGAGTAATCATTCTTTGAGTGCGGTAACCTTATACATGAATAAATCAGCAATGAAATGATATCTCCCAAAAGTAAAAGGCAAATTTTACTCACGGACACCGTTCAATCATGGAATTGGCCAATGCACACCGCCAAAATGATAATTTGGCCAGTACCATTATGAAACGGTGGTTCTTGGCTGCTGGACACCGCATGCAATAAAATATTTATTTTCATGGTTCGGTAGAGAGAAAGACGTGTGAATAGACCACATTGCCCCCTGCAAGTCGTCTTCTACCTCTAGATTCCACACTTCTCTCTCCTCCATTCCCTCAGCTCTACACTATGCATCGCCGCTCCTGTCCCCAACCCCGCTTGCCCCACCGCACTCCCCACGGATGGTAGTAGGAACCAGCAGGCAACACACACCCCAATGAATACTCGCAGGAATGGGTCGAAGGTGTCATGAAGACGGGACATGAAGCCAGGGCACGAAGTCTCTAGAGTGATGTCCGTGTGGGGTGGGATGAGCCATTGCTGTCGGGCATCATCCGTGTGGGTGTGACGCGCTACTGCCTAGGGTTGCTCCATCTATGTCCGAATCTGAAAAGGAACAGGGACCACCACCATTAGTAAGGGTAGGGGCATCGTAGAGGTCGCAGCTGGTTGGATTCATGATCGAAGGCGACCATTGTCATCGCAAATGGTGCATATGCCTTCGCTACCGCCGTTGGTGATGTCGAGGCCGCCGCTGCATGGGTAGCAGGTAGGGAGGCGCATCGTATTCAAATGCGCCGGCCGCTGCCGTCGATGGTGTGTCAGGGGGCGGGGCGGGGGGGGGGGGGGCGGCACGAAGAAGTACAACTCCTGCTCGTCGATGTGTGCCAGGCTTGGGAGCTCCCAAGGGTCCTGGCAATACAGGTGCACCATGGGAATGATGTCGAACTTGTTGAGCGACCTACTTTAGGTAGAACCCAAGCAGATGACGGATTTAACGGAAACCATGGTAGCTCCAGCTCCGTTGTCACTGCACCAGATGACGGTGGTGATGCGGCAGGCCATGGCTCCACCATGGATGAGTACCGAGTAAGTACATGTTGCTTGGCCTTTGCTAGTTGCTTGATGGATCGATGGAGAATTGGAGACAAAGATGGAGATAAGAGAGAAAGGTGGAGTCTAGAGGTAGAAGATAACTTGGAAGGGCAATATGGTCTATGCACGCATCTTTCTCTCTCCCAAACCATAAAAATGAAAATTTTATTGCGTGTGGTGTCTAGCAGCAAAGAACCATGGCTTTATAATGGTACTGGGCAAATTGTCGATTGGGCGGTGTGTATCGTCCAATTCCACAATTGAACGGTGTCTGTGAACAAAATTTCCTAGAGTAAAACTAAACTCAGGACTACTATTAAATGAAAATTTAATACCAAGTTCTACAGCCTTTTTTTTGAAACACCATCTACAACTTTGAGCACTGACCTACTCAGTTCAGGAACATAAACGTCACCTTTAGTGTCATCTGTGTTAGAAATATAGAATATCAATAAGCCGAAACACTCTACAATGCCAACAACACTTTATCAGTTTACAAAACCGAAAACTTTGTTTTAAAAACTCGGGCAAGAAAGAAGAGAACAAAGAAGTTGGTGACATCTCCTTACTCCAGTTCATTTGAGGTCACATAATTTCGAAGAGTTTGTGTTAACCCATGCATAGCATGATATGTCTGGCTCCTCCTTGCCTGTATTTTATTCTGAAAGTTAACAGAGTGTGAAGTGGAGTAGCTTGGTATTACAATATAAGTAAAAAAACAAAGAGGTGGAGAGCAGCCATACCTGCAGGATGCTTTTTTGTTCACTAGACTCGGGCTGCCCACGAACTTGGCCCTCAAAGCGGTATCCATGAGGTGTGTTTATGGGCTTCACCTGGCAACTTGGGCCATAAATTGTCCTAGACCCACAAACAGACCACAGAATCCTTGGTTTAGAAATAAAATATAGATTACAAAATGCGCAGCAAGTGAAATGATTAGAAGGTTAACTTTATTGGTACACAAAAATTTCACATGAACTTATTCTTGTTTGGCTGGACATTAGATTTTTTTTTGTTTCAACTAACTTATTTCAAGTTCGAAGTTGAGTTTCTAAATTTTATACAACATAGGTATCATCATCAGTTGAGTTCATAAACGGTCTCTTAATTTGGTGTGAAATTGAATGGCTGAGTGTTTGTTGGGTGCCATTGCACTTGCTGTGCTTGTCATTATAGTGACCAACCAATATATTATAATTTATTTCTCAACAAACATGTAATATGTTTTCTTCTACAACTTGTTTTGTTCAGCCATTGATATACCACAGGAATATATTCAAGTACTACAATACATAACAAAACACATGTACAACAAAATTTTATTTATGGTTTACCTTTTTCTCTTACAGATTAAGCTATTCTTTTCATCCTACAATCCATTCCTGTTGCGGTTTACAATAGCTCACAAGATGAAGAAGGTAAAGGAAGCTTTAACCAACATAGAGAAAGAGGGTTGTGGGACCCTTGATCTGGTGCCCCAAGATACATCAATGTGGGCTGATGAGGTGGCTAGAAATCAAGCTACTATTTCACCCACCAATGGGGGCATCGACATTATTAGAATGGTAGGAAGGGATACTGAAAAGAAAAAGTTAATCAAATTACTGAAAAGTGAAGCTAATGAGGTTGTCTCAATCATTCCTATTGTTGGACTTGGTGGCCTGGGGAAGACAACACTAGCCCAATCAATTTTTTTTGATAGTAGAACCAAAACCTTTGATCTACGGGTATGGGTCTATGTGTCTAAGAAGTTTGATCTACAAAGAATTGGGGAAATAATCATATCAATAGTGAGTAGGAGTACCAGTATTGAGCCAAGCGAATGGTACATCACCCTAAAAGATGGCAATTTGCAGTACATTACTGAAATGTTGAAAAGTATGCTCCCTACCAAAAAGTATTTGATTGTTCTTGATGATATGTGGGAGGAAGGTGTGGATAATTTGGAAAAACTAAAGCATATGCTGCAATATGGTAGGAAGGGAAGCAAGATCATATTAACTACACGAATGCAGCATGTAGTGGATAAATTGGATATTGGTGCTCTAGCTAGTCAAGGAATAATAGGCCCTGTGCGCAAGAGTGACCAAATCAATTTAAGCATTTTATCAGATGATGACTGTTGGAATGTGATACGACAAACACCATTCTGGCAAGATGAGGATCTATGTGGATTAGAAGCAATTGGTAGACAAATCGCCAAGAAGTGTGCAGGTCTACCACTACTAGCACGATCTCTTGGATTTTTGTTATCCCAACATAAGTCTACAGCGCCATGGGAAGATATAATGGACAAGAAGATTATTTTGGGTATGGAAGAAAATACTTTGTTGCAAGAGCCTTTGGAGCGCCTCATGTTGAGCTATTACTACATGCTGTTAAAGTTCAAGTTGTGCTTCACATATTGTGCAGTTTACGCCAAGGGCTTTACTATTGCTAGTGACAACCTCATCCAGCAATGGAGAGCCCTTGGATATATTCAATCAATCGTCGATGGCAAACACTGTGTCGACTATTTGTTGGGGATGTCTTTTCTTCAAATTTCCAAGACTTCTCCGGTCAGTAGAATAATCTCTTTTCCATCCGTTGATTCATTCTGCATGATACAATGCTACCGATGTTAAACTCCAAGATTGTCAACAGATCTATGTTAGTACTTATTTAACAATAAATTGAGTGGCATGGTGGTCTTACCCACAGTTATCACTGCAATCCACATCCATGGAAACACAATGAACACACGAACTATTTTGCCACTTCTCCATAGTATTTCAGTAAAAGAAAAGAAAGCATCATCAACTATATGAGCAGCTAATGTGCCAAACGCCCAATTTTTTTTGGGAATGTTAAGTTGGGATATTTACTTAATATAACTAACTAGAGTCATAATAACTGATTTTTATTGTTAAAAATTGACTAGCTATGGCTAAATTTTTGTTTACTTCATCGAATGGCGACTAATGAATCACAGCATTCTGAAACATTCAGGCTATGAATCTTTTTTTATTTTCTGAATAGATGATTGTTTGTTAGTTAGAAAGAAAGACACTATCAGAAGGTAGAAGGAAATGATCACATTAATATTCTGATTGAAATGTTTAATTGTAACATGATGAAATAATTAAAACCAATATACTCTAGTGATAACTCAAGAACCTCAAGCTCGTTTTGGAAACATAAAAACCCAAGAACCTCAATGGCAATGAGGACCCTAGCGAACAATATCTGAGATGGAAAGGAATGACCTTTTTCCCAAATATGTAGGAGGGGTGTGCAAGTTTGTAGTAAAAGAATTAAATGATCCTTAGTGCAACTTGGCTACAACCAGCACTAGGCTCAAGGAGCCAATCAGAATAAGGACTAGGTTAGATGTTTTGAAATTTAAAATATGGAACATAATATCTAATCGAAACAATAAAAATTTGTTGGAGAAGAATTCGATGGTAGAAAAAAGATCCAAACAAGCTGGGACGTGTCTAAGAACTTTAGAAGAATCATACCTTAATATATGTAAAAATACTACAAGATATAAATGAGAAAAATAAAACAATCATATTAAACAAAGCATTAAGGAAACATGAAAATGTTTTGTATACCCAAACCGAATGGATCATATAGAGAGGAAAAATAGGCACATAGACAAAAGCCCCCACATGCTATTGTGGGTGTCTATTTGGTATGCGATTGTATATCGGAGTTGTTTGGTTTATGCCCTGCCGCCACACCCTTGGCTTGGCAAGCATCTTAGCTCTAAGCGCTCGAAATCAAACGCCTAGGGGAGCTTATTGGTTTATGCAAGTTTGTCTCAAGGCAAAGCAAATAAGCCCTATGAGTGAAGGACGGAGAAAAAAAATGCTGTAGTGCTGCTGGCTTAGGGGACGACAAGAGCAACAGTGAATGAAAATTTTGGGAGAATCAGAGCGGGACAGGTGGAGTGAAAATATTGGGAGAAAACTTGTTGGTATCCAGTTTTTTCTTGAGATTCTCTAAAAGTGGAAATAGAAATCCAATTTAAGCATCTTGGGGTCTATCAGGATCAGTGCAAAATTGTTTTTTTCTTGAATGATGCAGGAGAGCTAAGAAAAAGCTAAAATAGCTCAAGGATAGAGTCACCCATCCTAAGCAGAAAGCGGACACACCTAGATAGCAAAAAGATCTGAGAAGATCGATGCTAGTATTATTATTTTGTGAAATTCACTCAAGGTTTAACAGCTAGGAGTAAGAATCAGCTCGTTCGTTACCATCAAGATAATCTTTCTCGCTACTAACTAGTAGTAACAACTGATCTGTCTGCAGAATGCTCCAGAGGATGCTGAAGGTCCCATCAAGGTGACAATGCATGATTTGGTTTATGATCTTGCAACGATAATACTTGGCCAACAGTTAATTGCTCTAAATGATCCCAAAGAATTGACTCAGAACAGCCTTGAGAAGAATTATTTCCGACATATGCAGTTTATCAATTATCAGAAGCAGTCTATTGATCAGGAAAAAAAATTCCAAGTAAAATTAGATCTCTCCAGTTTACAGAGTGCGACAGATTGCAGCTTCAAGATAAGTCATTCTCTAAATGCAAGTATTTGCGTGTCTTGGACATAAGTGAATGTTCCATCCAAGGGAAATCTGTCCCCAGCAACATATCGTTGCCATCTTCCATTCATCAACTGATGCTGCTAAGGTACCTCGATGCCTCGGGCTTACAATTACATCACTTCCGAATCCTTGCATAAACTTCAGAATATGCAGACACTAATTCTATCTAACTGCGCACTTGAAACATTGCCTAATAATATTGGTAGCCTTCTTAACCTTTGTTATTTGGACCTAAATGGCAATAGCAGCCTCAATAAGTTACCCGTGTCATTTGGGGAGCTCTCTGCACTCTAGTTCCTCAACCTATCAGCATGCTCTAAATTTTATGAGCTACCTGAGTCAATTGGAAATCTTATTTCTTTACATCATCTAGACATGTCAGGCTGTAATGTGCTCCAAAAGCTCCCTGACAAGTTCGGTACCCTTCCTAACCTCTTGTTCCTAAACTTGTCCAGCTGTTCGAAACTAGTTAAACAGCCTGACAGTATTAACATCAAGTCTTTAGAGCATCTAAACCTATCAAGTTGCCACCAACTACAAGGCCTACCAAACAATTTTGGCAATCTTGAAAATCTCATGTTCTTAAACCTCTCTGACTGCTACAATGCACATATGTTACCAGAGTCCTTTTGCTGACTTAAGCATCTAAAAGACCTAGATCTTTCAGACTGTCATGATCTAAAAGAGCTCCCTAAATGCTTTGGTAATCTTTCTGAGCTTCATTCTCTGAATCTAACAAGCTGTCCTAAGCTGCAATCATTGCCCGAGTCATTTGGTGGTATGTCAAAGTTGAAGCGCCTTGATTTGTCATATTGTATAAGGCTTGAAAATCTGCCATCGTCATTTCGTAGCTTGAAGCTTCAAGTACTGTACATGTTGAATCTCCATGAGTTGCCAGAGGGTATTAGCAACATGACTAGTCTCATCAAGTTTGAAGTCCACTCAGTAAAGGGGTGGGATATAGACTTCTTTGGAACTCCTTCCATTTTGAGGCTGCCTTACAGGGTAGTAGAACGTAGTGTACATGAAGTGCACGAGGTGGGTTATTGGCCACATAGCAGTATAGTGAGCATTGGGAAATTGGCTTGTCAACACCTACGGATTAATCACCTTGAGAAAGTCAAGCATTCGGAAGATGCGGAGAGAGCTAAACTGAGAGATAATGCTGACCTCCAGAAGCTATGCCTTTTGTTGACGCTCCTTAGCGCCCCCGATTTATATACCGCAAGCGCACGGTTTCGTGTAGCTTTTCCCTCAGAGTATTCCCCCAAGGTTTATCAATCCACGGAACCAAAGAGACAAGAAACAATCTACTAGCATAGAGATTCCTTTGTGTGAGATGGTGAAAATGAATCTAATCTACTAAAAACACGAGAAACACCGAAGGTAGCAAGAGAAAGTTAGAGATAACCAATCTAGATCACCTAGATCATGCATATGTTGTAGTTCCAGCTAGTAAGATAGATGTGAATCTCAATGAAAAGCCTCTTTAAACTCAAAATATCCAATCCAATCCCTCGATACCCAACCTACTCTGTGGAGACGGCCTGTCACGACGCCCCCCTTTTCAACGGGATACCCTGAAGCAAGTCGAACTCACTTTGGTAGTTCCGCCATGAACCTCTAGCCACCATGACTACAAGATCATGCTAAGTGATCTATCTCGATAATAGATCTAAGATGAAGCGAACCCAAAGAAAAGAACGAAATCGAAAGAGGAGAACATGGTTGCTAAACATTCGGAAACACAAATAACTTCACCATGAATGATAGTACATCACAAGATCACAACCGGGGCCCTACCTTGATCTTGATGATCCTAGCTCCAGAACTCCGACGTGGTCTTCCTTGCAAGGTTCCCACGTTGGCTAGGGCAAACCCTAGACAACTAGCATGACCCTCGGCTCTCCGAGAGGTGTCCCTCTATCTTCTCTGCTCCTCGGCGTCGTCTCCCGAATTGCTCTTTGCGTGAACCTTGGGGAGGGGTCTTTAAATAGCCTCAGGGAACCCTCGGTCAAAGGGGAGGTCGAACCGACATAAAAACATGCTGGGCCGGCCGGCCTGGGTCTTTCCTTCATCGGCTGGTGCTCAACTTTCTCCCCAAGTCTCCTGGAATCTTCTAGAGTTTATGTCTTTCACGATTGCACCCCTTTAGACGTCGTTATCTTCGAGATTTCTTCGAGGAGAAGGATATGATGGAAAATCCTTCCTTAAATATCTCTTTGCTTTGCTTAGCCCCGAAGTATCTCGATCTTATCTTGTGGGCTTTGTCTTTTGGGCTTCATTGGAGGGTGGATGTGCATGAATGGGCCTCTAATCATCATGGCCATCGATCCTTTGTTCGGGCTTTGGCCTTCGTCATTCTTCATGTCATCGCGTGATCGTGGGCCTCGCCATTTCATGCTCCAAAATTGGTCAAAAACCCGCAAAAATGAAGTACCTCCAAAATATATGTGCAAACGTGAAAACGACCAATAATTGGGCCGAGGTTAGGATGGTTAGTTATTTTGATATTAAATTCATGCCATTATCAAAGTTAAACAGGGGATAAAATGGATACTTAAGGAGCGCCAACATTCCCCCCATGCTTAAACCTTGCTCGTCCTCGAGTAAGTCTTTGATAAAAATCAGCGCTGCCTTTCAGTGTCCAATCCCTGCACTTGATCATACACGAGAAAACACAATGCTCCCAAAAAATATTTTGCAGTTAATAGTTCAAGTTGTAACCAGCTTTTTCAATGTGGAAGGTAGATACAAGTTAAATGCTTCCCCACAATTATTAAGCACATGCTCTCAAAATTAAACAAGTCTCAGGATTAAGAAAGTAAGTTCCATAGGTAATGCTAAACCAAGATAAATAATTCAAACCTCATTGCAATTTGCTCATGGAAACTCTCAGCTCATCTTGTCTCTCAAACTTGCTAGAACTCTCTCCTTTCTTTCTCTCATATGTATGTGTGAGGCTTTATCTGGAGCTCTGGAAAGGTTAGTCCTAACAAAAGATATTATAATCAAGATATTATCAAAACAAGAAATACTTCTTATGGATTTACCGAGACTTGTCAAAAAGACCATTGGAAAATAATTTCTTTGTGGAGAGGGAGAGAATGGAACACACACTTTAGATGGTGGACATGTGCAAATGGCAACGGTTGATCCCAAGGCACGACTGAAGTCCTTGTTATCGGATTTCACATGGTTGGAATAATTGAGTATAGAATAATCTTCAAAGTACCCGGAGTTTAATGAAGCAAACGGAACCGAGGAGCTTTTCATCATTGTTTATTTCATTTTTTTTCTTTCTTTCTCTTTTTTTATTCTTTTTGCTCCTCAGAACCACTGGCAACACAATGCACTTACTCCACCTCCCCCCATGCTTGAACTTTTGCTTGTCCTCAAGCAATGAAGTGATGATAACTTGATGGAGTGAGTGCGCAAAACCTTTATCAATTCTCTGGACATAACTTTGGAATTCAGGGGAGCATCTCCTCGTGAAAGATTGAAGCCAACAA
The DNA here is from genome assembly GCF_016808335.1 of Panicum virgatum. NCBI lineage: Eukaryota > Viridiplantae > Streptophyta > Magnoliopsida > Poales > Poaceae > Panicum > Panicum virgatum. The sequence continues at coordinate 17,970,981 of NC_053152.1, forward strand.
AGGAGGAAAAGGGGCAGGCCGGCCGGCCTAGGGGTGTTGAGCCGGCCGGCCTACTGCCTGTAGGCCTCCACTTCTTCGGATTTTTCTTCTGCGAATTCTTTGATGCTTCCCAAGCTTATGTTTTACTGAATTTTGCTCTTGATTCCACTGCTTTGCCGTCGAAATATATATACTCAATATATAGGTTGTGGTCAAGGAGGTGTTTCACAAAAAGATGTTTTTGGTTAAGGGTGGATATCCAGCGAGGTTTGCGATGTTCCCAGTATAGAAACTCACAATGCATGGATAGAATGGCTAGCAAAAGATAGGTACGCAAAAATACGGAATGGTCAACTTCTTAGTCTCGTACCAAAGAAGATAAATCTTGAATTAATTCACCTGAAAATAATTCTTGCTCTATGGTTTTTATGATATATCATTTAAGCTTGTAGAAGGGTAGAGCAAATGCAAAAGGTATCATCGACAAGGTTAGCTCAAAATTAAATCCAAATTAAATTTTCCTTGACAAGCTTAAGTAAGAGAGCAAGAATAAAAGATATGGGTCCTAATTTATCATAACCTCCACAATTGAATTAGCCGGCATTTAATTAATTTTCAGATCATGTTAAAGAGAGCATTAGTTTAATCATGCATAAACCAAGCACAAGAAAGTAGACAAAGCGGCAACGATCATCATATTTTAACATGGCACAAACTTTCTATCATCATTACTAACCATAACATTAAAGCATGGGTGATGCATTTATTTATCATGGTGATGAAGACAAAAGAAAACAAATTGCACACATGCTGAAATAAATAAAACATAAAATCGCTACGCACACACAAGCTTGCACACATGCTGAAAATAAATGAAAAGAAATAGAAAATCCAAACCACACGTGCGAGAATTTTATTCTTGGTCATGCCGTCGATCAATCTCCTTGATTGGCTCTTGCGTTGTATCCTTGATCATAATACTGCTGAAATGCTCCTCCATTAAATTGTTCCGGTGGTGCCAGACCTAGAAGTCCCATTTGATATGCAATTCCTGCAGTTCCATCTTCTAGTTGGGTTGTATGCCTCCGGATGGCATCTATATCTTCCATATTTCTTCTCGCATAAGCACCCATAATTCTCATTCCTTGTTCTGGTTGAGGGAGGTCAAAATATTGTGCTCCAAATGGCGGGTCGGGCATCTCTCCTTGATATGACGAGGGTGGGCATCCGTAGTTGCTAAATGGTGGGGGTGCCACCGCAGCGTGCCCCCATGCTTGTTCTTGGCTTCCTTCCCATTGACTCGTCCATCCTTGCGGGTATCCCTGTCCACTTGATGCACCTTGAAATTCATTTCTCCAATAAGCAGAACTTGGCGGTGGAAGATTTACTTCCAAGTCTTCTTGTTGTGCCGATGTCCCTTCAATTAACCTTCCTCTTTTTTATTTCTTCACCTTTTTTCCAATATTTTCAACTCGCCAATCAGTCCTCCCTCTTGCAAATAATTTCAGCCTTTGATCGGGGAGGGAAATATCCATCTCAGAAATAGTAAATCCCTTCTTTTCATCTCCTCCGATATAATGGCCTTGCCTCAAATGATCAATCCCAATATCTCCTCCCGGGACATAAATTTTTGGATCACTCGTAACCTCGGATTCATTGCTCGGGCTATCATTGTGAGATAACATCCCGAACCAACTTCTCCCGTGCCGGATGATGCTTCACAAAGCCACCTTTCAACCATGATGTTGGTGGGATCAATTACTTACTTCTTCACCAATGCAGCATACATCCAACTTAATTCCTGGTCGGTGACCTTTGATTCTCTCATCCTCCCGAGAATTCTTTTGCTCAACCAAGAGTGGAATATTTGGAGGGTAACATTACTTATATTCTTTCTTTGACGGTTGACATCTTTTGCTATTTTTGTCCAAAATTCATCAAGCTCTCCATCTTCAACTTGCACCATTTCATATGCATTATTTTTGAATCCGAGCAAGCATCCTATTTCACCATAGGTGATTACTTTCTCTTCATTCTTGAGCCTAAATTTCAGACATGAAACTTCTTCACCATCCACCATTTCCGTTGATTTTTCTAATGTCATGAACATCTCAAGAGCCACTTCTTCTTGCATATCAACCGTGACACCATCGGAAAATAACTTCCAACCGATGTTTTCCAATAGCTCATAGATGTCATGATGAAATCCCAGCTTCACCAATGCTTCATCATCAAAATCATAATTTGCTCGTAGTCTTCCCTTCATGAACTTTAGCCTTTCTTCTTCTTCCTTCGACAAGATAATAAATCCATATTCTGAATTCTTGGGCTTGTATGGTGGTGGTGCGGATGACCTTGTCGAACGCCGTGGAGGAGGTGGCATCCCTTCGGTGAATCTCATGGAGGAGCTTCTCGGGTCTCTCATCCCACCAAGGAGCAACATGTCGCTCCTCGGTGCGGGGTTGTCTTCCTCCATGCTCCGCGGAGACTCGGAGACCGAGTGCCTCCGCGAAGAACTTGCCGATGCGTCGGATGTTGATGAACGTGTCCTTCTCCTCCCGACGATGAACTTCATGAGGCCACTCATGGTGACTCCTTGCTGCACACACTCAAAAACAAACACACCGGGGGTTTCTTGCCGGCGGGAGAACAATATATCGAAGAGTGGAGCAAACTAGGAATTGTGGTGAATTTTCTGAGATTTTTGGAGTAGATTTTGGTGGACGAATTTTTCAGGGCTCTAACTGATGTTTCTGGGCAAAGAACCTGAAGAACATAAGCAAGGAAATGAGTGAGGAGTATACCTGCCAAAGGGGAGCACCAGAGGGCATAAATAGAGGCCAGGCCGGCCGGCCTAGGGCCTTGGGGCCTTGGGGCCGGCCGGCCTAGGGTGTTTTTCCCTCTTCTCCACTTCAATTTTCTGTGGTGGCTTCCTGGTGCAATTATTTGCTTCTGTCCAGTACATCTTGTATGCTTTGCACCGCCCAAATCATGCGAACCACTCCTTCTTTGCCTTTGATGTCCACTTGCAACATTATTTCTCCACTTTGTGTCATTCACCTTGTCCCATGCTTAATCATTCATCACATGGTGCCATCTTTGCTTAAAATCACTTGTCCTTCCCATGCATGGCTGCTCCCTCCTTTGAATTATTTGCACGTGGTGGTAGGTAGAGAGCACAACTCTTTCCGTGAACTCACTTTGATCAATGGATGTTAATCAAGCACATAAACCCTTTCCAAATGATGCTTAGATGTTTAATCCTCCTCTAACTTCGAAATTTCAGAATTGACTCAAAGCATGCAATGAGTTTAAATGAATAATTAGAGGGGAATTGAAACATCTTTACATTTGTAAGTCGAAAAATATTTCCCGACTACATTAATTTTGGTTGCACCGGAACCGTTCACTTTCATGAATTGATAGCGAACAATCTCGAATTCAACCGTGGGTCTTGGGTATAGGTTCTAATTTTTGCCAAAATGAGAGAGAGAATTTTGAAAAAGAGAATAATTAAGGTTAGGAAAATTCTAGTCCTATGGTAATGAAACTGAAAATTCTCTCTATGTTTGTGTGAACCTACGCATCAAGAATTTAAGTAACATAGCGCGGCTCTACTCGTGTGTTTTAACTCAACTTGGTCCGGCCGTCATGGAGAGGACGGTCGCCAAAAATAGGTATGGAATTTTGGATGTGGCTTTCTCAAGAAGAGGCAAATAAATCATAGGATGGCTCATGTCATTGGTTTAAAATAAGAAATAACATTGGAATGACCGAGCGAATAAAATCCAAATCGAATTGTTTGACCGAACTACCAATTGTTCAAAAGTATATCATGTTCCTGCGTAGCAAAATTCTCGACTCACTTACCTAAACCTTTCGCGGGTTGTCCTCCCGGCAGCTTATTCTTGACTCGACGAACGGGTTGCCTCCCGCAAAGCGCTTCGTTTATAGTCTATAGCTAGACTTTCTTCTTCTTCACTTCGGACCAACGCTCGATGATGGCGCTGCAGTCTTGGGTACCCACTTCCGCACAATCCTTGGTGCGGGTTTGTCTTCTACGTTAGTCGTCTTTTTGGTCTTCACCGGCGGGCTTTTAGGTTTCTTCTTGACGGGTGCAACGATCTTCTTTGTCGCGATGGACGCGACGACTTCTATCTCCTTCTTCGCTTCCTTCTTGCACGGCTCCTCTTCTTTCTTTGGCTTCTCCTCTGTGACACGGCGGTGAGGCGGAACATATTTAACATTGATCATGTTGCATACCTCGAGGCGTGGACGAAACTTGAATTCGCTTGTGGTGCCATTGATGTCGAACTTTATCTCCCCCTTGCCAACGTCGATGTTTGCCCTTGCGGTCTTGAGGAAAGGCCTCCCAAGTATGAGAGGCGCCTTGCTCCCTTCTCCCATATCGAGAATCACAAAGTCAACGGGGACTAAGTGTTCTCCAATCTTCACGGGCACGTCTTCGGCGATTCCCAAAGGATAGCGAACGGAATTGTCCGCTAACTCTAGGCACATGGCGGTGGGTTCCGGCTCCGGTAAGCATAGCTTCTCGAACACATTCTTTGGCATGACGCTCACACTTGCACCGAGATCACAAAGTGCTCTTTCGAACATAAGAGATCCAATGGAACACGGGATGGTAGGACATCCGGGGTCCCTCTTCTTTTCTGGAGCTTCATTAGCGATTGATGCGCTACATTCCTCAGTTAGCTTGACAGTGCTTGGCGGTATCTCGCGCTTGTTTCCCATGATGTCTTTGAAGTAGCGAGAATACGTCGGAACTTGTAGAGCGTCCAAGAGCGGCATATTGATGCTCAACCTGCGTACCATCTCAACAAATTTGTTGAATTGCTCATCTTCGTGTTTACCTTTCTGGTATCGTGGCCTTGGCGGTAGAATCTTGGTGTCTATATCATCTAGATCAAACTCCGGCTTTTCGGTGACTATCTCTGGCATAGGAGTAGGTGCCTTCTCCTTGATGATGGTCTCCACTTCAACTCTTGGCTTAGGCTTCCTTGCTCCCGCTGCATGTTCGGGTTCTTCGGTCTCCTTTCCCGAGCGAGTTTGAATTGCCTTAGCCGTCTCCGGACTTTGAGGTTGCCCGGGCAATTTTCCTTCGTTGCTAGATAGGCGTCCGGCGAGCTGGGCTACTTGTGTTTCTAGCATCTTCATCATGTTGAGTACTTGAAGGTTAGAGCTCCCGACCTCCGTCACCTTGCCATCAATGTTCTCCAAGATCTTGTCCATAGCCTTGAACTTGGTGACGGTGTCCTTGTTGATCTTGCCTTGCTCCTCCATAAACTCCTTCAATTGTATACGAAGAGGTACCGAGTTTTGAATGGAAGAGCTTGCATTAAATTGGGGTCTACCTTGCCCGTAGCGGAAGTTGGTCGGCGGAATCCATTCTCCCTTCTTCATGTAATCGAGCATCTTGGCTTCCTCCGGGCAATTCTTTTGCACATGGCCGTACTCTCCACATTCTTCACATGTAGACCTTGCTTCGGCCGCCTTCAAATCGATAGCTTGGGCTTCTCTCTTTTCCACTTCCATCTTCTCCAACCTTCTCATGAGCGAGTCGATCTTCCCTTCTAGCACTTCTTCGCGTTCCACTTGTAATACACTCTTCGCGGCGCCCACGGCTTGGAGTGGTTGCAGGCGTCCCGATGATGCCCATGCGTCATTGTCTGCCACCTTCTTGAATAGTTTGAAAACTTGAGTAGGCGTGAGCTCAATGATAGAACCTCCGGCCGATGCGTCAATGATCCCCCTTGATGTAGTAGTGGGGCCTTGATAGAACTTCTGGACCACATCCTCCCTTGAGAACTTGTGATGAGGTACGGCGCGGATGTAGTCGTTGAAGCGCTCATAGGCTTCGGCAATAGTCTCTGTCGGGGCTTGCGCGAATGTTGCAATCTTGTTGCGCAGAATCTGGGTCTTGCCCGGCGAGTAGAACTCCGTCATAAACTCTTTCATCGAGGACTCCCAATTTTGCACCGTGTGCGGTGGTAGAGAATGAAACCATTGCAGCGCTCTCCCAAGTAGAGAGAATGGAAAGAGCCTCGCTCTTATTTGATCTTGAGTCATCCCTTGCATGTCGAAGGTGCGGCAGAGTTGGAGGAACGCTTGAAGATGTAGATTAGCGTCTTCTTTTCCAGTGAAGGGCGAGCTTTGCACCATCCTTATGATTGAAGTCTTGATCTCGAACGGAACTCCGATGTTGTCGAGATTTTGGATCGGCAAGTCCCGAACGTCCGGAGTGCATAGCTCTCCGATCGTATGCTCTGGCTCCGGTAGTGCCATCCCTTGGTGAAGTGGCGCCTCCTTTGGACTTGTTGGTGGAGTTGCTTGAGGTGAAGACGATGAATCGTCGGCTTCAACTTCTGGATCTACTAGTTCCGGCTTCCTTGATCGTGCTTCTCGCCTCCTTTGCCTGTAATTTTTTCTGGATCATCCACAAAATTTTCGGGTTTGTTGGAGAGGCTCCCGTCCATCTCCTGTTAGGGGTTAGTGAAAAAGAAAAATATATACGAGATCTAAAAGATGAATATACAAGATCTAAAACATAAAAGAAAAATAAAGCAAACTCTAGATTAGATTGATTTTCGTGGAATAGAACCGTTTTTTTAGTTAGGTCAGAAAAATTAAGAGATCTAAAAAGGTCAAAAAGAAAAATCAAGAAATATTTACGAATGCAAGTAAGATTGGATCTTAAATCGATGGTTCCCCGGCAACGGGGCCAGAAAAGCTTGTTGACGCTCCTTAGCGCCCCCGATTTATATACCGCAAGCGCACGGTTTCGTGTAGCTTTTCCCTCAGAGTATTCCCCCAAGGTTTATCAATCCACGGAACCAAAGAGACAAGAAACAATCTACTAGCATAGAGATTCCTTTGTGTGAGATGGTGAAAACGAATCTAATCTACTAAAAACACGACAAACACCGAAGGTAGGAAGAGAAAGTTAGAGATAACCAATCTAGATCACCTAGATCATGCATATGTTGTAGTTCCAGCTAGATAAAGTGAAGTAAGATAGATGTGAATCTCAATGAAAAGCCTCTTTAAACTCAAAATCTCCAATCCAATCCCTCGATACCCAACCTACTCTGTGGAGACGGCCTGTCACGACGCCCCCCTTTTCAACGGGATACCCTGAAGCAAGTCGAACTCACTTTGGTAGTTCCGCCATGAACCTCTAGCCACCATGACTACAAGATCATGCTAAGTGATCTATCTTGATAATAGATCTAAGATGAAGCACGTGGTCTTCCTTGCAAGGTTCCCACGTCGGCTAGGGCAAACCCTAGACAACTAGCACGACCCTCGGCTCTCCGAGAGGTGTCCCTCTATCTTCTCTGCTCCTCGGCGTCGTCTCCCGAATTGCTCTCAGCGTGAACCTTGGGGAGGGGTCTTTAAATAGCCTCAGGGAACCCTCGGTCAAAGGGGAGGTCGAACCGACATAAAAACATGCTGGGCCGGCAGGCCCAATGAGCCTAGGCCGGCCGGCCTGGGTCTTTCCTTCGTCGGCTGGTGCTCAACTTTCTCCCCAAGTCTCCTGGAATCTTCTAGAGTTTATGTCTTTCACGATTGCACCCCTTTAGACGTCGTTATCTTCGAGATTTCTTCGAGGAGAAGGATATGATGGAAAATCCTTCCTTAAATATCTCTTTGCTTTGCTTAGCCCTGAAGTATCTCGATCTTATCTTGTGGGCTTTGTCTTTTGGGCTTCATTGGAGGGTGGATGTGCATGAATGGGCCTCTAATCATCATGGCCTTCGATCCTTTGTTCGGGCTTTGGCCTTCGTCATTCTTCGTGTCATCGCGTGATCGTGGGCCTCGCCATTTCATGCTCCAAAATTGGTCAAAAACCTGCAAAAACGAAGTACCTCCAAAAAATATGTGCAAACGTGAAAACGACCAATAATTGGGCCGAGGTTAGGATGGTTAGTGATTTTGATATTAAATTCATGCCATTATCAAAGTTAAACAGGGGATAAAATGGATACTTAAGGAGCGCCAACACCTTTCCTGGGGCCATGAAGATATGACAGAGAACAAGACAGATGCAGAGGTGTTGGAGAACCTTATTCCTCCTCGGACTCTAGAAGGATTCACACTAAGAGGTTACATGGGCACAAACTTGCCTAAATGGATGCTTGAGATCTCCTCCTATCTTCCGTATCTCACCAGTATCAAACTCATGAATTTAGCATGTGATGTTGTTCCTCAACTTGGGATGCTGCCCAATCTCAGGCTGTTGCTTATCATCCTAATTCCCAATATCACGAAGATCAGAAAGGAATTCTATGGAGAGAAAGGAGCATGCAAAAGGTTGCGAGTTATTCAATTATACGGATTGAAGAACATGGAGGAGTGCTGGACAACACGGTCAGGTGAAGAAGGTGATGATTTCTTAATCCCTAATTTGCACATGTTGGATATATGGGACTGCCCAAAGTTGAAGTTCCTGTCGTATCCCCCCAAAAGTATGTATTGGGACTTGACCGATGGCGATGAGGTGCTACCACCAATGCATGAGTTTGGGAGGCTTTCATCTTCCACTCTTCCTTTTGAAGCCAAAATCAGAAGCAAAAGTTTTACTACTGACAAGTGGGATCAACTTCAGCACCTTGCCACCCTCGAGGAATTGAGTGTCACTGGTTTCCACAGCTCATTAGCCTCCTTCCCAGAGGCCACTCCATGTTTCCCCTCTCTCAGAAGACTACATTTGATGCTACTTATCTTGGAGATACTGCCGGAAAGGCTGGGGCAGCTCATTACCCTTGAAAAAATAATCATCAGGGGCTCGCCCAACCTGACATCTTTGCCTCGAAGCATACGGAACCTTACCGCCTTGAAGAGACTGGAAATTGGGAGCTGACCAAGACAGATTGTGTCATGTGGGGATGCACGTATGGCCGGCCCCAGAGAGTCCAGGGAGACGTCCAGGTTCAGGATTAGTTAGAGATGTTTTAGAGATTTTGTTTTGTTAACTTGGGAGATAAGTTGCTTAGAGGTTTGTTAGGAAAGTTTGTTCAGGATTGGCATCATATAAGCCAAGTCCTAGGGATCAGGAAGGTAGGCTTAGATTGATTTGTATCTTGGCCGCGTCCCTGCCTCCTTGGTGCGTCGTGAGCTGCCACCATTGCTCCGCCGCGCCGACGAGGTCTAGGGCCACGTCCGGCCACCTATTTCAAATACAATCTGTGCAGAATTCCTTCCTCCAATCTTCCGTTCCCTTCCATCCGTGACAACTTGGTTTCAGACAAGCCTTGTTGCGTGCCCATGGGTGATTGTGACGATCTGAAGAAGGAGCTCGAGACGATCTCCACCACTCTCCGTGACATGGGCACCAAGTTTGACGACCTCGCCGTGAAGGTCGATCGCCTGGCGCCGCTCGCTCCGGTGGCGACCAAACTCGCCGTGCTGCCGGAGAAGGTCGTCACGCTCCAGTCCGCCACCTTCGAGAACATGGAGCAAGTCCGTGCCCTCAACCTCACTCTCATCCGCGTCGAGTCGGCTCAGCGCGACGGCAAGGCGCCCGCCCAGGAGGACATCGACGCCACGGACGACTCCATCAACAACCAGAGGGACCATGGTCCCAAGCCGCCACCACGCCCCGAACCCTCGTTCCGACCACCGCCACGCACGGAACCCCCGTTCCGGCCGCCGCCGCGGGATCGCTTCCGCGAGGAGGACGATGACTACGTCGACTCCCACTTCCACCCGCGAGTCCGCCTCAAGTTCCCCACGTTCGACGGCAAGGAGGACCCGCTTCCATGGCTCAACTGATGTGAAACCTTCTTTCGAGGCCAGAACACGCTGGAACACTGCCGGGTCTGGTTCGCCGCCATGCATCTCACCGGCACGGCGCAGCTTTGGTACTACCGTCTGGAAATCACGGTCGGGACACCATCGTGGCGCCGCTTCACCCAACTCGTCCAGCAGAGGTTTGGACCGCCAATGACGGACAGTCCGGTGGGCGAACTGATGCTACTCCGCCGCACGAACTCCGTGGAGGACTACACCGACAAGTTCCTCTCCTATGCCTGCCACGACGCCGACCTCTCTGAACAGCAACTTGTTCAGATCTACACGGCAGGACTGGTGAACCGGCTGAAGACCGATGTCGCCTTGCGCCGGCCGGAGAGCCTAGACGATGCCATTATGCTTGCCCGCGCCTACGAGCAGCGCATGCATCTATCCTCGATAGATCCATCACCGGGCCGAGGCGCCCGCTCAACGTCACACGCGTCCTCAAGCACTACGACGACTAAAGCCGCTGCGCCGGCCGCCGCATCGGCTTCTTCTGCAGTACCCGTGTCGGGCAATTCCTCGGCCCTGTCCGCGACACTCCCTCGCCGTCGTCTCTCACCCGCAGAGATGGCTCAACATCGCGCCAACGGTCTGTGCTACAACTGCACGAGAAATTCATCCTGGGCCACCACTGCAAGAAGCTGTTCGTCATCGAGGTGATCGGCTTCGACGACGACGAAGAGGTGGACGAGGAGATTGAGTGTCTGGCTCTCACGGGCTCCCAGCATGAGCCGGGCATCTCTCTGCACGCCGCCACTGGAGTTCTAGCGTGGGGTTGCCAAACCATGAAGGTCCAGGTGCGCGTCGGCGACGTCATGGCAGTCGCCCTGCTGGACTCCGGGTCGTCGCACAACTACATCGACTGTCTAGATGGCACAACGGGCGGGCGTCCACCTGACAGTGCACAATGGCCTGTCGGTGGCGGTGGCGAATGGCGACCGCATCACGTCCCCGGGGCGTGCCCTGGGCCAGAGCGTGCGCATCGGCGGGGAGGCGTTCGACATCGACCTCTACGCCCTCACCCTCGGCGAGTATGACATGGTGCTCGGGGTGTAGTGGCTGGGCACCCTGGGCCCCATCCTGTGGGACTTCGCAAAGCACACCATAGCGTTCAAGAGGAGTGGCAAGCGCGTGCTGTGGCGTGGCATCGACACAACGCCAAGGTTCTCTGCAGCGGTGCCCTCGGGCCGGGCAACAACCTCATGGATGCCCTCCTGGAGGAGTTTGCGGACTCTTCGCAGAGCCCCAGGGACTTCCACCGTGCCATCACCTCAGCCACCGCATTCGTCTCAAGCGGGGCGTAGGTGCCGCGGCTATTCGGCCCTACCGCTACGCGCACACGCAGAAAGACGAGTTGGAGCGACAGTGCGACGAGATGTTGCGCCAGGGGGTCATCCGTCCCAGCTCGTCAACCTTCTCCTCACCGGCGCTACTCATTCTCAAGCCAGACGGCACGTGGAGGTTCTGCGTCGACTACCGCGCCCTCAACAACGCCACGATCAAAGACAAGTTTCCCATCCCAGTGGTGGAGGAACTTCTGGACGAGCTGCGCGGTGCCAAGTTCTTCACCAAGCTTGACATGCGATCTGGCTACCACCAAGTCTTGGTGTTCCAGGAGGATGTGGAGAAGACGGCGTTACGTACTCATCAGGGACTCTTTGAGTTCTTGGTGATGCCGTTCGGGCTCAACAATGCCCCGGCGACGTTCCAAGCGCTCATGAATGATGTGCTCCTTCCCTTCCTACGCCGGTTTGTCTTTGTGTTTTTTCGACGACATACTAATCTACAGCTCTTCGTGGACGGAATATCTCCTCCACGTTTGCACCGTTTTGTGCACACTGCAGGATCACCAGCTATTCCTGAAGAAGTCCAAGTGCGAGTTTGGGCGGTCATCGGTGGTGTACCTTGGTCATGTCATCTCCGCAGAAGGGGTGGCCATGGATCAGCAGAAGGTGTAGGCGGTGCTGGACTGGCCGCCTCCCAAGTCCCCGCGTGCGGTGCGCGGCTTCCTTGGGCTGGCGGTGTACTACCACCGCTTCATCCGCGACTTCGGCACAATAGCGGCGCTGCTCACCGCACTGCTCAAGAAGGAGGGTTTCAGGTGGAGCGAGGAGGCCACGCGCGCGTTCCAGACGCTCCAGCCCGCGCTCACGTCAGCGCCCGTATTCCAGGTGCTGGCATTTGACCGTGATTTCATCGTCGAGTGCGATGCGTCCGGGTCCGGCTTTGGAGCTGTGCTTCACCAAGGCACCGGACTGATCGCATTCTTCAGCAAGCCCATCGCGCCGCGCCACACCAAGCTTGTGGCATACGAGCGCGAGTTGATCGGCCTTGTTCAGGCGGTTCGGCATTGGCGCCCGTACCTGTGGGGGCGCCGTTTCGTGGTCCGTACGGATCACCGGAGTCTTCGCTTCCTCCTCGACCAGCGCCTCACAACGATACTGCAGCACCAGTGGGCAAGCAAGCTGCTGGGGTTCGACTTCATTGTGGAGTACAAGTCGGGTGCCATGAATGTGGTTGCAGACGCATTGTCTCACCGTGACGAAGGACAAGGGGAGCTGCTGGCACTTTCGGCCCCTCAGTTCTCCCTCTTCGATGACATCAGGCAAGAAATCAATGGGGACAGTGCCTTGTCCCAGCTACGGGATGCCATTCGGGGGGGGTGCCAAACCAGCGCCTTGGTCTATGGTTGACGGCCTAATCTTGTTCAAAGGACGCGTCTATGTGGCGGCAACTTCTGCAGCGCACCAAGCTATCCTCGACCTCGTCAATGGCACGGCCCATGAAGGGGTGCACAAGACACAACACCGGCTGCGGGCTGACTTCCATCTGCCCAATGATTCTGTGGTGGTGCAGGACTTTGTGCGGGCGTGCTCCGTTTGCCAGCGTAACAAGGGTGAGCATCTTCATCCGGGAGGCCTTCTTCAGCCTCTGGGGGTCCCTACGGCGGTCTGGTCTGATGTGGCCATGGATTTCGTCGAGGCCCTTCCCAAGGTGAACGGCAAGACTGTGATCTTGACTGTGGTGGATTGGTTCTCTAAAGCGGCTCATTTCATTTCGCTGGGCCATCCTTACATGGAGACAACAGTGGCTCGTGCGTTCTTTTCAGAGATTGTTCGCCTACACGGGATTCCAGCCTCCATTGTCAGTGATCGCGATTCGGTGTTTACAAGTGAGTTTTTGCGGGAGCTCTTTCGTTTGGCGGGTGTCAAGTTACAGATGATATCTGCTTTTCATCCACAGTCAGATGGTCAGTCGAAGGTGACAAACAAGATAATAGCAATGTACTTGAGGTGCTTGACTGGTGATTGTCCCCGTCAGTGGTTAGAGTAGCTGCCGTGGGCGGAGTTCTGTTACAATTCCTCATACCAGGAGTCCATCAAGACCTCGCCCTTTGAGCTGGTGTATGGGCGTCCTCCCCCATCCATTCTCTCATATGTTCTTGGCGATGTGCGGCTGCCTGCAGTTGAGAAAGCTATGCAAGACAGATTTGAGTTCTTGTCTAAAGTTCATGACCGTCTGGAACAAGCTAAGCAGCAACACAAGGCAGCCTACGATCGCCATCACCGTGAGCTGCAGTTCTCTCCAGGAGAGTGGGTGTGGCTCCGGCTTCTCCATAGGCCGGTGACATCGATGCATGTGAAAGGTAGGGGCAAGTTGGGGCCGAAGTTCTTTGGCCCTTTCTAGGTTGTGGAGCATATAGGAGATGTGGCCTACAAGCTTGCCTTGCCGGCCGGAGCCCGCATACATGATGTCTTCCATGTGGGTTTGCTCAAGAAGTTCTATGGCGAGCCTCCATCTCAGACCCCAGCGTTACCTTTGGTCCAGCATGGCCGCGTGGTGGTGGATCCTGAGGCGGTGTTACGCGGCCAGTTAGCTCGTGGACAGCGTGAAGTTCTCGTTCGGTGGAAAGGTGCTCCGGCTGCTGAGACCTCTTGGGTGGAGCTTGATGATTTCCGTGAGCAGTTCAATCACTTCCAGCTCGAGGACGAGCTGCTTCTCCAGGGAGGGAGAGATGTCATGTGGGGACGCACATATGGCCGGCGCCAAAGAGTCCAGGGAGACGTCCAGGTTCAGGATTAGTTAGAGATATTTTAGTGATTTGTTTTGTTAGCTTGGGAGATAAGTTGCTTAGAGGTTTTTAGGAAAGTTTGTTCAGGATTGGCGTCATATAAGCCAAGTCCTAGGGATCAGGAAGGTAGGCTTAGATTGATTTGTATCTTGGCCGCGTCCCTGCCTCCTTGGTGCGTCGTGAGCTGCCACCATTGCTCCGCCGCGTCGACGAGGTCCAGGGCCACGTCCGGCCACCTGTTTCAAATACAATCTGCGCAGAATTCCTTCCTCCAATCTTCTGTTCCCTTCCATCCGTGACAGGTTGAGAGGTGCAAGGGGGAGGATGCCCACAAGATTTCTCACATCCCAGAAGTAGAGTTAGATGGCACAAGATTCGTGCAGGGACAACCTGACAGAGAATAATAGGTAAGAAACCTTCCAAAAGCATAGTGAATCTCTGATTTGTTCATGCATGTAACTATGTACTGCTTCATATTACTGATCTTGGAACTTGAAGATTAAAAATAAATATTGCTTCTCAAACAGAGGTAGAGTGCAAGATCTAGCAAGACCATACTGATGAACCTTTGGAAGCCATGCTAGCTAAGCGGTGGATGAGAGGCACGGAGGTTGACGGAAGCATAGTGGTATAGTACATGTAGATTATTACTGTGCCAAGCAAAGTTTAATCACCCAGATATATATGGGTGGCGGGTGCTATGAGTTACATTGCCACAGAAACTTAGCTCACTAAAGCAATGCATATTACAACTCTTGCTCATCATGGAGCTATATATCTTGGTAATCAGGTTACCTATCGGCGGAGGCAAAGACGGCCATCACGAGCGAGCAAGGAGGCGGAGGAGGACGTGGTGTCAGGCTGTCAGCGGACTAGAGGATGTGGAGGTGATGGACATGGAATATTTGCTGAAACTGGATGGTGTGCTTCTGGGCAAATGTAACAACACTGATAATGTACAAATGTACCTATAGCTGATATCAACACTGATAATGTGCTTGTGTCTTGTGAAATTTATTACTGGCAAATGTAATGGAGGTGTGCTTCTGGGTGGCGTGTTTGTTCCATGTTGATTGGTATACTATGAGAAATGCTTCTCTGGGTACAAGTACGAGCATGCATTTGAATCCCACAAGAAATCTGCAAGAAAGTAGTACTAGCAGTATTGATTTCTCTGGGATTCATGCATGCTTGTGTCTTGTGTGATTGTGTCTGCCCTACAACCAGTCCAATAGTACATTATCATTTCTGTGGCATACATTATCATATTGTGTAAGGCTTGAAAATCTCCCATCCTTGTTTTGTAGCTTGCAGCTTCAAGTATTGTGCATGAAGTCCTTGCAGATTCTCAATGAGTTGCTAGATGGTATTGGCTACATGACTAGTCTCTCCATGTTTGAAGTCTGACACAAGAAACAACGCACATATTGATGATGTTGTTGCTCCTTCCATTATGAGGCACTGCAGTTGCTTGTCAGGACAGTAGAACATAGTGTACATGATGTGCTCGAGGTGGATTATGGGCCGCATAGCTGTCTTGTGAGCATTGGGAAATTATCTTGTCAACACCTAGAGATCAATCACCTTGAGAAAGTTGAGCAACCGGAAGATGCAGAGAGAGCTAAACTGCGAGATAATCCAGACCTCCGGGTGCTAAGCCTTTCGTGGGATCATGCAGATACCACGAAGTATAAGATAGATGCAGGGGTGTTGGAGAACCTTATACCTCCTCGAACTCTTGAAGGATTTGAACTAACAGGGTACAGGAGCACAAACTTCCCTAACTGGATGCTTGAGATCTCCACCTACCCCGGTCCAAGGACAAACGGTGGCGCAACCATAAATACACTAGTAAGGAGAGCAAAACTGTGCCACCACCACCACTAAGGCACAGGAGATCTTAGATGATGCCTCCAGGAATGTAAATGATGCCAAGAACGTAATCATCATTGACTAAGCATGAGCTTAGCATGGCTTTAGCCCAAGTCTTGTGCCGAGCAATACAACATTGACCTGAGCGTTCAAGAAGAGGAGGCCACAAGAGGTTCTTCAGTGCGCCTTCAAGAAGAGAATCTACTCGAGGGCGATCATCGTTGTTGGTCCAGCGTAGAGCTGGGCTAGGCTTTCGACCAGAACCCTGGCATGCATGGAATGGCGGGCATGTTGGAGGGAGGGCGCACTGGCCGCCGCCATAAGGGAATGGCAGGATTGGGCCGGGGTAGCCCAGAAAAGAGAAGGGGGATGCTCGTGGACACAACCGTGGTGGATTGCGGCGCACCGCGCACGGGGGCAAGGTAGTGGCGCCGACTGGCAACACATGGGGACGATGGATTCTAGATGGGTGGCCCCCGTGTGGCGGCCGTCCCCGTGTGGCAGCTCACACCCATCCTTCCAAGGCGGCTCACCGCGACCCAACACCTAGGGCCTAGCTTCTACCATCCTCATGTGGCGGCGCCCTCTCCCCTCTCGGTGGCACACCGTGACCCCGCCGTGGTTGATTTCAACACCTTTCCACCCTTGAGGAATTGAATGTCTTTGGCATACGATAGCTCGTTATTGTCCTTGCCGGAGGCCAGTCTATGCTGGTTCCCCTCTCTCAGAGGGCTACTTTTGTATTTACCCAACCTGGAGATACTACCGGAATGGCTGGGGCAGCTCATTGCCCTTGAAGAATTATTCATCTGGTCCCCGCCCAAGCTGACATGTTTTCCTGAAAGCATACGGAACCTTACCACCTTGAAGAGACTGTCCATTAGAGACTATCCAAGGCTGGTTAAGAGATGCAAGGGGGAGGATGCCCACAAGATTTCTCGCATCCCAGAAGTTGAATTTGATTACCAAAGGGTAACGAATCCAGGATTGAAGGTAAGAATCCTCTCAAAAAGCTAAGCCTAGTAAATGTATGCTTTGTGCATGTAACTGTGTGCATTGCTTCATTTTTTTATACTCCCGGAATTCCATGATTAAACAATACATATTGCTTCTCAACGCGATTAGAGGAAGAAACTCTCCACTTTCCGGGCAATTAGAGGAAGGTGGACAAAAAAATTGGTGGAGAGAAATTTTACTTCTTTAA
Organism: Panicum virgatum; assembly: GCF_016808335.1. Classification (NCBI taxonomy): domain Eukaryota; kingdom Viridiplantae; phylum Streptophyta; class Magnoliopsida; order Poales; family Poaceae; genus Panicum; species Panicum virgatum. Next base: position 17,987,924 of record NC_053152.1, read on the forward strand.
TATTATTAGGGCGGTGCAGGAGTGCTGGCGCAGGGCTGGCGACGCGAGCACGGCGCTAGGTTTGTCTCGCGCGGCAGCAGCGCTTCGGGGACGAAGCGGCGTTACGGCGAGATTTGAAACTGGCCGGTATGGAGGGGGGGGGGGGGTTATATAGGCAAACATTAACTGAGGCGGGCGGAGCACAAGGACCGCCTCGGTTAACATTAACCGAGGCGGTTATTTTATGAAGCCCGCCTCGGTTAAGTTTTTTCCTCAACTTGAACTTATAATACATTTTTCTCCAAATTTTTCCACTGGACTACAAAATGTCCAAAAAGCAATGTTGTGAGCTCCATCAGCACTCCATCAGAGAAGTTGTATTTCTTGGGGTTCTGCACTCCATCAGCTCCCACGATCCTCTGCTTTCCTGATACAACCGCATGTTTTTTGGAATCTCTGGGCTTCGGGTAGAAGGCTACCTGAGCGATGCGGTTTGCTAGTACCCATTGATCATCTTTGTACCCGACACTTCCAAGCTCTACGGTGGTTAGCCCATACTCGTCCACGACAACTGCATTCGGCTTTACCCCTTGGCATTGGAAGATGGGTATCTGTAGTTCACCGCCGTAGTCAAGTTCCCGTATCTGCTAAATCTGCCCAAAGTATGCCTTGGTGTCCCTAGTGGCCTCGTCGATGCCCTCATATCGAACCCTGCTGTTCTGTTCTGTGCTCTTCTTATCCTTCTCTTTCGTGTGGAACCTGTATCCATTGATGTCGTATCCTTGCCACGAGGTGATTTGGGAAGATGGACCGTACGCAAGCCTCGATTCCGGCGCATCACGATTGCGAGGTATGCCCTGTTGTTTGATCCACGTCGTGAAATTGATCTTGTGTTGTCTCTGTACCCATGCCTCTGTGTGTCCGTCACGACCACGACGGAGCTCTTCCAGGTGCTTCTCAACCCACTTATCCATGACAACTAACTGATTAAGGGCATTGTGATGAGCTTCTTGCACAATTTCTTCTTCTACATCGGTGCATACTTTCCTCCCCGTGCACCCCATCCCTAAGGCTGCCTTCGTGCGGATGGACGGGCAACCCAATTGCATTTCCATCCCGAATGTATTTGGTGCAGCAGTTAATGGCCTCCTCTGTTGTGTATGCCTCGATCATAGAGCCCTCTGGGTAAGCACGATTATAGACGTATCTATTCAATGTCGACATGAACCTCTTGTACGTCCACATCTGGAGCAGGTATACAGGCCCAAGGTCCTGTATCTGATCAACCATGTGCATCATTAGGTGCGGCATAATATCAAAGAAAGACAGCGGGAAGCACATCTCGAGCTGTCAAATTGTCTCTGCGATGAATTGTTTCATGCTTGGCAGCTCAGCTTCATCGATGACCTTTTGTGTGATCCAGTTGAAGAAGTAATCGAGGCGTGTAATGACCATCTTCACGTACCCTGGACCGATTGCCCTGATGACAATTGGGAGGAACACCATGAGCATGATGTCGCAGTCATGTGCGTTGAAGCTGGTTAATGTGAGGTCCTTCATAGAGACTAGTATGGCATGGGGCGTATCTAGCTCCTTCCAGTACGACAAGTACTTGAAGAAACACGACTGCTTCTTGAAAGGTACTGGGGTGACAGGTGGTTGTTTCTCCTCCATCTGATCCCGCTTCCTCTTCTTCTTTGCTGTGGTCCCATCTTCCTTAGATTTTTTCTTTTTCACGAACTCTATGTTTATGCATTCACCATTTCAAACACCTTTTTCCCATAACTCGTCTTCTCTGGCTCATCAATTTGAGGATCGGGATCTTTGTCAAAGAACTGATTCATCGAAGGATCCCGGTACCTGTGCTTTTTGGTGAGGAATCGCCTATGCCACATGTACACCAATTTCTTCGATCCAGTAAGATAAGTGTAGCAGGTACCGTCAATGCACACTACACAACTTGACTTCCCTTTGACCTACCCGACAGTGCAAAAAGGCCAGGGTAATCGGTGATGGTGACAAAGATGATGGATTTTAGAGTGAACTCCTTCTTTACGGACGCATCCATCATTTTCACCCCATCTTCCCATAGCATCTTCATGTCCTCCTTGAGTGGCTCTAGGAACACATCTATATCATTGCCTGGTTGCTTTTGGCCAGAAATAAGCATGGTTAGTAAAATATAGCTACGCTTCTGGCATAGATAGGGAGGTAGGTTGTAGATAGTCAAGATGACCGGCCAAGTGCTGTGGGAACTGCTGAGGTCACCGAAGGGATTCCTCCCATCCGTACTTAGTGCGAACCAGACGTTCCTCGCTTCATCACCAAACTCCTTCGTGAACTTGGCGTTGAAACTCTTGCACTGCTTGCCATCGGAGGGGTGTCGTAGCTTGCTATCGCCCTTGATACGTTCTGCCGATGCATGCCACGACATCAGCTTGGCATCCTCTAGGTTACCGAATAGCGCACGCAAGCGATCGATCACAGGGAGGTACCACACTGATAGGGCAGGACTTTTCCTCTGTATGTAGCCCTCTTCTTCCTCATCCTCAGGAACCGGGATCTGCTTGGCCGTCTTCTTCTTCTTCTGCCTACTCTTGGGTCCCTCATCATCCACGTCTGCATGACAACCGGCATTCCTCTTGTACCGACTCGCGCTGTAGTGCGGACAGCTATGCAAGTTCTCATACTTGCCCCGATACAGGATACAGTGGTTAGTGCACGCATGGAACTTTTTAAGCTTCATCGACACTGGCCGGATCATTTTCTTCTCTCGATAGGTATTGGCGGGCACCTTGTTACCCTCTGGGTATGTGTCAGCAAGCATACGCAACAGGTCATTGAAACTAGTGTCGGACCACCCATGGCGAGACTTCAGCATCAGCAATTGGAGGCTAAAATGTAATGCCGTCCATTGCTTCGTACAGTCCTTATACAGCGGATCAATTGCCGCCTGCTTCATCTCCTTGAAATTCTCAAGCCACTTCGGATTACCAAACAAGACATATTCTTGGTCCATACGGTTAGCAAGGTTCTCAAAAATCTCTGCATCTTCGAGCCCCAACAAATCACCATGCTCATCACCATAACCATCATCACCATCATTGCCGCCTGCCATGCCTCGGTAAATAGAATTTTGTAGTAGTGTTGGTCTCTTCATTGCTCCCTAGTAGTTCAGGCTTTCTAATCTCAATTCTTTGCTGCGGCGTCATGTTCAAGTCCTTGGCATAACGGGAGAGAGATAGTGAATTGGTATTGATAACATGTTTATTCTGTGAGGCATCTTCCACTTTTATTATAGTTGATTATCTAACTATTAACCGCTGTGATTCAAGACTCTTTGCAATAAAATGGAAATTGTTTCCTTTCATTTTAATTTTTTATGCAAAGTTCACTATGCGCTACCACAGAAGTCCTATAATGAAAACATGATATAAGAAACCACAAACCACTACTACAGAAAGGGTATTTGGTCCTCCACATTAGTCCCGGCCACCAATGGACCCGGGACCAATGAAGGCTTTAGTCCTGGGTCCAACGGCTAGGGGGCGGCGGGGAGCTTTAATGCCTGTTGGAGCCACCAATCGGGACTAAAACTCACCCTTTAGTCCCGGTTGGTGGCTCCAACCAGGACCAAAGGTCCTGAATATTTAGTCCCGGGTGGTAACACCAACCGGCACTAAAGGATGACCCTTTAGTCCCAGTTGATAGTTCCAACCCGGACCAAAAGGGTCTTTAGTCCTAGTTGGTGGCTCCAACCGGGACTAAAGGGTTATTTGCGAGTTAGTTTAAAAGGAAGGCATCCCATTCAAAGTCACATATGCTGTGTAGGTAGGGTGGTAAGAAAGCTACGTACGAAGCGAGATGTTTTTTACCCACGCAGAATATTTTTTTACCTTACCCATACCCTTTAGTCCCGGTTATTGGACCCGGGACTTTAGTCCCGGACTGCTAACCCTGGTTAAAATACCGGGACTAAAGCCAGTAGCAGCCCGGGACTAAAGCCCCATTCTGCACTAGTGAACATAGTTAAAAGCAAGATAAATAATTTGTATATGAACATACCGCATTATGTGCAAGAAAGGCTAATAACCATTCTGTTGGACAATGTCAATAGTACTACTAATTTGTGGATGAATGAAACAACCGACAGAGTTCATAAATATATGTGCTGTGCTAACAACTAGAATTTCTAACTCACCATATGTCCATGCATTTGGACAGTTAATTAAACCAAAGATATAAACTTTACGGTATGATCCCTATAAAGAAACTCATCTTCCGTTTGACACATGTCAGACCATTTGAAAACTAAGCTCATGGACATAAAGAAATACTTATAATCAATATTTAAATTCTAAGGAAACTTCTATGTACTGCGTACAGCTATGAAAAGGTAATAAATTGCTGCTCTATGGCTTTAAAATCTGTACACATAACATAAATTTTCTTTTGCAAGGTAACAACATCTATAGGCAGGTAAATTAAGTGATTTACATAATGAAAATCTTCCAATTCCTAGCAAGTCACGAATACCCAAACCGCCAGACTGATTAATGAAATTGAAACGGAAGGTGTAACAATTATATATTTGCTCAAAAACTATTGCGGATAGGCACCTGCTTGACGCAACACACTCCAACGTCGCCTTCTGGACGACACTGAACTCTGATTTCGCGAATCTGTGCTCGTATGACACCAGGAAGTTGTCCCTGATCCCCGTGCTCGCCAGGAGCCGCATGCCCCGCTGCTCGGCCTCCTTGAAGTCCTTCTCCACGGGGTCGCCGGCAGAGACGGGCACCCCTCCCCGTCTCCCTCCACTAGGTTGACAACGCGGAGCGTGTCGACGATCAAAATTGGCACGACTGGGGGAACCATTCAGACCTGTCCCCTAAACTGGTCAAACCGGTCTGGTAAAGTTGCTCAAAATGCAAAATAAACTTTAACATTAGATAGCTATCATCGAGTAGATCAATATTCATACATAGAACGCCCAATTTGGAGTTCAGATGAGAGAGATATGGCTTCGGGAAGTTCTGCATCCCATGCAGACCGGTCAGACCGGTTTACAGGGGTGGTCAGACCGGTTTAAACTGCCCATTCCAAGTTAGGAGTTGTATTTTGACACGATTTTAATTAGGGTTTCGACTCCTAAAGGTGTAAGACCATCCCTCCCTATAAATATAAAGGGTCACGGCCGATTGAGGTCATCCAATCGATTAAAAACACATCAATCTACTACTTTACTTTACTTTGCACTATTTTTTGTCCTCTCCAAACCCTAGCTCCTCCTACCCCATATTTGCTATTCTTCTTGCGTCTCGACGATGTCTGAAGGTGTTCTAGGTGGCCTGCCGACCATAGAACAACCCTGCGTATGCTTGCCCTGACGGGGTCCCTCCCGGGCGAGCGTTCGTCAGATTCGCCGGTTTACCCCGGTGAACCGGTCTGACCTATCCCCCTGACTAGTCCCCCTGACCAGTCTGACCGGCCTGCGCAGGAGGTGCTGAAGCGAGCCCCTCCTCGCACCATGCGTTCGAGCATGCTCATGTGTTGGCCCTGAATCTGCGCTAACAAAGCGAAAGGATGTTGTTGACAGCCAAAATTGGCAGAGGCTGTGGCTGACTGGTTTGACCGGTGGACCGGTGGGGCCGACTGGTCAGACCGGTCTGGCCGATTGTGATTCGAGTAGGAGTAGATTTTGTAATTCGTGGATCTTTGTAAACCTATTCGTGAAGGGGTATGACTTCCCCGGCCTATATATATATATATATATATATATATATATATATATATGAAGGCTAAGGCTGATTGAGGGTTATCCACAATTGAATCAATACAATTTGTCCTTTACTTTCGTCTCTCAAACCCTAACCTATTCCAAACCCTAACTGTTGTTCTTCGCTCATCTCTACGGCGTTCTGAGTGGCCTGCCGAACTCAGAGCAACCTTAGATCAGCGAGCTCCGACGGTGTCGCTCCCGAGCTCGAGGTTTTAGGTCTTCACGGCATTCCCTGTAGAACCGGTCTAACTAGTTGCTTATACCGGTCTGTGCATAGTGAGCCCGTTGGTGAAGGTCGTGTCGATGATCCGCGCGTTGTAGCGCATCCTAGTGTATTTGGCGTAATTCTATGTCAACACACTTTTTGGCGACTCCACTGGTGAAGAAGATCTTGGTTGTCGAAAACCGATCTAATCTACCCCAAAGAAGATGGGTTCCATCACCAACCTCGACAAAGACAACATCATCACAGTGACGATGAAGGAACTCACCGAAGAGGAGCACAAGTCTTACCTGGTCACCGAGGAGCACTTCAAGGTGCGGTTCTTGAAGGGCTTCAAGAAGAATCGGGGTGGCTTCGTCAAGAGGGTCGAAGAATTCGTCATGCCATCCTTCAAGTTGAGTAATAATCAGATTGAAGAGATCCCCAATGTAAGCAATAAACTCTCTGATTTACTTACGCAATTATCACTGATGCTCGATCAAAAAAATTTCTGTTGCACAATTAATTGTGGGTGATATGTGCTTGCTTCCATGTCCGATGAAATAGATGCGTTGAAAAGGAATAAAAGTGTTGTGGGTAATTCTTATACATTGGACGTTTTAAATCATAGCTCATCGGCTACGCCAACGCCTGCATCAGATACACACTTAGGCATGACGCCGGGCTACTTTGTAGGGCAGACGCCGCCGGGCTACTTTGTAGGGCAGACGCCGCCACCTTCATCGGTTCAGACAGAACCGGTCAGACCGGTCGAGGCTACCGCGGTCAAACCGGTCAGACGACCGGTCAGCCCAGTGCGATGGTGCCTACTCCGTCTTCGCCTACACCGCTCACATCGATTCCTAGTTCAGCTACCCCTGGCCGAACCAATGAGTTGATGACCTACACACCCCCTCGTACTGCAGCAGTGGGCAGTACACTGCAGGGATCCTGTCCCCATAATGGACCGATTCTTCATGCTACGCAAATGATGACATCTACTTATCCAGATTTGCATCGTCTTGCATCTGCATCACAAGCTTTGACCAGCGGGAATTATCAAGCCGATTTCTCTAGATTTAAAGAGGATCTGGCTAACATGATTAAAACTAAGCTTGGGGTGGATATGGGTAATTCTCGTTTGTATCAAAAGTCGTATACACCGGAATTTGATTTTATTTCTTATTCTGTTGGTTTGTGTGTTCCCGAGTTCATGAAGTTTAAGGGTGATGATACTCATACAACTTTGGAGCACGTAAGTCAATACATTCTGCAGTTGGGAGAAACTGGTTTCCATGATGATTTATGTGTGCGTTTATTTTCTTTATCTTTAACTGGAACCGCTTTCTCTTAGTTTTCTTCGCTTGCACCAAATTCTATTCAAATATAGAACCAGTTAGAGCGTAGGTTTCATGGTCACTTTTTCAGTGGGGAAAATGAAGCTAAGTTGACGGATTTGACATCGGTTAGGCAAAGCCGTGATGAATCGGCCTCTGATTATTTCAGGAGATTCAAGGATATAAAAAACCGATGTTTTAATATGACAGTTTCTGAGATTAAATCGTTTTCAGATTATGTTACTATGAATTCTTCAACTAAATTTGAAACTTGGGAAACATTATAAAATTTTGCATAGATGTCAGAACCCCTGGCCCTGGTCCTCCTAACATGAAGCAGCTTGTTAGAAAATAGGAGCCTTATTAGGTTTCGGTTGCCGGCACCCAACAGAGACACACTATGCTAAGGTCTTATTGGGTTCGCTTTAACCATCAGAAAAACCTTCATCTTGTGTGGTTTGCAATTTGAATATCGTCCAAGCAATGTGGGAATAAAGATCAATCCTAGACTCAGCACACGCAATCTGGAAACCGCATCCCCTTCTTTTCCTCAAAACATATAAAGTTGTTCTTTGCACAAAGAGGCAAGGATCTATTGTCACACCCTAAAATTGTTGGATTTCAGGATGTGATTAAAAGGAAGAATAAAGCAATGATTTTCTCATAATTTTAAAATTTTCCCAACATTTATTATCTTTATAGGAAATTTAGTTCAGGAAAATAATTGGTTGTTTTCTAAATTAGATAAGGTTGTTCTTCTTATCTTGCATTTATGCTGCTTTGCTTTGTTTCTTGTTTGCCTTTAGTTGAAGTTAAATTTCTAAATTTAAATTCAAGTGAATTTGTTTGCCCCCTTTTTATTTCAATATCCCCTTTTCCTTTTTGCTCCCTCTCTTTTTTCTTTTAGCCCAAACCTCCCTTTTTTTCTCCTTTGGGCCAGCCCAGCTCGCCCCTCTCCTTTTTTTCCTCTCCCCTTTTCCTTTTCCCTTCTGTCCTTCCCCAGCCCGGGACCGGTTGCTGGCCCAGCCCAACAGCGTCCTCTTCCTTCCCCGCGCGGCCCAACCCACTGGGCCCAACAGGCCAGCCCAACCTGCCCCGCGCGCCCCCTCCCTCTCTCCTCTCCCCCTCGCTGCCAGGCGGGCCCCGCCCGTCGGGGCCTTCCCCTCCCCCGCACCGGGCACGGACTTGAGCCCGAGTCCGGCCGCGCCGCGCGCCCCGCTTGGGTCCAACCCGCACACCAAGGCTGCCCCCTCGCCCTCTTAAATAGTGCCTCCCCGTGCCCTTGGACCCCATCGACCGAAGCCGCCGCCGCCCAAAAACCTAACCCTAGCACCCGCCTCTCCACCGCCTCCACCGCGCTCAGGTGTGACGCCCCGCCGCCGCTCCAACCTCGCCAAGAGCCACCACCAGAGCTGCGCATCATGGTAACGAGCCTAGCCAACCCCTTCTCCCTCTCTCTCTCTCTCTCTCTCTCTCTCTCTCTCTCTCTCTCTCTCTCTCTCTCGCGCGCCCTATCGCGTGCACATTTGCTCGCCGGAGCAACCTCGCTGCACACCGCCGTCGTGCGTCTGCTCCGCTCGTCAAGGCCCCGCACCGAGCCTCCCATCGCCTTCCCTTCGCCCCCTCGTTCTCCCTGTGCAAGCCGCGCTCAAAACAAGCCCCGGATAGCCGATTTTGGCCAAGTTCGGCGACTCCGCCGCCGCACGCGCTCGCCGCCGGTGTCCCTACGCCGCCCGAGCCGTCACCGAGCCGCAAGCCGATCCGTCGAGCTGCCCGACGAAGCCGAGCCGCCTCCCAAGCTGCAATCCGCTCAGCCGAGACGCCCTAACTGCTCTGAGTTGTTGGATCGAGATCCAATGGTCGTATCTTGGTCATTTTAACTCTGTTTTCATCAATTCTTGCGCTCACGTGATCCGTACAACTTGTGCAGTAGCTTTATCACCTTGTTATCCTTTGCGAGCACAGTTTGCTGTGTCTTGCTAATCTTTTCTGTTAGCCCTCTAACTCTTTGGCTAATCACGTATAGGTCCCTGTAGCCTTGTTTCTTGCGTAGTTTCCACATTTTAGATCCATTTCAACCCGTTCTTATTGCGTTAGTCTTCTAATAGGCTAAGCTATCGTTTAGTAGTGTTGTTGTGCCTGTTTTTAAATTAAACATAGATTTAATTTGAATAATATCCTCTCATCTAGCTTTTCTAATTAAAAGCTAATTAGATGTTTACCTCGGTTTTCATAATTGATGTTAATATGCTTAACACCAACTTAAATGTGTTTTTTTTAAAAATATTTGTTTAGTTCAACACGAATCATAAAGCTATGCGATTAGATGTTGTCACATGTTCTTTTATAATTAATTGTTCAATTACTGTAATTTCTATATAGACTATCATAAATAAAATATGACTAAGTTCTACTTCGTCTTTATAAATACAAATATAATATGATTAACTATAACCCAGGATATTTTCTTTCAAATATCCTTACATGTGTTTTTTTAATTAAAATAAATAAAGCATATAGTTCTTTCTTTTCTTTTGTAACGTAAATCTTCCGATAGCTGTTTCTTTTTCAACCCTAGAACCGGTTTCCGCGTCCTTTGCGCTCTCGTAACCGTAGCAACGAGCCCTATCCTTTAGTACGCACTTTTAAAGCTTTTCTTTTATTTTGGTGTATTGTTCTTAGTTGTACTTGTTTGTTGTTTTGTATGTTTGTGCCCAATGATTGCTTCGAGTAGAAGGATCGCTGTTCGAAGCTTGAAGATCAAGTTTTCCAAGTGAGCAAGAGCTGAAGAGCAGTAATAGTAGCTTTTCGTTGGAGAAAGGCAAGTGTCCCTAACCATTCTTCTACCTATGCTTTATTACAAGAATACTATGAATTAATTGGAACATGGAGAACCACCTAGGAAAACAGTACAACCACAATACTATATGGCTCTGGTCTTGGCTAATTAATTAGAAACTCTTGCTTGTGACAATCTTACCGAAAGGGCAAGAGGGGATGCATCATCGGGGTATAGCTCGGTCCGCTTGAGGCTTTGATATGTGGTCCTTTGCTAAGGTACCTCCTCGTTAGGAAGTGTTATGACCGCTTTGATTTGGAACCTTAGCAAATTGTCACATGTTAGAGAATCTTTGTAAAGATCTCGTAGTGTATCCCTGCCACTCACCTCGGAAGTGTTTAAGGGCCTTGCAAATCCGGGCATCAAGAGAAAACATGATTTTGGTGAAAGTGTACAACCTGTGCAGAGTGAAAATTGATATATCAGCCGTGATCACGGTGAAGAGCGGTTTGGACCCTCACATGATTAAATTAACTTTAAGATGGATTTAAATCACTTTCTGGTTATTTCTCTTGTCCTTACTGAGTACCAACCATAAGTATACTCATCCTTGCTTATTGCTGCTCAGAAGAGAAAGTTGTTGTGAGGTTAGCTGAAGATGTTGCTGAGTTGTAGGCCTATGCAACCCCCAGTTGATTGCCTGTGAAGTTTAGAGTCTTCGTTTCCAGGATAAGCTGTGTATCTCTGATAATCTTTATAGTCGTTGTAATTCTCTTTTCGTGATACTGTTACTGATTATTCACTTATGAAGTCACTACTATATGTATGAAACTTGATCCTAGTATACATATAGTTATGTATTCGGTTTTGTTTTTAAAACCGGGTGTGACATCTATTCATACATGTAACTTTGCGTGGTGTCAATGTACTGAATAAAGGACCGTGTGCAGAGTACACTACTTTGCGTGGTGTCAATGTACTGAATAAAGGACCGTGTGCAGAGTACACTCAAGGTATCGATGCAAAGCTGCTCAGTAGGTGCCAAAGACAACCTTATATGCAGGGTGTTGGATTAACATGGGGAGCACCAGTCCTCCACCCAAGAAACTCCCACATACACTGCAGCAGCCAGCATCCCTTGTGAGTTGTTCTGGTCGGCGCCGGCCACGAGATGGCAAGCGCCGTTGGTGGGCTGATCGCCAGCAAGCTTGCCGAGCTTGTCTGGGATGAGGCTACCCTGTTGTGGAGATTCAAGGACGACGTGGATGGCTTGAAGAGGACCATGGTGAAGCTGCAAGCTTTGATGCGCCATGCTGACCGGAGGGAGGGCCAGGATGAAGGATTGAGACGAGAGATCATGCGGGTTTGGATGAAGGATTTCAAGGCTGCAGCCTACGACATTGAGGACTTGCTGTATGAGTTCGACGCTATTGAACTCATTAAGCAGGACCAACCCAAGGTACAGATGCTAAACTTCAATATTCTTAGTTAATTTTCATTTTTTCTTCTTTTTCCGAAGTGAGGGTTGTCCCATTTTTAAAACTCTCGGTTCCACTTATATGCTTTTAACTGATATTTGCCCATCTGATCACTCCCAAATTAATAAGCTTTAGAATGCTGCTGGGGAAGAGAAGCGGAACCTTGCTAATCCTTAATTTTAAAATAAAAGTTGCGAACGCGTTACATCATATCTGTGAATTTAAAATTGATAGTGTGGTCTCATTGTTAAAATAAAAATTGAGTGTATCAATTTAGCCATAACAACATTTAAATTAGGCCTTGTTTTAACCTGGCAAAAATAAAATGCCCGTGCATAGGCAACTCAAGCAGGACCGTGATATTATTTTGGTAAACATGAATCGTTGAGGCAATTGATTCTGAAATCAGTCGTACTAAGTTCATAGTTGCCTCCATTTCAACAGCGGCACCAACTTTTATTTAGGACTGCACTCACGTCATCAGAGTCAATTGACTAAGGGCAGAGCCGCAGAGGTGGGAGTCTATAGCTGCAATTGCAAATGACTCCTTTCCAAAATATAATATTTAGTAGAAATGGGAGAAGGAAAGAAGATATTCAGGCAGTTATATCCAGCCTACGGAGTGCCCTGAGCATGAAGATTCTTCATAAAATTAGAATGGAGTCATTACCAAGCAGTCTGACAAAACTAAATATTTTTATCGCCAAGTATAATTGAAAACTAATTCTATATACCATTACAATAACGTAGGGTGCATACTTTGTTTGCTTTAGAAAATGTAGATAGACCCATCTGAAGCTGGAACCTGGAACAAAAAGAATGAAGAGGCACTGTACATGTAAGCGTTACAAAATATTGGGTGACAACGGCAATAGGCAGAGAGGCCAAGATACAGGAGCAGTGGCTCCGCAGTGATCGTCGTCGAAATTATTGTTAATCTTATTCCTTGGTTCGCCGGCACGTGCGAGAGTGAGAGTGAGCGAATCAGAGTGAGAGCAGGCAGAACACGCGTTCCTACGCAGTTCCAACAATTGGTATCAAGAGCAAGGTTAGATAGTTGGGGGATCCGTTCCCCTCGACCGAGGTGTACCGGTGGTGCTCGCTGACGGCTGTGATGCGTGAAGCTCCGGGCCATGTGTCGGCCTGTGGACACGTGCGGCGCTGAGGCTGCCTTGGTGCGGCGGCCAGCGGAGCTGCGGTCTGGGGCGCGTAGCAGGGCGTGGGCGCGACGTGCTGCGGGGTCACCGGTGGTGGCTCATGGGCGCAGGCACAAGTGCGGCGCACGGCGTGAGTGGCGGCGCGAGGCGGCTGGAAGGGCTGCGGCAGGGCGCGCTCGTGATGCTCGGCGCGGGTGTGGCACGCGACCGGCAGCGCGGCCGGCGAGGCAGTGGTGGCTCGGCGCAGCGGCAAGGAACGCACGGACGGCGGCGATGCGACACCCGTAGGAGTGCTCACGGTGGCCTGTACGTGGCTGCGCGCTGAAGGTCGCCGGGCCGTGTGTCGGTGCACGTGAGGGAGCCCGTGGCGACGCAAGGCTAGGCGTTGCGGTTAGACAGTGGATCGCGCATTGTTCCTGTCTTGGTAAGGCGGGGCGTCGTTCTGGCCGGGGAGCAGTGGCGTGCGACATAGGGATGAAGCGGTGGCGTGCGTCGCTGGAGAGGGAGAAGAAGGCCACGGCGTTCGCGCGGAGGCATGATGCGTGGTTGGCATCACGTCTGGAGGCCGTAGCGGCAGCCGCGGGATGACAACGACGATGGGAGCAGCAGCATCGAGGCAACGGCGAGTGTGCGGCAGCCCCGGAGACAAAGAAGGTGTGCTCCCTGCTATGGTCTATGAAGAGCCGGAGTCCTGTACGTTAGGATGGGCGGCGACGTCGTAGGTTAGGGGGAGTCATGTTTAGGGGGAGATTTTTAGAATAAACACGCCATAGGTATATTTCTGGCGTGCCTACGTTTGTGTCGTGCTGTGCGCGTGTGTGTCGCGCTGTGCGCGTGTTGAGCTCGTTCGGCGAGCTCGGGTCCAGTAGGTTGGCAAGGTCGTTGCCGTCCAGGTCTAGGTGCAGATTGTGCGGAAGTGCGCCAGCTGCTGTGTTGATCGAGTCTTGGAGTTGTTAGGAGTAGTGGTTGTAAGCGCCAGTCTGTGCGGAGAAGGCCGCCACATCCGGAGCGAGCAAGTGGCTCCCTGGGCAAGGCTGAGCAGGTCCTGCAGGAGTGAAGGATGTGGAGGAGAGCTCCTGATGCGTCCCTTGCCTACAAAAGTCCATGTACTTCGTGTGCTCCGGAGTGTCGAGTTCAATGTAATACAGAGAGGCCAAGATACCGGCTGTTCATCTTCTTCCTCGGTCCGCCGGCGCGTGCGAGAGCGAGAGCGAGCGAATTAGATTGAGAGCGGGCAGAACACGTGTTCCTGAGCTGTTCCAACAGTCCCACCTCCTCTTCGCGTGGCTGCGCTGGCGGGGCTGGCCTGGGCTGTATTTTATTGTTAAAAATTGACCAGCTATGGCTAAATTTTCGTTTACTTCATCGAATGGCGACTAATGAATCACAGAATTCTGAACATTCAGGCTATGAATCGTTTTTTTATTTTTTGAATAGATGATTGTTTGTTAGTTAGAAAGAAAGACACTATCAGAAGATTGAAGGAAATGATCACATTAATATTCTGATTGAAATGTTTAATTGTAACATGATGAAAGAATTAAAACCAATATACTCTAGTGATAACTGAAGAACCTCAAGCTCGTTTTGGAAACATAAAAACCCAAGAACCTCAATGGCAATGAGGACCCTAGCGAACATTATCTAAGATGGAAAGGAATGACCTTTTTCCCAAATATGTAGGAGGGGTGTGCAAGTTTGTAGTAAAAGAATTAAAAGAATTCGATGGTAGCAAAAAGATCCAAACAAGCTGGGACGTGTCTAAGAACTTTAGATGAATCGTACCATAATATATGTAAAAATACTACAAGATATAAATGAGAAAAATAAAACAATCATATTAAACAAAGCATTAATGAAACATTAAAATGTTTTGTATACCTAAACCGAATGGATCATATAGAGAGGAAAAATAGGCACATAGACAAAAGCCCCCACATGCTATTGTGGGTGTCTATTTGGTATGCGATGTATATCGGAGTTGTTTGGTTTATGCCCTGCCGCCACACCCTTGGCTTGGCAAGCATCTTAGCTCTAAGCGCTCGAAATCAAACGCCTAGGGGAGCTTATTGGTTTATGCAAGTTTGTCTCAAGGCAAAGCAAATAAGCCCTATGAGTGAAGGACGGAGAAAAAAATGTTGTAGTGCTGCTGGCTTAGGGGACGACAAGAGCAACAGTGGATGAAAATTTTGTGAGAATCAGAGCGGGACAGGTGGAGTGAAAATATTGGGAGAAAACTTGTTGGTATCCATTTTTTTCTTGAGATTCTCTAAAAGTGGAAATAGAAATCCAATTTAAGCATCTTGGGGTCTATCAGGATCAGTGCAAAATTGTTTTTTTTCTTGAATGATGCAGGAGAGCTAAGAAAAAGCTAAAATAGCTCAAGGCTAGAGTCACCCATCCTAAGCAGAACGCGGACACACCTAGATAGCAAAAAGATCTGAGAAGATCGATGCTAGTATTATTATTTTGTGAAATTCACTCAAGGTTTAACAGCTAGGAGTAAGAATCAGCTCGTTCGTTACCATCAAGATAATCTTTCTTGCTACTAACAGTAGTAACAACTCATCTGTCTGCAGAATGCTCCAGAGGATGCTGAAGGTCCCATCAAGGTGACGATGCATGATTTGGTTTATGATCTTGCAACGATAATACTTGGCCAACAGTTAATTGCTCTAAATGATCCCAAAGAATTGACTCAGAACAGCCTTGAGAAGAATTATTGCCGACATATGCAGTTTATCAATTATCAGAAGCAGTCTATTGATCGGAAAAAAATTCCAAGTAAAATTAGATCTCTCCACTTTACAGAGTGCGACAGATTGCAGCTTCAAGATAAGTCATTCTCTAAATGCAAGTATTTGCGTGTCTTGGACATAAGTGAATGTTCCATCCAAGGGAAATCTGTCCCCAGCAACATATCGTTGCCATCTTCCATTCATCAACTGATGCTGCTAAGGTACCTCGATGCCTCGGGCTTGCCAATTACATCACTTCCGAAATCCTTGCATAAACTTCAGAATATGCAGACACTAATTCTGTCTAACTGCGCACTTGAAACCTTGCCTAATAATATTGGTAGCCTTCTTAACCTTTGTTATTTGGACCTATCTGGCAATAGCAGCCTCAATAAGTTACCCGTGTCATTTGGGGAGCTCTCTGCACTCTGGTTCCTCAACCCATCAGCATGCTCTAAATTTTATGAGCTACCTGAGTCAATTGGCAATCTTATTTCTTTACGTCATCTAGACACGTCAGGCTATAATGTGCTCCAAAAGCTCCCTGACAAGTTCGGTAGCCTTCCTAACCTCTTGTTCCTAAACTTGTCCAGCTGTTCGAAACTAGTTAAACTGCCTGATAGTATTAACATCAAGTCTTTAGAGCATCTAAACCTATCAAGTTGCCACCAACTACAAGGCCTACCAAACAATTTTGGCAATCTTGAAAATCTCATGTTCTTAAACATCTCTGACTGCTACAATGCACATATGTTACTAGAGTCCTTTTGCCGACATAAGCATCTAAAAGACCTAGATCTTTCAGACTGTCATGATCTAAAAGAGCTCCCTAAATGCTTTGGTAATCTTTCTGAGCTTCATTCTCTGAATCTAACAAGCTGTTCTAAGCTGCAATCATTGCCCGAGTCATTTGGTGGTCTGTCAAAGTTGAAGCGCCTTGATTTGTCATATTGTATAAGGCTTGAAAATCTGCCATCGTCATTTCGTAGCTTGAAGCTTCAAGTACTGTACATGTGGAATCGCCATGAGTTGCCAGAGGGTATTAGCAACATGACTAGTCTCATCAAGTTTGAAGTCCACTCAGTAAAGGGGTGGGATATAGATTTCTTTGGAACTCCTTCCATTTTGAGGCTGCCTTACAGGGTAGTAGAACATAGTGTACATGAAGTGCACGAGGTGGGTTATGGGCCACATAGCAGTATAGTGAGCATTGGGAAATTGGCTTGTCAACACCTACGGATTAATCACCTTGAGAAAGTCAAGCATTCGGAAGATGCGGAGAGAGCTAAACTGAGAGATAATGCTGACCTCCAGAAGCTATGCCTTTCCTGGGGCCATGAAGATATGACAGAGAACAAGAGAGATGCAGAGGTGTTGGAGAACCTTATTCCTCCTCGGACTCTAGAAGGATTCGCACTAAGAGGTTACATGGGCACAAACTTCCCTAAATGGATGCTTGAGATCTCCTCCTATCTTCCGTATCTCACCAGTATCAAACTCATGAATTTAGCATGTGATGCTGTTCCTCCACTTGGGATGCTGCCCAATCTCAGGCTGTTGCTTATCATCCTAATTCCCAACATCAGGAAGATCGGAAAGGAATTCTATGGAGAGAAAGGAGCATGCAAAAGGTTGCGAGTTATTCAATTATACGGATTGAAGAACTTGGAGGAGTGCTGGACAACACGGTCAGGTGAAGAAGGTGATGATTTTTTAATCCCTAATTTGCACATGTTGGATGTATGGGACTGCCCAAAGTTGAAGTTCCTGTCGTATCCCCCCAAAAGTATGTATTGGGACTTAACCGACGGCGATGAGGTGCTACCACCAATGCATGGGTTTGGGAGGCTTTCATCTTCCACTCTTCCTTTTGAAGCCAAAATCAGAAGCAAAAGTTTTACTACTGACAAGTGGGATCGACTT
This sequence comes from Panicum virgatum, assembly GCF_016808335.1. Classification (NCBI taxonomy): domain Eukaryota; kingdom Viridiplantae; phylum Streptophyta; class Magnoliopsida; order Poales; family Poaceae; genus Panicum; species Panicum virgatum. Next base: position 18,005,299 of record NC_053152.1, read on the forward strand.
CAGCACCTTGCCACCCTCGAGGAATTGAGTGTCACTGGTTTCCACAGCTCATTAGCCTCCTTCCCAGAGGCCACTCCATGTTTCCCCTCTCTCAGAAGACTACATTTGATGCTACCCAGCCTAGAGATACTGTCGGAATGGCTGGGGCAGCTCATTACCCTTGAAAAAATAATCATCAGGGGCTCGCCCAACCTGACATCTTTGCCTCAAAGCATACGGAACCTTACCACCTTGAAGAGACTGGAAATTGGGAGCTGTCCAAGACTGGTTGAGAGGTGCAAGGGGGAGGATGCCCACAAGATTTCTCACATCCCAAAAGTAGAGTTGGATGGCACAAGATTCGTGCAGGGACAACCTGTCAGAGAATAAGAGGTAAGAAACCTTCCAAAAGCATAGTGAATCTCTGATTTGTTCATGCATGTAACTATGTATTGCTTCATATTGCTGATCTTGGAACTTGAAGATCAAAAATAAATATTGCTTCTCAAACAGAGGTAGAGTGCAAGATCTAGCAAGACCATACTGATGAACCTTTGGAAGCCATGCTAGCTAAGCGGTGGATGAGGAGAGGCACAGAGGAGGTTGACCGAAGCACAGTGGTATAGTACATGTAGATTATTACTGTGCCAAGCAAAGTTTAATCACCCAGATATATATGGGTGGCGGGTGCTATGAGTTACATTGCCACAAAAACTTAGCTCACTAAAGCAATGCATATTACAACTCTTGCTCATCATGGAGCTATATATCTTGGTAATCAGGTTACCTATCGGCGGAGGCAAAGGCGGCCATCACGAGTGAGCAAGGAGGCGGAGGAGGACGTGGTGTCAGGCTGTCAGCGGACTGGAGGATGTGGAGGGGATGGACATGGAATATTTGCTGAAACTGGATGGTGTGCTTTTGGGCAAATGTAACAACACTGATAATGTACAAATGTACCTATAGCTGATATCAACACTGATAATGTGCTTGTGTCTTCTGAAATTTATTACTGGCAAATGTAATGGAGGTGTGCTTCTGGGTGGCGTGTTTGTTCCATGTTGATTGGTATACTATGAGAAATGCTTCTCTGGGTACAAGTACGAGCATGCATTTGAATCCCACAAGAAATCTGCAAGAAAGTAGTACTAGCAGTATTGATTTCTCTGGGATTCATGCATGCTTGTGTCTTGTGTGATTGTGTCTGCCCTACAACCAGTCCAATAGTACATTATCATTTCTGTGGCATACATTATCATATTGTGTAAGGCTTGAAAATCTCCCATCCTTGTTTTGTAGCTTGCAGCTTCAAGTATTGTGCATGAAGTCCTTGCAGATTCTCAATGAGTTGCTAGATGGTATTGGCTACATGACTAGTCTCTCCATGTTTGAAGTTGACACAAGAAACAACGCACATATTGATGATGTTGTTGCTCCTTCCATTTTGAGTCGCTGCAGTTGCTTGTCAGGACAGTAGAACATAGTGTACATGATGTGCTCGAGGTGGATTATGGGCCGCATAGCAGTCTTGTGAGCATTGGGAAATTGTCTTGTCAACACCTAGAGATCAATCACCTTGAGAAAGTTGAGCAACCGTTAGATGCAGAGAGAGCTAAACTGCGAGATAATCCAGACCTCCGGGTGCTAAGCCTTTCGTGGGATCATGCAGATACCACGGAGTATAAGATAGATGCAGAGGTGTTGGAGAATCTTATACCTCCTCGAACTTTTGAAGGATTTGAACTAGCAGGGTACAGGAGCACAAACTTCCCTAACTGGATGCTTGAGATCTCCACCTACCCCAGTCCAAGGACGAACGGTGGCGCAACCATAAATACACTAGTAAGGAGAGCAAAACTGCACCACCACCACCACCAAGGCACAGGAGATCTTAGATGATGCCTCCATGAATGTAAATGATGCCAAGAACGTAATCATCATTGACTAAGCATGAGCTTAGCATGGCTTTAGCCCAAGTCTTGTGTCGAGCAAAACAACTTTGACCTGAGCGTCCAAGAAGAGGAGGCCACAAGAGGTTCTTCAGCGCGCCTTCAAGAAGAGAAACTGCTCGAGGGCGATCATCGTCACTGGTCCAGTGTAGAGCTGGGCTAGGCTTTCGACTAGAACCCTGGCATGCATGGAATGGCGGGCGCGTTGGAGGGAGGGGGCACTGGCCGCCGCCATAAGGGAACGGCAGGATTGGGCCGGGGTAGCCCAGAAAAGAGAAGGGGGATGCTCGCGGACACAACCGTGGTGGATTGCGGCGCACCGCGCAAGGGGGCACGGAAGTGGCGCCGACTGGCACCACATGGGGACGATGGATTTTGGAAGGACCGGTAGCGCGCTCTAGCCTAAGAGGGGGAGGGGGTGAATTAGGCAACTTAAAAACTTTAGACCTATGGCTCCAATTATTTGCACAAAATTAAACTAAGACAAGCTATCTAGATGTGCAACTATGGATGTTCTAGTGTGAAACCCCTATCCCAAAAGAGTTTAGCAACCTATAGCCTTTCTTATCAAGAAACTAATCTATGAAAGTAAGGCACAAATATTACTAATATGAAATGCGGAAGCTTAAAGAGCGGGATAGAGAGAAGTAAACTCTTGACGCGAGTGTTTATCCCGTGGTTCGGTTAGCCACAAAGGCACACCTACATCCACGTTGTTGTAGCACTCACTAAGAGTATTGCTACTCGGCAATCAAGTCTCTTCCGTGAACACAATCACAGTCACCTTGATCCCGGGTTCCACTAAGGAGTTTTTCCACTAAGGATGGGGGTCTCCACGTCCCCCGCACAAAGGATGTCGTCGCCGCTCCACACCAAGTCGGAGGGTCGATGACGTTGCCGGCGAGCCTTCAAGCTCCAAGGTGCCAGCGCACCGAATCTTCTTTTGGTTCACAAGAGAACCACAGCACATGGGCTCAAGGCCTTGCAAACTCACTCACTAAGAGCTAATCCTTTACACAACACTCTCAAAGTGTGCTAAGGGCTAAAGATATGAACACGAAGCTCTTTGATGGCTTGGAGATGTTCTTGGGTGTGTATGAGACTTGTAGTAACTCCAGCAAACTCCAAAAGGCCGGGGGATGGCATATATATAGGCCTCCAAGTCGAAGTAGCCGTTTAGAGCCATTGGCCACCTTTCTGCGTATGCACCGGTGTATCCGAAGGCATAGCACCAGTGCATCCAGTCACTCTGTGCAATGGGTTGCCGTTGGGTCTCTGACAGTCTGATGTGGCATCACCAGATAGACCAGTGCTTTGTCACCGGTTCATCCGGTGCAGCTTCTCTTCCTTGCAACTATCCCGGAATTGCACCGGTGCTTCTTCCGGTGTACCACCGGTTCATCCGGTGCTGAAGAACTTCGTCCAGGCCACTTGACATGCTGTCTGATGCATGACATGGTGCTTGCACCGGTGCAACATCTTGGCACCACCGGTGCATCCGGTGCCACACGGCTTGCTGGCACCAGCACTACAACTTGCTCCGGTGCTAGGGCACTGGTGCATCCGAGCCCCACCGGATAGACCGGTGCTGGCTCACCGGTTCAACCGATACAACTGATTCTTGCAGAACTCGTCCAATTCAGGGTTTCTTTGTGTTCTTTCTTCGTGTTTTGCTTTGCTTGGCCTTTTTGCTTCATCCCTGGGATCTATTAATATTTACTTGATAAACGCATTAGTCCCATTGATTGCGTTGTTACTCAATCACCAAAATCACAAAACAATGGCTTAATGAGGCCATTTTCCTTACAGATTCGAGATGGATGGTCCCCGTGTGGCGGCTGACACCCCTCCTTCCAAGGCGGCTCACCGCGACCCAACACCTAGGGCCTAGCTTCTACCGTCCTCATGTGGCGGCACCCTCTCCCCTCTCGGTGGCACACCATGACCCCGCCGTGGTTGACTTCAACACCTTTCCACCCTTGAGGAATTGAATGTCTTTGGCATACGACAGCTCATTATTGTCCTTGCCGGAGGCCAGTCTATGCTGGTTCCCCTCTCTCAGAGGGCTACTTTTGTATTTACCCAACCTGGAGATACTGCCGGAATGGCTGGGGCAGCTCATTGCCCTTGAAGAATTATTCATCTGGTCCCCGCCCAAGCTGGCATGTTTTCGTGAAAGCATACGGAACCTTACCACCTTGAAGAGACTGTCCATTAGAGACTATCCAAGGCTGGTTAAGAGATGCAAGGGGGAGGATGCCCACAAGATTTCTCGCATCCCAGAAGTTGAATTTGATTACCAAAGGGTAACGAATCCAGGATTGAAGGTAAGAATCCTCTCAAAAAGCTAAGCCTAGTAAATGTATGCTTTTTACATGTAACTGTGTGCATTGCTTCATTTTTTTATACTCCCGGAATTCCATGATTAAACAATACATATTGCTTCTCAACGCGATTAGAGGAAGAAAATCTCCACTTTCCGGGCAATTAGAGGAAGGTGGACAAGAAAAATTGGTGGAGAGAAATTTTACTTCTTTAATATTATTAGGGCGGTGTAGTAGTGGCGGCGCAGAGGTGGCGGCGCGGGTGGCGGTGCGGGGATGGCGCTAGGGTTGTCTCGCGCGGCGGCAGCCCTTCGGGTACGAAACAGCGTCGCGGCGAGATTTGAAACTGGCCGGCAGGGGGGGTTATATAGGCAAACATTAACCGGGGCAGGCGGAGCACACGGACCGCCTCGGTTAATATTAACCGAGGCGGTTATTTTATGAAGCCCGCCTCGGTTAAGTTTTTTCCTCAACTTGAACTTGTAATGCATTTTTCTACAAATTTTTCCACCGGACTACAAAATGTCAAAAAAGCAATGTTGTGAGTTTTAAAATTCTCTACCGTTTCTGTTTCAGCAACTTTTGCTGATTTGTCCTCTAACGTTTTCAAAATTTCCTCTGAACAAATAGTGTTCAAACATAGCTCTAAATCTTGATTTAAATTTGTAATCCTGGCCAAACGTTTCCGAGTGAAGAAATGCGTATATTTCCAACAAATGTAAAGGCATACATTTGGATTCCATTGCAATAATAAGTTACAAAATGTTGTGTACAATGCATATCATTTTGGCGTCGACGCAACCACTGTCCTCTTCTCACCGTCCGAGCGGCACCAAGGCTTGATCTTGGTCTTGTTGACATGGTACTCGACTTGCTTGATCTTGCGTGGATGATCAGTAAAGAGTGAGAACTCTGTGTAGTTGTATTTCTCGGGGCTCTGCACTCCATTAGCTCCCACGATCCTCTGCTTTCCTGATACAACCACATGTTTTTTGGAATCTCTGGGCTTCGGGTAGTAGGCTTCCTGAGCGACGCGGTTTGCTAGTACCCACTGATCATCTTTGTACCCGACACTTCCATGCTCCACGGTGGTTAGCCCTTACTCGTCCACGACAACCGCATTCGGCTTTACCCCTTGGCATTGGAAGATGGGTATCTATAGTTCACCGCCGTAGTCAAGTTCCCATATCTGCTCAATCTAAACAAAGTATGCCTTGGTGTCCCTAGTGGCCTCATCGATGCCCTCATATCGAACCCCACTATTTTGTGCTATGCTCTTCTTATCCTTCTCTTTCGTGTGGAACCTGTATATATTGATGTTGTATCCTTGCCACGAGGTGATTTGGGAAGACAGACCATACGCAAGCCACAATTCCGCCGCATCACGATTACGAGGTATGCCCTGTTGTTTGATCCATGTCATGAAATTGATCTTGTGCTGTGTCTGTACCCATGCCTCTGTGCGTCCGTCGCGACCACGATGGAGCTCTTCCAGGTGCTTCTCAACCCACTTATCCTTGACAACTAACTGATTAAGGGCGTTGTGATGAGCTTCTTGCACCATTTCTTCTTCTACATCGGTGCGTACTTTCCTCTCAGTGCACCCCATCCCTGAGGTTCTGCCTTCGTGCAGATGGATGGGCAACCCAATTGCATTTCCATCCCGGATGTATTTGGTGCAGCAGTTAATGGCCTCCTCTGTTGTGTATGCCTCGATCATAGAGCCCTCTGGGTAAGCACGGTTATAGACATATCTATTCAATGTCGACATGAACCTCTCGTACATCCACATCTGGTGCAGGTATAGAGGCCCAAGGTCCTATATTTGATCAACCATGTGCATCATCAGGTGCGGCATAATATCGAAGAAAGACAGCGCGAAGCACATCTCGAGCTGGCAAATTGTCTCTACGATGAATTGTTTCATGCCTGGCAGCTCAGCTTCATCAATGACCTTTTGTGTGATCCAGTTGAAGAAGTAACCGAGGCGTGTGATGACCATCTTCACGTACTCTGGACCGATTGCCCTGATGACAATTGGGAGGAACACCGTGAGCATGATGTGGCAGTCTTGTGCGTTGAAGCTGGTTAATGTGAGGTCCTTCAAAGAGACCAGACTCTTGATGTTGGAAGAGAAACCGGTCGGCACCTTCACAGCCCTAAGCCACAGGCACACGGCTCTCTTCTCATCAGTTGTGAGGTTATAGCACGCACCCGGGAGGTCCACTTTCCTACTCTGCGCTGCCAAAGTCGGATGAAGTTCAGGCCTAATGTTCAGGTTCACAAGATCCTAGTGTGACTTTAGACCATCCTTCATCTTAGTCTTGATGTCCAGAAGGATTCCGGCTGTGCTTTCAAAGACATTCTTCGAAAGGTGCGTGCAGTCGATGGCATGGGGCGTATCTAGCTCCTTCCAGTACGACAAGTACTTGAAGAAACACGACTGCTTCTTGAAAGGTACTGGGGTGACAGGTGGTTGTTTCTCCTCCATCTGATCCCACTTCCTCTTCTTCTTTGCTGTGGTCCCATCTTCCTTAGATTTTTTCTTTTTCCCGAACTCTATGTTTATGCCATTCACCATTTCAAACACATTTTTCCCATAACTCGTCTTCTCTGCTCATTAATTTGAGGCTCGGGATCTTTGTCAAAGAACTGATTCATCGAAGGATCCCGGTACCTATGCTTTTTGCTGAGGAATCGCCTATGCCTAATGTACACCAATTTCTTCGATCCAGTAAGATAAGTGTAGCAGGTACCATCAATGCACACTACATAACTTGACTTCCCTTTGACCTGCCCCGACAGTGCAAAAAGGCCAGGGTAATCGGTGATGGTGACAAAGATGATGGATTTTAGAGTGAACTCCTTCTTTACGGACGCATCCATCATTTTCACCCCATCTTCCCATAGCATCTTCATGTCCTCCATGAGTGGCTCCAGGAACACATCTATATCATTGCCTGGTTGCTTTGGACCAGAAATAAGTATGGTTAGTAAAATATACCTACGCTTCTGGCATAGATAGGGAGGTAGGTTGTAGATAGTCAGGATGACCGGCCAAGTGTTGTGGGAACTGCTGAGGTCACCGAAGGGATTCACCCCATCCGTACTTAGTGCGATCCTGACATTCCTCGCTTCGTCACCAAACTCCTTCACGAACTTGGCATTGAAACTCTTCCACTGCTTGCCATCAGTGGGGTGTCGTAGCTTGCTATCGCCCTTGATACGTTCTGCCGATGCATGCCACGACATCAGCTTGGCATCCTCTAGGTTACCGAATAGCGCACGCAAGCGATCGATCGCAGGGAGGTACCACACTGACAGGGTAGGACTTTTCCTCTGTACGTAGCCCTCTTCTTCCTCATCCTCAAGAACCGGGATCTGCTTGGCCGTCTTCTTCTTCTTCTGCCAACTCTTGGGTCCCTCGTCATCCACGTATGCGCGACAACCGGCATTCCTCTTGTACCGACTCGCGCCGTAGTGCGGACAGCTATGCAAGTTCTCATACTTGCCATGATACAGGATACAGTGGTTAGTGCATGCATGGAACTTTTTAAACTTCATCGACACTGGCCGGATCATCTTCTTCGCTCGATAGGCATTGGCGGGCACCTTGTTACCCTCTGGGTATGTGTCAGCAAGCATACGCAACATGTCATTAAAGCTAGTGTCGGACCACCCATGGCGAGACTTCAACATCAGCAATTGGAGGTTAAAACGTAATGCCGTCCATTGCTTCGGACAATACTTATACAGCGGATCAATTGCCGCCTGCTTCATCTCCTTGAAATTCTCAAGCCACTTCGGATTCCCAAACAAGACATCATCTTGGTCCATATGGTTAGCAAGGTTCTCAAAAATCTCTGCATCTTCGGGCCCCAACGAGAATCTTGTACATCCACTCAGCCTTGTCCATGAATGAGACCTTGCACACAACGAGAAAATAGTGTCAAATACGCAGATCTAGATCCGGATCCGGTTTTCTCTCGCCTCCATTTAGATCTAGATCTAGACCAAAATCATGTAAAAGAGTGTAGCGAAAATGGCCTCTCATGCCATATTTCAATATAATGTTTTGGCGATTGATGACACACACAACACTTGGACTAATATGATTGTTAAAGATGACCATTCTCAAGCTTTTAGGTTCAAGTGATGACAAAGAGAAGATAGGCGTAGCTAGGCCCAAAGGGCCGCCTCTACGGAAGAACCGACGCCAGGGCATCGGAGCATCCGGTGGTAGTCGGAAGAACCGACGCCATAATACCTTGGTGCAGAAGGGAATCGAAGCCAAGTCAGCCAATAGGCACCGGTTGAACCGACGGTCCAAAATAGGGCATCGGTGCATTGGGCGTCCTATGTACCAGAGACGATGTCAAGCGCTCAGGAGAAGTTTCTTCAGCACCGGTTCAACCGACGGTGCATTGGAGCATACCGTCGGTGCATTGGCCGTCCTTTGTACCAGAGACGATGTCAAGTGCCCAGGAGAAGTGTCTTCAGCACCGGTTCAACCGATGGGGCATCGGTGCATACCACCGGTGTAATGACGTCAGCGTCCAGGAGAAGATTCTTTCAGCACCGGTTGAACCGGTGAGGCATCGGTGCATTGCATCGGTTCAACCGGTGGTCTCGGCGTCAGCTGTCAGGACTTCAACGGCTACTTCATGTTGTGAATTACCGGATGAACCGACGCTACCCCACCAAGAGGCATCGGTTCTTCCGGTGGTACGCAGTTTTTCAGCTGACCGTTGGAGCAACGGCTATAAGACTTGGTGGCCTATATATACGCCTCACCCCGTCCATTTGAAGTGTGCTGGAGTTACTAGACATCCCATACACACCCAAGAACATCTCCAACCACCATAGAGCTTCATTGTACATCATATAGGCTTAAGCACACTTGTGAGAGTGCTTAGTGCTTGTTTAGGCTTAGTTCTTGAGAGAACTAGCTTGAGAGAAAGCCTTGCTGCGGCAAGCACCTTGTGTACTCGTCGTATGACCCTCCGACTTGGTGTGGAGTGGCAACGACACTTTGTGCGGGGAAGGAGGCCCCTACTTGGTGTTAAAGCTCCAAGATAGTGAAGACGGTGCCGTGGTGACGCTTCGAGATAGACGGTGGCGGTGACCTTGTCTTTGTGACTTGGCGTCACTTAGCCTTTGCTTGCCGGAAGCCTTGGTGGCGAACGCAAGACGGTGATCAAGCGAAGAGACTTGGCATCACACTTGTTCTTTGTGAGCAAGTGGCCGTGGACGTAGGGAGGGACTTTGGTGTCCTAACCGAACCACGTTAAATCGTGTGTCTTGGTGTCTTCACGGGAGTTTGCATATCCTCTCCCTTACCACTTTACGTTTCCGCATTTACTCTTTCTTGCTTACCTTTACTTTCCTAGTTAGTTTGATTAGGATTGACTATAGGTGGCAAGTCTTTTGGGGTAAGTAGAGGGTAGCATAGATAAACTTTAGTCATAACTAGCATGTGTAGGACGTGTTAGGTTTATCTTATGCAATTAGATTGAGCCCTAGGATAGAAAAGCGATTAGCGACCCTATTCACCCCCTCCCCCTCTAGGGTCGGACACCCCGGTGATCCTTACAAAGAGAGGAGATGAGAGTTGGAGGAGTTAGAAATCAACCTTTAGTGGTGTCCTCCCTCACCAAATCCAAAGGCAAAATCTCCCCCCTCTAAGATGGTTAATTTTGGTTGTTTTGAGGTCAAAACACCCAAAAATGGAGGAGGAGCCATGGGGAGGAAGAAGAGGGGTGGGCTGCTATATATAATGAACTTAACCGAGATGGGCAACATAAAGGAAACGCCTCGGTTAATCACCATTAACTGAGGCGGTTGATTTAGGACAAAAGTCCATTAAATTCAAAATCCTTCCTATGTTTTCAAAATAACTCTTTAACCTTTGGTCAAATCAATTTTTGCACAACATCAAAGTTGTATATCTTGAAAAATTGAACAACTTTCATGTTGGGCACTTTTTCATTTGAGCCCTAGTTTAGGTGATATTTTTGTTTTATAGTAGAGCCCCTAAGCTTTACAGAAATTACAAACCAGTCCAGCCTTCATCTTCCACCTCCCTGCTCCTCTGCTTGCTCTGCCGCCGGCGCTGAGCGGTGCCGCCCGTCGCCGTGGAGGGCCACAGGCCACCTCCTGCTCTCCGTGGCACCCACACGTCGCGCCCGAGCTCCTCGCCGCCCTTTTCCCCTCGCGCTGGAGCTCCCCCGTCTTCGCCACGCCACCCCGGCCATCCGCGCGGCCGCCACCTCGCCGTCGCCGTAGAGAGCTCGGAACAGAGCCCCAGTTCCCTTCCTAGCGCATGCCTCAGCACCAGGGGAACCCTCTCATACTGTTCCACTCATTCTCTCGCCAATTCCATGCCTGGAAACCCCAGAACGCCGCCGCCATGGTCGCCGCCTCCCTCTGAGCTCACTGTCAAGCCCCATCCTCCGCCTTTTCCCGCCCTAAATCGACCCCACCAATAGCTCCCTCTTGTCGCGGTGAAGCTCCCCGACCACTCCACGCCGCTTCTACCTCACCGGAACGCCGCCTCCGCCGCTGGCCGTCACCGCCGGAGCAACTGCTCCGCGGGGAACCCCCAATCCGGCCACCCCGAGCCCCAAGAAGACCACCATCGGGTAGAGCTCGGTCCTCTCTTGCTCCTCCACCCCATTCCCCTCGCCACCGGCGAGAGAAACCGCCGGAAACCGGTCGGCCCCACCTGCCCTTTCTCCTACCTCCGTCCAAGGGCCTCATTGTAATTTGTTTTAGAATCCCAGGGGTCTCAGCGCAAGAAACCAGGGACTAGTTTGTAAGGTCTAGTTAGGTTTTTCTAAATTTTGCTGTGAACTTTGAAAATGCCTAGAAATTCATAGAAAAAACAGAAAAATACAAATCCAAATGTTTTGGAATCCTTGTTAGAAGATTTATAAGTTTTGTTAAATACACATCTTCAGTTTTGGTTTTCTTTTTAATCCAAGAAAAAGAATAGAATAAATAGGCTTTAATTGTTCTAGGAGTTCTACTCAGTAACTGTCTGTGATTTTTGGCTTGATTGTGCCTTGCAGTGTTACTAGTACTTGGAAAAATTTTGAAGCCTTTTTGACATCATTAACTAGGTAAAAGTTTCAAGATTACTTGATCTACTAGTTATGCTAATATATTTGTGCTGGTAGAAATATTAGATTTCTGACTGTGAAACTTTTTCCATGCTTACATGCTACTAAAACCTTGCTGTTGCCCATGTTTTAGCAGTTTTCGATCTGTTTTTCTATTTCTTTTATTTAATGCTAATTAAGTAGGCTTTAATTATGGTAAATAGTTTCCTTACTTATAAAATTCTGATAATTTTTGTGTAACTCTATTTTGGTCATATGTTCAGTTCTGTAAAATTTAGGATCTAGAAACACTATATAATTCTTGTACTAATTAGTTTTATCACATGTGGTTTAATTTTGTCAAAATTATTACTTCAGTTTTAGGCCTAGATAAATTCTGAAACATTTATGAGGTGTTCATAATCATGTGAAGCCTGTTCTGAAAAATTTTGAACTTCATTAGTGCTGTAGTTTGTTCTGTAGAATTTGATCTTGCTCTAGGTGTAGTCTGAATAACTATTTTATTCTGATGAATTGGTGGCATGAAATGCAATGAATTTTGCAGGGTAGATTGCTCTCTGTATTTACTGTTTGAAGTAATTTTACTGAAGTTAGATACTGTATTTATACTGAGTTACTCAATTCTTTGCAAACCATGATTTGTATGGTATATAAACTAACTAACACTTACTTTGTAAGTTTAATCAAACTATTTTGTGAAGTTGATCTTGTTGTTTTGTGTAGTAATCGTTGTTAAATAACTACCCTATAAACGCTTGCCCATATGAATGTTTGTTTGCTAAATGTTGGACTACAACTTTATCGTGAAGTGTGTTTGTGTAATACTGTTCTTGCATCACATATAGATACGACTGCTCTAGCGGACGGGACGTACGAGTTAATCCCGGAGTCCGAAGAAGGTGATCCAGAAGCCCAGGTGAACACCACTATACTGACCGAAGCCCCGGACCAAAGTCCGAAAGAGCCCAAGGCTAATCTAGTTAGCGACTATCGCGAAGGCAAGCCCCGGACATAACACAGTATTTCAAATTATTACAATTTATCGTTATTACTTACTTGTGCATTTACAATTCTTAGGATTTGAATTGAAACCCTAGATGCATGATCCTAGGAACCTATGTACTGAACACTAGACCTGAGTTCGAATAATTGCTAAGCTTATAGGACCGGTAAAAGTCGAGTGATTGCCTGTCACTCGCGAGCTCTATAGGAATTGCTGGTTTACTTTCTGCTATCAATATAAGGACGACGGACGAGGTCGTGTTCGATATCATGACCTTGTGTGAGACCCCGTCTGTGTTGATAAACTTGCTAAGGTTGCGGTGTGTGGTTGCGGTGGTTAAGTTTTTGAACGTACTAGCCACACGCCGTAAATATGGTACGCGGTAAGCCTAGAAGCCGATCGGACCGGTGAGTGGATATACCTTTCACTCTCTCTTAGAGATAGGTTTTTATTTATGTTTATATTGTGCAACACCACGGCTACAGGGAGGAAGATGGTGCCCTATAGTCGGGGAGAGTGACCCTATCCACAGGTCGGAATGAAAGGTAACGGTTGTTTGGGAACGACCCGACGGTGTTCCAAACGTGTGTGTTAGGTCTGCCTGGCCAGGTTAACAAATTCGATTCGAATCGTCCGCTTCTCACGGTTTGGGACTGCTTGATCCCTTTGCCATACAGAGTAATAAGAGTAACATTATTATGATCAATCTTGATGTTTGCTTAAAGTTCTACCATAGTTGAATAGGAGTAGTTGCTTACATAGAATGGTTAATCAACTAGAATCTTGGAAGCTAAAACTTGAAAGTAAGGACCTACTCTTTATTGCTTTTCAGCAAAAGCAATACCAGAGCCTACAAAACCCTGCATAGTCTAGCTAGGTGGACTAAGTATATCTGTTGACGGTTAAGTCTTGCTGAGTATTAGAATATTCAGCCTTGCTATTGAAACCTTTTTCAGGTATGAGTTTTGAGGACCAGATCGCTAGTCTGTCTTGGCCCTGCTCTTTGCCTACTGGCTGGTCCGTAGAATGGGATCCGTCTTCGGGCGGCAATGACCCCGATGAGTGATACCTTGCTTGGGCTAGCTCGGTATACTTTTGCGACGTGTTGTAGCCATCGTGTTTTCTTTCCGCTGCTTAAACTCTGAACGTTAAACTTATGGCTTGTATAATTGTTTTACTAAGTTTGGACCTATAATATTACTTTGAACTTGTGTAATAACTACTATGCCTGTGTTGTAAAATATGTATGGTTTTAATATCTCTGGACTCGCCTTCGTGCAGGATATGCTTGTTCGATCCAAGAACCGGTGGTTGTATCGGGACGTTACCCGACAGACCAAGAATTGTTCTGTTTGAAGTGCGTTTGTGTCGGTGTTGCCCTTGTGGTGATGGCCAGCGCACTTGAGCCGGGATAATTCAAGTGGTTCTGCCACAGCTGGTATCAGAGCTACAAGTGTACACCATAGGTGTTAGAACCTTAAAAATCAATTTCCGTATAAAATTTGACCAACAAGGTATTTCTAAAAACTACGTTGGTTTCGTTAAGGGTTATGCATAAAACGTAAAGTCCTAGGGAATTTACGAGTGTTACTAGGTGGCTATCTATGTATGGTTTATTATATCTGACTTCTAGCACTTTACATTATTGTCAAACCATACTCACAAGCAACCCTTAATTTCTGTAACGACGCATCTACGCTAATGTAAGAAGGTAAGGATCCTCAGTCAGCTGAGGGAGTCTGACCTTCCCGTCGGTGATGCGAGCCGAACGCTGCCCTCAAGCAGTGGCTTACTTGAGGTACTCCCAATATACCAACTATTAGTTGACTATATTGGAAGTAAAGTGTACTCAGTCAGCTGAGGGAGTCTGACCTTCCCGTCGGCAATGCGAACCGAACGCTGCGCTCAAGCAGTGGCCTACTTGAGCTGCTGCCAATATACTGACCCTCGGTCGATTATGTTGGGAGTAAAGGAAATTGTGAATACACTATCTCAGTGGCGTATGTTAACGTTGGCCATACGGCGGAAATTATATGGTTGCGGCTTCTATAGTGAGCGGTAATGTATGGGAACACTTTAATGAGTGCTGGCATGAAAGGTTCAATGCATATACATATATATGTTCTGTCCATCTTCTGCAGGTACACTAACCGCGATTTGATAAGTTAAGAACGGTTAGAATTTATTGACTAGATATAATAGGGAGAGACGTATTGATGTTATGCCACCGTACTAACCGCGTAAGCCCAACAATAGTTGGTAATTGTTTACCTTGTGAGGAACGAATAGGCCGTGCATGCTTAGTTTGATTATGTTTGATTTGATTCCTAGAATTTGAAATTGTTACATGAGTCCTTTTAAGGGATTTCTAGTGTGGATCTTCATGGATATGTATTAGTATGCTTAACCCATAAGTTGAGTTAAAGCTTGATATTAGGGGCATGTTTGTTGAAATATTTAGATTTCCTTGGATGAAAAGATGGATTTGAGTCATGCCTTCATCCTTAGCCCATCATGATGTTATAATGATCTTTTCGTTCCATAGAATCTCAAATGATGAACCAGTACCACTTGGGGGTTTGTTACTTTCTGAAATTGGTGAAACCATATAATTCTTTGAATCAGAATCACATTTTTCCGCAGTCTTCTTAAAAAGCTTTATTTGAGAAGTCTTGAGATAAGCATATAACTCACATTTGAATCCTTTTTGATTCAGATGGTAGACTGTCACAATGTCTTTTGGGGTGAGGATGGATGTGCTCATACTGATTGCCTATACTGGGAGGGCTTTCCGAGGATTTTGTGGGATACGCTCCATGTTTTCCACTACCCAGACCCACCCCGGTACAAGGGACGATAGTTTTATAAGGATGGAGTTCAGAAGAGCAGAGTCATCATGACCATTCCTCAGCACCCCACCTTGGCTTGGCCACCTATTGAGATTGAGGTGGTTGGATATTGTCTTGTGGACGCTTTTGAGACAGCAGCTCTCAAAGCTATCACTACCTTCTGTGAGCATCATCCCAATGAAGTAGTTGCTTATCCTATTGGCTTGTTTCCGGCAGTCAGTGCTGGCAACGCAGAGTGGCTCTTCAGGACCACCCACTTTGGACACTTAGTTGGAGACGTAGCTGAGGAGACTATCCAGGCGGTGATCAGGTATATGAATGCCCAGTCCCACTATCAGATTCTTCAGCAGAGGCACATGGATCAGGTGATGGACTTGCCCTAGACTTTCCAGCGAGGTCTTAGTTTGAGAGACACTCAAATTCAGGGGCTTAATGAGGCTGTTGCTCGGACAGATCACGCCATTCCATAGTTTGAGCTTCAGGTTCTGGAGCATGGTGCTGAGATAGTGTAGCGCAACACGGTGATTGGTTTTCTTCAGGAG
The DNA here is from genome assembly GCF_016808335.1 of Panicum virgatum. Taxonomy (NCBI): domain Eukaryota; kingdom Viridiplantae; phylum Streptophyta; class Magnoliopsida; order Poales; family Poaceae; genus Panicum; species Panicum virgatum. Next base: position 18,021,066 of record NC_053152.1, read on the forward strand.
TAGGTTCATAAGCTCCAAGTGGATATGGATGATGCTATGGCCCATATTGGTATGCTCCATGAGCAGCCAATACCCCCAGTTGTTCCAGCCGAGCCTGCAGCAGAAGAAGAAGACCCAGAGGTGATGGAGGGAGTCTTAGAGATAGATTCAGAGCACGCGCTTGCCGAGCCTAACCCTCAGCCGGACGACTCTTCCTCCGGCAGTGCTTCCTCTGTGGGCAACCTCGACGACTTCTAGGCACCTTAGGCTTGTCCTAGATAGCATGTGATTTTCCTATTGTAGTATATGTAAATAGGGAAGGAAATGTTGTAAAATAGCCCTAGAAAGGAGTCCCACTTGTTGTAGCATATGTGGTAAGGAAGCGTGATGCTAGGCTTGTAATATAAAGACTACTTTGGATGTAATATAGTCGTGGCTACCAGTTTGGAAATCTTGATCTTTCTGCTTGCCAAATTCTTATCTCTTCATCGGTGCATTTCTAGGCTGTTTGATGCATATCGAACTGAAAGAGTATGAAGTCATCTAACAGCTGACCAATTCTAAGTTATGTTGGTTGAACAAATATGTGTTATGCATATTGTGTTACACCGCATTTTGTTAATTCTGCTGATTTGATTTGATTTTTGCTGTCCAATGTTTGATCATTGCACATACCATTAATTTTGGGAGCAAGAATGATGTATCTAATAGATGTCTTCCATAAATATAGATGGTTGGTCATACTAGTGGATCGCCTGAAGGCTTCGGCCATGAAACTGGCAGTGGATCTCAGCAGCCACCGCCACCACCACCGAATCTGGCCGAGCTAATGGCCATGCAAACCGAATTGCTTCGTCAGCTGGTCCAAGGGTAGCAGAATCCGCCATGCCAGCAACATGGAGGACGTGATGCACAACCAGCGGGTTACCAGGAATTCTTTGGCACCCAACCTCCGCTGTTCAGCCGGATTGATGAACCTTTGGACGCCGATGCTTGGCTCCGTACTATTGAGTCCAAGTTTGCCTTGCTAGCAGTACCTTGTGCTGAAGCAAACAAGGCACAGTTTGCCGCCCAATAGCTTTGTGGCACCGCTCGTATTTGGTGGGATCACTATTGTGCTATGCAGCCTGTTGGACATGTTATCTCTTGGGAGGAATTCCGGAATGCTTTTCGGACACATCATATTCCTGAGGGATTGATTGAGAGAAAGTCGAATGAATTTTTGGCTTTGAATCAATGAACCCGCACTGTTCTTCAGTATGCACAGGGAGGATTGTTTTTAGGCCACAGAGAGCTCCACAGAGAAATGCCCCAATGGGCCGGTTTGTTTTTAGGCCACCTCAGCAACAGGGAGGATTCAGACCTCCAGTCTTTCAGCAGTAGCAGCAGTTTGGCCCAAGGTCAAATACCCCACAATTCAATCGTGGGAATGGCAACAATCGATGCTTTAATTTCGGCAGTACTGACCATTTTGCCAAGAATTACCTGCAACCCAAGAAGTCTTATCCAGGGCATAACTCAAATCAGAACAGCAAGGGCAAGGGCAAGAAGCAAATGGTGCAAGTCCGACAGGGGCGAGTTAATTTCACTACTCTTGCAGAGCTTCCCGATGGAGCACTAGTCATATCGGGTACTTTCTCTATTCACAATAAACCCGCAGTCATATTATTTGATTCTGGTGCAACTCATAGTTTTATAAGTGCCAAATTTGGAGCAAGAATAGGATTGGATTTTTTTCATACTAAGGGATCTTTCATGATAGCAACCCCTGGTGGGAAGATAGCTTCCAATCAAATTATTAGACATGTGCCAATTAAGTTGGGTAGCAAATTGATAAAGACAGATTTGATCTTATTGAACTTAGAAGGCATGGATGTTATTCTGGGCATGGATTGGATGACTAGACATAAAGTACTGTTAGATATCTCTTCCCGAGCTATCGAGATAGATTCACCATATCAAGGAGCCACCATACTCTATCTACCACAACGAGAGTGCTTCAACTCTTGTGCCTATACCATAAAAGAAGTTAAGATTGAAGATATTCCTGTTGTGTGTGAGTATGCGGATGTATTTCCAGATGATTTACCTGGAATGCCCCCTGATAGAGATATCGAGTTTGTTATCGAGCTTCAACCCGGTACCGCCCCTATTTCTAAGAGGTCATACCGTATGCCTCCAAATGAGTTGGCAGAATTGAAAATCCAACTTCAAGACCTTCTTGACAAGGGTTTTATACGTCCAAGTGCTTCACCATGGGGATGTCCAGCCCTATTTGTGAAGAAGAAGGACAACAGTTTGAGGCTATGTGTTGATTATCGACCACTCAATGCGGTTACTATTAAAAATAAGTATCCTCTTCCCTGCATTGATATCCTGTTTGATCAGTTAGCTAGAGCCAAGGTTTTCTCTAAGATCGATCTTTGTTCTGGCTACCATCAAATAAAAATCAAGCCCTGTGATATTCCGAAAACAGCTTTCTCGACCAGATATGGACTTTATGAGTATCTGGTTATGTCTTTTGGTCTTACCAATGCCTCGGCATATTTTATGTACCTGATGAATTCAGTATTCATGCCGGAGCTTGATAAATTTGTTATGGTGTTGATCGATGACATTTTGATCTACTCCAAGAATGAATAAGATCATGCTCAGCATTTACGTATCATTCTTCAGCGATTACGATATCATCATCTTTATGCCAAATTCTCCAAGTGTGAATTTTGGCTGGATAGTGTGAAATTTTTAGGCCATACTATCTCCAGTGAAGGTATATCGGTTGATCCAACTAAAGTGCAAGAAGTGATGGATTGGGAACCTCCTACTTCAGTCCATCAGATTCGCAGTTTTCTCAGTTTAGCTGGATACTATCGTCGATTCATTCCTGATTTCTCCAGAATAGCCAAGCCTATGACGGAGTTATTAAAGAAAGGAGTGAAATTTGTTTGGGATGATAAATGTGAAGAAGCCTTTCAAACTCTCAAAGCACGATTGACTACTGCTCCAGTGTTGGCTACATCGGACAGTACCAAACCTTTTGATGTCTATTGTGATGCTTCTGGTATGGGACTTGGTTGTGTACTTATGCAAGACAACCGGGTGATCGCGTATGCATCAAGAGCTCTCCGGAATCATGAGAAGAATTATCCAACACATGATCTGGAGTTAGCAGCTGTTATTCATGCTCTTAAGCTCTGGAGACATCATCTTATGGGAACTCATTGTAACATTTATACTGACCATAAGAGCCTCAAGTAAATCTTCACCCAAGCAGATCTCAACATGAGACAGAGACATTGGCTAGAATTGATAAAGGATTATGATCTAGAAGTGCACTATCATCCAGGAAAGACTAATGTCGTTGCGGATGCACTCAGCCGCAAGTCACAATGCCATTGTCTATTTGTAGAGCCATTCAACGAAACTCTATGCCAGGAAATGATGAAACTAAATCTAGAAATGATACCTCAAGGAAGTCTGAACCATATAGCTGTCGAGCCTACACTTCATGATAGGATCATCATGGCACAATTACATGATGAAGGTATCAAAATTATTAAGGAAAAGCTAACCCAGGGAGAAGCAAAGTACAAATGTTTCCATGTGGATCATAAAGGAGTTTTCTGGTTTGAATTTCGTCTGGTGGTACCCAAGGATCACCAGCTTAGAAAACAAATCCTTGATGAAGCTGTTGTCGGTCGAAACCCACCGGCGAGCAGCGACGGGCAACACGAAGAGCTTGGAGGTCGCCGGGGCGCTGGCAGGCACTGCTCCCTCGTCGACGGCCCGCAATTCCGTCACGCGCCCGGAGATTCTGTGGAAAGCCGGGCGTGCCACCGGACCTATACCCGATCAGGAGGGTGCGAACGTGCTCCAAACAGTTTCCTGCATACAAAGACACGTGTAAACGTAAGTCCGAGCTGTGGTCGGCTCCTCGGGACGACTCTTGCATCGGCTTTAAAGAGCCGTGTAAGGATCACCGGGGTGTCCAACCCTAGAGGGGGAGGGGGTGAATAGGGTCGCTAATCGCTTTTTACCCTAGGGCTCAATCTAATTGCATAAGATAAACCTAACAGGTCCTACACATGCTAGTTATGACTATGGTTTATCTATGCTACTCTCTACTTACCCCTAAAAACTTGCAACCTATAGCCAATCCTAATCAAACTAACTAGGAAAGTAAAGGCATGCAAGATAGTGTAAATGCGGAAACGTAATACGGTAAGTAAAGAGATAAGTGCGAGAGGGATGCAAACTCCCGAGTAGACACGGTCATGTAACGTGGTTCGGCACAAACGCCTACGTCCACGGGACACCAAGGCTCTTCCGATCACCGTCTTGCACTACGCCACCAATGGCGATGCCGGCAAGCAAAGGCAAGTGCCCACAAGCAAAGGCAACCCGGCCGAAATCCACTACGGAGCTTCTCCACCAAGGAAGGGGCTTCCTCTTCCCCCGCACAAAGTGTCGTTGCCACTCCACACCAAGACGGAGGGTCACACGACGGATCACAAGTTGCTTGCCGCAGCAAGGCTTCTCTCAAGGGAGCTCTCGCAAGAACTAATCCCTATTACAAGCACTAAGCACTCTCACAAGTGTGCTTAAGCCTATATGATGTATAATGAAGCTCTATGGTGGTTGGAGATGTTCTTGGGTGTGTGTGGGATGTCCAGCAACTCCAGCTCGCTTCAAATGGCCGGGGTGAGGCGTATATATAGGCCACCAAGTCTTGTAGCCGTTGCTCCAACGGTTAGCTGAAAATCTGCGTATCACCGGAAGAACCGATGACTCTGGCAGGGGTAGCGTCGGTTCTTCCGGTCACTCATAAACCGAAGTAGCCGTTTTAAGACCTGACAGCTAACGCAGTGACCACCGGTTGAACCGATGCTTTGTTCCGATGCATCACCGGTTCATCCGGTGCTTAAGGATCTTTTCCTGGGTGCTGACGTCATTGCACCGATGCAATACTCCGATGTACCGTCGGTTCAACCGGTGCTGAAGAAACTTCTCCTGGGCACTTTGACATCGTCTCTGGAACATAGGACGCCCAATGCACCGATGCCCCTTATTGAACCGTCGGTTCTACTGGTGCCTATAGGCTGACTTGGCTTCGTTTCCCTTCTGCACCAAAGTACCATGGCGTTGGTTCTTCCGACTACCATCGGATGCTCCGATGCCCATGGCGTCGGTTCTTCCAGTGCTCCTGACCGAAGAGCTTTCAGGGCGCTGCCCTGAGACCCGCGAGGGGCGGAACCCCCGTAGGGGCGGCCCTTCGGGCCTTGCTATGCCTATCTTCTCTTTCTCTTTGTCATCACTTGAGCCTAAAATCCTGAGAATGATCATCTTAACAATCATATTAGTCCAAGTGTTGTGTTGTCATTCGATCACCAAAATCACTCGAAATGGCATAAATGGTGCCATGTTTGTTACAAGCCGATCGAGTCCCGGTGTCAGATTTGGATCTGTGTCTATCCAGATATTGATGAATAAAGCAAATGACTATAAAGCTGCTTCAATTAAATCTAATTAATCTAATCCACGATGGTAAAAGCCTCACTGCTAGATCGGAACATCCTACACGTGACTAGGCGTAATGAACATAACAGACAACTAAACCATAACCCAAAACAGAGGCCTAAGAACTAGCAAGAGCCGATTCCCGGAACAATCCCTATCAAGGCTAAGATAAAGCATCTACTACACCACCGGATCATCCAATCCGTTTGCAAGGCCTAACCTAGCAAATATTGCGCCAACTCTTAAGACAAGAGCAAACCATAACAGATTAGATCTACTAGACGTAAAAGAAGCAGGGTGTTGCCTCTGTGCAGCTGTTGGCGCTCCTTAAGTATCCATTTTATCCCCTGTTTAACTTTGATACTGCCATGAATTTAATATCAAAATCACTAACCATCCTAACCTCGGCCCAATTATTGGTCGTTTTCACGTTTGCACATATATTTTGGAGGTACTTCGTTTTTGCAGGTTTTTGACCAATTTTGGAGCATGAAATGGCGAGGCCCACGATCACGTGATGATACGAAGAATGACGAAGGCCAAAGCCCGAACAAAGGATCGAAGGCCATGATGATTAGAGGCCCATTCATGCACATCCATCCTCCAATGAAGCCCAAAAGACAAAGCCCACAAGATAAGATCGAGATGCTTCGGGGCTAAGCAAAGCAAAGAGATATTTAAGGAAGGATTTTCCATCCTATCCTTCTCCTCGAAGAAATCTCAAAGATAACGACGTCTAAAGGGGTGCAATCGTGAAAGACATAAACTCTAGAAGATTCCAGGAGACTTGAGGAGAAAGTTGAGCACCAGCCGGCGAAGGAAAGACCCAGGCCGGCCGGCCTAGGCTCATTGGGCCGGCCGGCCCAGGCCTTTTTTAGGTCAGTTCGACCTCCCCTTTGACCGAGGGTTCCCTGAGGCTATTTAAAGACCCCTCCCCAAGGTTCACGCAGAGAGCAATTCGGGAGACGACGCCGAGGAGCAGAGAAGATGGAGGGACACCTCTCAGAGAGCCGAGGGTCGTGCTAGTTGTCTAGGGTTTGCCCTAGCCGACGTGGGAACCTTGCAAGGAAGACCACGTCGGAGTTCTGGAGCTAGGATCATCATGATCAAGGTAGGGCCCCGGTTGTGATCTTGTGATGTACTATCATTCATGGTGAAGTTATTTGTGTTTCCGAATGTTTAGCGACCATATTCTCCTCTTTCGATTTCGTTCTTTTCTTTGGGTTCGCTTCATCTTAGATCTATTATCGAGATAGATCACTTAGCATGATCTTGTAGTCATGGTGGCTAGAGGTTCATGGCGGAACTACCAAAGTGAGTTCGACTTGCTTCAGGGTATCCCGTTGAAAAGGGGGGCGTCGTGACAGGCCGTCTCCACAGAGTAGGTTGGGTATCGAGGGATCAGATTGGAGATTTTGAGTTTAAAGAGGCTTTTCATTGAGATTCACATCTATCTTACTTCACTTTATCTAGCTGGAACTACAACATATGCATGATCTAGGTGATCTAGATTGGTATCTCTAACTTTCTCTTGCTACCTTTGGTGTTTGTCGTGTTTTTAGTAGATTAGATTCGTTTTCACCATCTCACACAAAGGAATCTCTATGCTAGTAGATTGTTTCTTGTCTCTTTGGTTCCGTGGATTGATAAACCTTGGGGGAATACTCTGAGGGAAAAGCTACACGAAACCGTGCGCTTGCGGTATATAAATCGGGGGCGCTAAGGAGCGTCAACAAGCTTTTCTGGCGCCGTTGCCGGGGAACCATCGATTTAAGATCCAATCTTACTTGCATTCATAAATATTTCTTGATTTTTCTTGGTTGAGCAAAAGAATTCTCGGGAGGATGAGAGAATCAAAGGTCACCGACCAGGAATTAAGTTGGATGTATGCTGCATTGGTGAAGAAGCAAGTAATTGATCCCACCAACATCATGGTTGAAAGGTGGCTTTGTGAAGCATCATCCGGCACGGGAGAAGTTGGTTCGGGATGTTATCTCACAATGATAGCCCGAGCAATGAATCCGAGGTTACGAGTGATCCAAAAATTTTATGTCCCGGGAAGAGATATTGGGATTGATCATTTGAGGCAAGGCCATTATATCGGAGGAGATGAAAAGAAGGGATTTACTATTTCTGAGATGGATATTTCCCTCCCCGATCAAAGGCTGAAATTATTTGCAAGAGGGAGGACTGATTGGCGAGTTGAAAATATTGGAAAAAAGGTGAAGAAATCAAAAAGAGGAAGGTTAATTGAAGGGACATCGGCATCGGCACAACAAGAAGACTTGGAAGTAAATCTTCCATCGCCAAGTTCTGCTTATTGGAGAAATGATTTTCAAGGTGCATCAAGTGGACAGGGATACCCGTAAGGATGAACGAGTCAATGGGAAGGAAGACAAGAACAAGCATGGGGGCACGCTGCGGCGGCACCCCCACCATTTAGCAACTACGGATGCCCACCCTCGTCATATCAAGGAGAGATACCCGACCCGTCATTTGGAGCACAATATTTTGACCTCCCTCAACCAGAACAAGGAATGAGAATTATGGGTGCTTATGCGAGAAGAAATATGGAAGATATAGATGCCATCCGGAGGCATACAACCCAACTAGAAGATAGAACTGCAGGAATTGCATATCAAATGGGACTTCTAGGTCTGGCGCCACCGGAACAATTTAATGGAGGAGCATTTCAGCAGTATTATGATCAAGGATACAACGCAAGAGCCAATCAAGGAGATTGATCGACGGCATGACCAAGAATAAAATGCTCACACGTGTGGTTTGGATTTTCTATTTCTTTTCATTTATTTTCAGCATGTGTGCAAGCTTGTGTGTGCGTAGCGATTTTCTGTTTTATTTATTTCAGCATGTGTGCAATTTGTTTTCTTTTTTCTTCATCACCATGATAAATAAATGCATCACCCACGCTTTAATGTTATAGTTAGTAATGATGATAGAAAGTTTGTGCCATGATAAAATATGATGATCGTTGCCGCTTTGTCTACTTTCTTGTGCTTGGTTTATGCATGATTAAACTAATGCTCTCTTTAACATGATTTGAAAATTAATTAAATGCCGGCGAATTCAATTGTGGAGGTTATGATAAATTAGGACCCATATGTTTTATTCTTGCTCTCTTACTTAAGCTTGTCAAGGAAAATTTAATTTGGATTTAATTTTGAGCTAACCTTGTCAATGATACCTTTTGCATTTGCTCTACCCTTCTACAAGCTTAAATGATATATCATAAAAACCATAGAGCAAGAATTATTTTCAGGTGAATTAATTCAGGATTTATCTTCTTTGGTACGAGACTAAGAAGTTGACCATTCCGTATTTTTGCGTACCTATCTTTTGCTAGCCATTCTATCCATGCATTGTGAGTTTCTATACCGGGAACATCGCAAACCTCGCTGGATATCCACCCTTAACCAAAAACATTTTTTTGTGAAACACCTCCTTGACCACAACCTATATATTGAGTATATATATTTTGACGGCAAAACAGTGGAATCAAGAGCAAAATTCAGTAAAACATAAGCTTGGGAAGCATCAAAGAATTCGCAGAAGAACAATCCGAAGAAGTGGAGGCCTACAGGCAGTAGGCCGGCCGGCTCAACACCCCTAGGCCGGCCAGCCTGCCCCTTTTCCTCCTTTGTTGGCTTCAATCTTTCACGAGGAGATGCTCCCCTGAATTCCAAAGTTATGTCCAGAGAATTGATAAAGGTTTTGTGCACTCACTCTATCAAGTTATCATCACTTCATTACTTGAGGACAAGCAAAAGTTCAAGCATGGGGGGAGGTGGAGTAAGTACATTGTGTTGCCAGTGGTTCTGAGGAGCAAAAAGAAAAAAAATGAAATAAATAATGATGAAAAGCTCCTCGGTTCCGTTTGCTTCATTAAACTCCGGGTACTTTGAAGATTATTCTATACTCAATTATTCCAACCATGTGCAATCCGATAACAAGGACTTCAGTCGTGCCTTGGGATCAACCGTTGCCATTTGCACATGTCCACAATCTAAAGTGTGTGTTCCATTCTCTCCCTCTCCACAAAGAAATTATTTTCCAATGGTCTATTTGACGAGTCTCGGTAAATCCATAAGAAGTATTTCTTGTTTTGATAATATCTTGATTATAATATCTTTTGTTAGGACTAACCTGTCCAGAGCTCCAGATAAAGCCTCACACATACATATGAGAGAAAGAAAGGAGAGAGTTCTAGCAAGTTTGAGAGACAAGATGAGCTGAGAGTTTCCATGAGCAAATTGCAATGAGGTTTGAATTATTGATCTTGGTTTAGCATTACTTATGGAACTTACTTTCTTACTCCTGAGACTTGTTTAATTTTGAGAGCATGTGCTTAATAATTGTGGGGAAGCATTTAACTTGTATCTACCTTCTACATTGAAAAAAGCTGGTTACAACTTGAACTATTAACTGCAAAATATTTTTTGGGAGCATTGTGTTTTCTCGTGTATGATCAAGTACAGGGATTGGACACTGAAAGGCAGCGCTGATTTTTATCAAAGACTTACTCGAGGACGAGCAAGGTTTAAGCATGGGGGGAATGTTGGCGCTCCTTAAGTATCCATTTTATCCCCTGTTTAGCTTTGATAATGGCAAGAATTTAATATCAAAATCACTAACCATCCTAACCTCGGCCCAATTATTGGTCGTTTTCACGTTTGCACATATATTTTGGAGGTACTTCGTTTTTGCAGGTTTTTGACCAATTTTGGAGCATGAAATGGCGAGGCCCACGATCACGCGATGATACGAAGAATGACGAAGGCCAAAGCCCGAACAAAGGATCGAAGGCCATGATGATTAGAGGCCCATTCATGCACATCCATCCTCCAATGAAGCCCAAAAGACAAAGCCCACAAGATAAGATCGAGATGCTTTGGGGCTAAGCAAAGCAAAGAGATATTTAAGGAAGGATTTTCCATCCTATACTTCTCCTCGAAGAAATCTCGAAGATAACGACGTCTAAAGGGGTGCAATCGTGAAAGACATAAACTCTAGAAGATTCCAGGAGACTTGAGGAGAAACTTGAGCACCAGCCGGCGAAGAAAAGACCCAGGCCGGCCGGCCTAGGCTCATTGGGCCGGCCGGCCCAGGCCTTTTTTAGGTCGGTTCGACCTCCCCTTTGACCGAGGGTTCCGTGAGGCTATTTAAAGACCCCTCCACAAGGTTCACGCAGAGAGCAATTCGGGAGACGACGCCGAGGAGCAGAGAAGATAGAGGGACACCTCTCGGAGAGCCGAGGGTCGTGCTAGTTGTCTAGGGTTTGCCCTAGCCGATGTGGGAACCTTGCAAGGAAGACCACGTTGGAGTTCTGGAGCTAGGATCATCAAGATCAAGGTAGGGCCCCGGTTGTGATCTTGTGATGTACTATCATTCATGGTGAAGTTATTTGTGTTTCCGAATGTTTAGCGACCATGTTCTCCTCTTTCGATTTCGTTCTTTTCTTTGGGTTCGCTTCATCTTAGATCTATTATCAAGATAGATCACTTAGCATGATCTTGTAGTCATGGTGGCTAGAGGTTCATGGCCGAACTACCAAAGAGAGTTCGACTTGCTTCAGGGTATCCCGTTGAAAAGGGGGGCGTCGTGACAGGCCATCTCCACAGAGTAGGTTGGGTATCGAGGGATCGGATTGGAGATTTTGAGTTTAAAGAGGCTTTTCATTGAGATTCACATCTATCTTACTTCACTTTATCTAGCTGGAACTACAACATATGCATGATCTAGGTGATCTAGATTGGTTATCTCTAACTTTCTCTTGCTACCTTTGGTGTTTGTCGTGTTTTTAGTAGATTGGATTCGTTTTCACCATCTCACACAAAGGAATCTCTATGCTAGTAGATTGTTTCTTGTCTCTTTGGTTCCGTGGATTGATAAACCTTGGGGGAATACTCTGAGGGAAAAGCTACACGAAACCGTGCGCTTGCGGTATATAAATCTGGGGCGCTAAGGAGCGTCAACAAGCTTTTCTGGCGCCGTTGCCGGGGAACCATCGATTTAAGATCCAATCTTACTTGCATTCGTAAATATTTCTTGATTTTTCTTTTTGATTTTTTAGATCTCTTATTTTTCTGAGCTAACTAAAAAAAACGGATCTATTCCACGAAAATCAATCTAATCTAGAGTTTGCTTTATTTTTCTTTTATGTTTTAGATCTTGTTTATTCATCTTTTAGATCTCGTATATATTTTTCTTTTTCACTAACCCCTAACAGGAGATGGATGGGAGCCTCTCCAACAAACCCGAAAATTTTGTGGATGATCCAGAAAAAATTTACAGGCAAAGGAGACGAGAAGCACGATCAAGGAAGCCGGAACTAGTAGATCCAGAAGTTGAAGCCGACGATTCATCGTCTTCACCTCAAGCAACTCCACCAACAAGTCCAAAGGAGTCGCCACTTCACCAAGGGATGGCGCTACCGGAGCCAGAGCGTACGATCGGAGAGCTATGCACTCCGGACGTTCGGGACTTGCCGATCCAAAATCTCGACAACATCGGAGTTCCGTTCGAGATCAAGACTTCAATCATAAGGATGGTGCAAAGCTCGCCCTTCTCTGGAAAAGAAGACGCTAATCTACATCTTCAAGCGTTCCTCCAACTATGCCGCACCTTCGACATGCAAGGGATGACTCAAGATCAAATAAGAGCGAGGCTCTTTCCATTCTCTCTACTTGGGAGAGCGCTGCAATGGTTTCATTCTCTACCACCGCACACGGTGCAAAATTGGGAGTCCTTGATGAAAGAGTTTATGACGGAGTTCTACTCGCCGGGCAAGACCCAGATTCTGCGCAACAAGATTGCAACATTCGCGCAAGCCCCGACAGAGACTATTGCCGAAGCCTATGAGCGCTTCAACGACTACATCCGCGCCGTACCTCATCACAAGTTCTCAAGGGAGGATGTGGTCCAGAAGTTCTATCAAGGCCTCACTACTGCATCAAGGGGGATCATTGACGCATCGGCCGGAGGTTCTATCATTGAGCTCACGCCTACTCAAGTTTTCAAACTATTCAAGAAGGTGGCGGACAATGACGCATGGGCATCATCGGGGCGCCTGCAACCACTCCAAGCCGTGGGCGCCGCGAAGAGTGTATTACAAGTGGAACGCGAAGAAGTGCTAGAAGGGAAGATCGACTCGCTCATGAGAAGGTTGGAGAAGATGGAAGTGGAAAAGAGAGAAGCCCAAGCTATTGATTTGAAGGCGGCCGAAGCAAGGTCTACATGTGAAGAATGTGGAGAGTACGGCCATGTGCAAAAGAATTGCCCGGAGGAAGCCAAGATGCTCAATTACATGAAGAAGGGAGAATGGATTCAGCCGACCAACTTCCGCTACGGGCAAGGTAGACCCCAATTTAATGCAAGCTCTTCCATTCAAAACTCGGTACCTCTTCGTATACAATTGAAGGAGTTTATGGAGGAGCAAGGCAAGATCAACAAGGACACCGTCACCAAGTTCAAGGCTATGGACAAGGTCTTGGAGAACATTGATGGCAAGGTGACGGAGGTCGGGAGCTCTAACCTTCAAGTACTCAACATGATGAAGATGCTAGAAACACAAGTAGCCCAGCTCGCCGGACGCCTATCTAGCAACGAAGGAAAATTGCCCGGGCAACCTCAAAGTCCGGAGACGGCTAAGGCAATTCAAACTCGCTCGGGAAAGGAGACCGAAGAACCCGAACATGCAGCGGGAGCAAGGAAGCCTAAGCCAAGAGTTGAAGTGGAGACCATCATCAAGGAGAAGGCACCTACTCCTATGCCAGAGATAGTCACCGAAGAGCCGGAGTTTGAGCTAGATGATATAGACACCAAGATTCTACCGCCAAGACCATGATACCGGAAAGGTAAACACGAAGATGAGCAATTCAACAAATTTGTTGAGATGGTACGCACTTTGAGCATCAATATGCCGCTCTTGGACGCTCTACAAGTTCCGACGTATTCTCGCTACTTCAAAGACATCATGGGAAACAAGCATGAGATACCGCCAAGCACTGTCAAGCTAACTGAGGAATGTAGCGCGGCAATCGCTAATGAAGCTCCAGAAAAGAAGAGGGACCCCGGATGTCCTACCATTCCGTGTTCCATTGGATCTCTTATGTTCGAAAGAGCACTTTGTGATCTCGGTGCAAGTGTGAGCGTCATGCCAAAGAATGTGTTCGAGAAGCTATGCTTACTGGAGCCGGAACCCACCGCCATGTGCCTAGAGTTAGCGGACAATTCCGTTCGCTATCCTTTGGGAATCGCCGAAGACGTGCCCGTGAAGATTGGAGAACACTTAGTCCCCGTTGACTTTGTGATTCTCGATATGGGAGAAGGGAGCAAGGCGCCTCTCATACTTGGGAGGCCTTTCCTCAAGACCGCAAGGGCAAACATCAACGTTGGCAAGGGGGAGATAAAGTTCGACATCAATGGCACCACAAGCGAATTCAAGTTTCGTCCACGCCTCGAGGTATGCAACATGATCAATGTTAAATATGTTCCGCCTCACCGCCGTGTCACAGAGGAGAAGCCAAAGAAAGAAGAGGAGCCGTGCAAGAAGGAAGCGAAGAAGGAGATAGAAGTCGTCGCATCCATCGCGACAAAGAAGATCGTTGCACCCGTCAAGAAGAAAGCTAAAAGGCCGCCCGTGAAGACCAAAAAGACGACTAATGTAGAAGACAAACCCGCACCAAGGATTGTGCGGAAGTGGGTACCCAAGACTGCAGCGCCATCATCGAGCGTTGGTCCGAAGTGAAGAAGAAGAAAGTCTAGCTATAGACTATAAACGAAGCGCTTTGCGGGAGGCAACCCGTTCGTCGAGTCAAGAATAAGCTACCGGGAGGACAACCCGCGAAAGGTTTAGGTAAGTGAGTCGAGAATTTTGCTACGCAGGAACATGATATACTTTTGAACAATTGGTAGTTCGGTCAAACAATTCGATTTGGATTTTATTCGCTCGGTCATTCCAATGTTATTTCTTATTTTAAACCAATGACATGAGCCATCCTATGATTTATTTGCCTCTTCTTGAGAAAGCCACATCCAAAATTCCATACCTATTTTTGGCGACCGTCCTCTCCATGACGGCCGGACCAAGTTGAGTTAAAACACACGAGTAGAGCCGCGCTATGTTACTTAAATTCTTGATGCGTAGGTTCACACAAACATAGAGAGAATTTTCAGTTTCATTACCATAGGACTAGAATTTTCCTAACCTTAATTATTCTCTTTTTCAAAATTCTCTCTCTCATTTTGGCAAAAATTAGAACCTAAACCCAAGACCCATGGTTGAATTCGAGATTGTTCGCTATCAATTCATGAAAGTGAACGGTTCCGGTGCAACCAAAATTAATGTAGTCGGGAAATATTTTTCGACTTACAAATGTAAAGATGTTTCAATTCCCCTCTAATTATTCATTTAAACTCATTGCATGCTTTGAGTCAATTCTGAAATTTCGAAGTTAGAGGAGGATTAAACATCTAAGCATCATTTGGAAAGGGTTTATGTGCTTGATTAACATCCATTGATCAAAGTGAGTTCACAGAAAGAGTTGTGCTCTCTACCTACCACCACATGCAAATAATTCAAAGGAGGGAGCAGCCATGCATGGGAAGGACAAGTGATTTTCAGCAAAGATGGCACCATGTGATGAATGATTAAGCATGGCACAAGGTGAATGACACAAAGTGGAGAAATAATGTTGCAAGTGGACATCAAAGGCAAAGAAGGAGTGGTTCACATGATTTGGGCGGTGCAAAGCATACAAGATGTACTGGACAGAAGCAAATAATTGCACCAGGAAGCCACCACAGAAAATTGAAGTGGAGAAGAGGGAAAAACACCCTAGGCCGGCCGGCCCCAAGGCCCTAGGCCGGCCGGCCTGGCCCCTATTTATGCCCTCTGGTGCTCCCCTTTGGCGGGTATACTCCTCACTCATTTCCTTGCTTATGTTCTTCAAGTTCTTTGCCCAGAAACATCAGTTAGAGCCCTGAAAAATTCGTCCACCAAAATCTACTCCAAAAATCTCAGAAAATTCACCACAATTCCTAGTTTGCTCCACTCTTCGATATATTGTTCTCCCGCCGGCAAGAAACCCCCGGTGTGTTTGTTTTTGAGTGTGTGCAGCAAGGAGTCACCATGAGTGGCCTCATGAAGTTCATCGCCGGGAGGAGAAGGACACGTTCATCAACATCTGACGCATCGGCAAGTTCTTCGCGGAGGCACTCGGTCTCCGAGTCTCCGCGGAGCATGGAGGAAGACAACCCCGCACCGAGGAGTGACATGTTGCTCCTTGGTGGGATGAGAGACCCGAGAAGCTCCTCCACGAGATTCACCGAAGGGATGCCACCTCCTCCACGGCGTTCGACAAGGTCATCCGCACCACCACCATACAAGCCCAAGAATTCAGAATATGGGTTTATTATCTTGTCGAAGGAAGAAGAAGAAAGGCTAAAGTTCATGAAGGGAAGACTACGAGCAAATTATGATTTTGATGATGAAGCATTGGTGAAGCTGGGATTTCATCATGACATCTATGAGCTTTTGGAAAACATCGGTTGGAAGTTATTTTACGATGGTGTCACGGTTGATATGCTCTTGAGATGTTCATGACATTAGAAAAATCAACGGAAATGGTGGATGGTGAAGAAGTTTCATGTCTGAAATTTAGGCTCAAGAATGAAGAGAAAGTAATCACCTATGGTGAAATAGGAAGCTTGCTCGGATTCAAAAATAATGCATATGAAATGGTGCAAGTTGAAGATGGAGAGCTTGATGAATTTTGGACAAAAATAGCAAAAGATGTCAACCGCCAAAGAAAGAATATAAGTAATGTTACCCTCCAAATATTCCACTCTTGGTTGAGCAAAAGAATTCTCGGGAGGATGAGAGAATCAAAGGTCACCGACCAGGAATTAAGTTGGATGTATGCTGCATTGGTGAAGAAGCAAGTAATTGATCCCACCAACATCATGGTTGAAAGGTGGCTTTGTGAAGCATCATCCGGCACGGGAGAAGTTGGTTCGGGATGTTATCTCACAATGATAGCCCGAGCAATGAATCCGAGGTTACGAGTGATCCAAAAATTTTATGTCCCGGGAAGAGATATTGGGATTGATCATTTGAGGCAAGGCCATTATATCGGAGGAGATGAAAAGAAGGGATTTACTATTTCTGAGATGGATATTTCCCTCCCCGATCAAAGGCTGAAATTATTTGCAAGAGGGAGGACTGATTGGCGAGTTGAAAATATTAGAAAAAAGGTGAAGAAATCAAAAAGAGGAAGGTTAATTGAAGGGACATCGGCATCGGCACAACAAGAAGACTTGGAAGTAAATCTTCCACCGCCAAGTTCTGCTTATTGGAGAAATGAATTTCAAGGTGCATTAAGTGGACAGGGATACCCGCAAGGATGGACGAGTCAATGGGAAGGAAGCCAAGAACAAGCATGGGGGCACGCTGCGGCGGCACCCCCACCATTTAGCAACTACGGATGCCCACCCTCATCATATCAAGGAGAGATGCCCGACCCGTCATTTGGAGCACAATATTTTGACCTCCCTCAACCGGAACAAGGAATGAGAATTATGGGTGCTTATGCGAGAAGAGATATGGAAGATATAGATGCCATCCGGAGGCATACAACCCAACTAGAAGATGGAACTGCAGGAATTGCATATCAAATGGGACTTCTAGGTCTGGCGCCACCGGAACAATTTAATGTTGGAGCATTTCAGCAGTATTATGATTAAGGATACAACGCAAGAGCCAATCAAGGAGATTGATCGACGGCATGACCAAGAATAAAATGCTCGCACGTGTGGTTTGGATTTTCTATTTCTTTTCATTTATTTTCAGCATGTGTGCAAGCTTGTGTGTGCGTAGCGATTTTCTGTTTTATTTATTTCAGCATGTGTGCAATTTGTTTTCTTTTGTCTTCATCACCATGATAAATAAATGCATCACCCACGCTTTAATGTTATGGTTAGTAATGATGATAGAAAGTTTGTGTCATGTTAAAATATGATGATCGTTGCCGCTTTGTCTACTTTCTTGTGCTTGGTTTATGCATGATTAAACTAATGCTCTCTTTAACATGATTTGAAAATTAATTAAATGCCGGCTAATTCAATTGTGGAGGTTATGATAAATTAGGACTCATATCTTTTATTCTTGCTCTCTTACTTAAGCTTGTCAAGGAAAATTTAATTTGGATTTAATTTTGATCTAACCTTGTCAATGATACCTTTTGCATTTGCTCTACCCTTCTACAAGCTTAAATGATATATCATAAAAACCATAGAGCAAGAATTATTTTCAGGTGAATTAATTCAGGATTTATCTTCTTTGGTACGAGACTAAGAAGTTGACCATTCCGTATTTTTGCGTACCTATCTTTTGCTAGCCATTCTATCCATGCATTGTGAGTTTCTATACCGGGAACATCGCAAACCTCGCTGGATATCCACCCTTAACCAAAAACATCTTTTTGTGAAACACCTCCTTGACCACAACCTATATATTGAGTATATATATTTCGACGGCAAAACAGTGGAATCAAGAGCAAAATTCAGTAAAACATAAGCTTGGGAAGCATCAAAGAATTAACAGAAGAACAATCCGAAGAAGTGGAGGCCTACAGGCAGTAGGCCGGCCGGCTCAACACCCCTAGGCCGGCCAGCCTGCCCCTTTTCCTCCTTTATTGGCTTCAATCTTTCACGAGGAGATGCTCCCCTGAATTCCAAAGTTATGTCCAGAGAATTGATAAAGGTTTTGTGCACTCACTCTATCAAGTTATCATCACTTCATTACTTGAGGACAAGCAAAAGTTCAAGCATGGGGGGAGGTGGAGTAAGTACATTGTGTTGCCAGTGGTTCTGAGGAGCAAAAAGAAAAAAAAATGAAATAAATAATGATGAAAAGCTCCTCGGTTCCGTTTGCTTCATTAAACTCCGGGTACTTTGAAGATTATTCTATACTCAATTATTCCAACCATGTGCAATCCGATAACAAGGACTTCAGTCGTGCCTTGGGATCAACCGTTGCCATTTGCACATGTCCACCATCTAAAGTGTGTGTTCCATTCTCTCCCTCTCCACAAATAAATTATTTTCCAATGGTCTATTTGACGAGTCTCGGTAAATCCATAAGAAGTATTTCTTGTTTTGATAATATCTTGATTATAATATCTTTTGTTAGGACTAACCTGTCCAGAGCTCCAGATAAAGCCTCACACATACATATGAGAGAAAGAAAGGAGAGAGTTCTAGCAAGTTTGAGAGACAAGATGAGCTGAGAGTTTCCATGAGCAAATTGCAATGAGGTTTGAATTATTGATCTTGGTTTAGCATTACTTATGGAACTTACTTTCTTACTCCTGAGACTTGTTTAATTTTGAGAGCATGTGCTTAATAATTGTGGGGAAGCATTTAACTTGTATCTACCTTCCACATTGAAAAAAGCTGGTTACAACTTGAACTAATAACTGCAAAATATTTTTTGGGAGCATTGTGTTTTCTCGTGTATGATCAAGTACAGGGATTGGACACTGAAAGGCAGCGCTGATTTTTATCAAAGACTTACTCGAGGACGAGCAAGGTTTAAGCATGGGGGGAATGTTGGCGCTCCTTAAGTATCCATTTTATCCCCTGTTTAACTCTGATAATGGCATGAATTTAATATCAAAATCACTAACCATCCTAACCTCGGCCCAATTATTGGTCGTTTTCACGTTTGCACATATATTTTGGAGGTACTTCGTTTTTGCAGGTTTTTGACCAATTTTGGAGCATGAAATGGCGAGGCCCACGATCACGCGATGATACGAAGAATGACGAAGGCCAAAGCCCGAACAAAGGATCGAAGGCCATGATGATTAGAGGCCCATTCATGCACATCCATCCTCCAATGAAGCCCAAAAGACAAAGCCCACAAGATAAGATCGAGATGCTTCGGGGCTAAGCAAAGCAAAGAGATATTTGAGGAAGGATTTTCCATCCTATCCTTCTCCTCGAAGAAATCTCGAAGATAACGACGTCTAAAGGGGTGCAATCGTGAAAGACATAAACTCTAGAAGATTCCAGGAGACTTGAGGAGAAAGTTGAGCACCAGCCGGCGAAGGAAAGACCCAGGCCGGCCAGCCTAGGCTCATTGGGCCGGCCGGCCCAGGCCTTTTTTAGGTCGGTTCGACCTCCCCTTTGACCGGGGTTCCCTGAGGCTATTTAAAGACCCCTCCCCAAGGTTCACGCAGAGACCAATTCGGGAGACAACGCCGAGGGGCAGAGAAGATAGAGGGACACCTCTCGGAGAGCCGAGGGTCGTGCTAGTTGTCTAGGGTTTGCCCTAGCCGACATGGGAACCTTGCAAGGAAGACCACATCGGAGTTCTGGAGCTAGGATCATCAAGATCAAGGTAGGGCCCCGGTTGTGATCTTGTGATGTACTATCATTCATGGTGAAGTTATTTGTGTTTCCGAATGTTTAGCGACCATGTTCTCCTCTTTCGATTTCGTTCTTTTCTTTGGGTTCGCTTCATCTTAGATCTATTATCGAGATAGATCACTTAGCATGATCTTGTAGTCATGGTGGCTAGAGGTTCATGGTGGAACTACCAAAGTGAGTTCGACTTGCTTCAGGGTATCCCGTTGAAAAGGGGGGCGTCGTGACAGGCCGTCTCCACAGAGTAGGTTGGGTATCGAGGGATCGGATTGGAGATTTTGAGTTTAAAGAGGCTTTTCATTGAGATTCACATCTATCTTACTTCACTTTATCTAGCTAGAACTACAACATATGCATGATCTAGGTGATCTAGATTGGTTATCTCTAACTTTCTCTTGCTACCTTTGGTGTTTGTCGTGTTTTTAGTAGATTAGATTCGTTTTCACCATCTCACACAAAGGAATCTCTATGCTAGTAGATTGTTTCTTGTCTCTTTGGTTCCGTGGATTGATAAACCTTGGGGGAATACTCTGAGGGAAAAGCTACACGAAACCGTGCGCTTGCGGTATATAAATCGGGGGCGCTATGGAGCGTCAACAGCAGCTAATTCTATGCGTCAAGAACTAGCATAAGATTGAAAACGTGACTGCACAGAGACAATATGATATTCGTAGATGATAAGCAACGAAGCACAATAGATCTGCTAAAAGCCATGCTACGAACATCAAGATAACTAGCATTACTCGCCATCAAAAACGCTTCAGTACGAGTAATACCAAGGTAAAGCAAGAACAACACTGCCCTGATCGCAAGAAGCAATCAGGGCAGCATGGCGCTTACTTGGATGAAACCCTAGGATTAGGGGTGGCGATGCGCCGAGAGTTGTTGTTTGCGAGACGTGATGACGCTCTCCTTCATGAATAACATATGGTACATATTTATAGTCCGGAGACTTGGGAAACAATCTAAACTAATCTTGTCCCGATCGGACTCTATCTCTAATCTTAAACTAAATCTAAGGATACATGGCCCATATGGCCCAGATGCCCACGCAGGAGCCGATTTACAAGTCTTCTTCAATCTTCTGCTTTAAGCCCATCTTGCTTTCGGCCCATAAATTAATCCTGTTAATTTATGGCGATAACACATGCCCCCCTGGTTTTGGCAATGATAGTTCCAAAACCAATCCGTCGCTATGTTCCCGTTAATGCTCATTAAACACACTGCAACCACCAAGGAAGACGCAACGTTTCTGCAACTGGCTCTTCGTAGAACGTGAAAACTGCCGATCCGTCTCCCATTCTTTTCGCTATTTAACCTCACCCCGAATCGGCTCTTCTTCACGGCAAAACTCCTTCCTCCCAAAGCTAGTAGCACAGAAAAACCCCAATCCTTCAAAGCCATGGCCATCTCTTCTTCCTCTGACTTCAACTCCTTCGGAGACTCTCCCTCCTCCTCTTCTCCTTCTTCTTCCCCCCTCCCTGCTTCTTCCATCGACTGCATTCCAGAGAGTCGGGAGCCGACGCCGGAGTGGGACCCAACTGCAGCGCATGAAGCGCTGGCTCCTCTGCACTGGGATGCAGAGGAGTTTGACTTCGGGGTCGTCTCCGAGGAGGACGAGCCCATGACTGAAGGAGAAGACCTCCGGCTCCTGTTCCAGGAGGAGTCGGAGAAAAGCGAAGAGGAAGTTCCTTCTTCGGATGGAGTCGATTCCTCCTCGGAAGAGGAGATCGACTCCCCTTCCGACTACGACGAGCCGATGGGCGGAAAGCCCTTTCGGTTCCTCGGGTCCTCCGAAGAGGACAGCGAGGAGGAGAAGAGTGGCGGCGGCGACGGCTGGAGCGACTTCGGGTCCGAAGGCGGCAGCAGCGATGACGACGACGACGACAGCGACGACGACGGCAGCGGGGATGCGCCAGCCCGAAGCCCCAAGCGCCATAGGTACTAGGTACCTACGAACAGTAGTAGTAGCATTGTAGGGGTAGAATCACAAAGCCGAAGGATTATTTCCTTTGTAAAATCGGCTTTCCTTGTACTGATCTCGTATCAATGAAATCAATTTCCTTTAATTCTGTGTGTCTTCGTTTACTCCCCAAAAAGCCGATGGCAACGCATCAGGCTTCTATAAATATCCAAGAGCCGACGAAATTCAAACTAGAAGCAACCCGCACAAGAATAGAGTATCAATTCCAACTTGAACCGAACCCGACGAACTCTAAAATTCGAGCGCAATTCGAAAACCAAGCTCTATAAATTCGAGCAAGAACTCTCCGAGCAGTCGGAATTCGAATAAGAACCCACAGCAACCAAACCCTAAGTCAACGGATCTGTACCATGGCAGATTCTGTAGCTCAGATGACAAGCTCTGCAATAGATGATGCGGCAATCTGCGGCCTGAAGGTAATATTCGGCCTAATCCCTTAGTTTTCTTCAGCTTACCAAGCCTCTGAAACACTAAACTCTGAAACATGACACCATATGCATACTTCTGAATTTTCGAACTTCAGGTGTCAGACATCTTTCTGCCGCATCCCTCTAATCCAAAATCTTTCTGTCTTGGCCCACAAACCTATGAAAACCCAATAGATTTGATCTCTTGTGAAGCAAATAGGATCCCTTTTGTGAGTCAAAACATCGATCTGAACCTCTGGGCCGACTGCTTAAGAGCCTGGCCTAACCCCCCTGAGAGTTGGATTACATGGTACAGCAGAGTAGCAAAAACTTATATGCCCTTATGGCAGAATTTGAACATAGCCAATGCACTTAGCTTATCGCTGTCACCCCTTGACAAAGATGAAAATCTTCTGAAAACCATCGGCTATTTTTGGTCTGATGCTCTGAACTGCTTCCTCTTTGGTCATGGACCCATGACCATTACTCTGCTAGATGTTACCATGATCACTGGCCTAGACATTAGTTCTCCTAATCCTGCTGCTCAAAAAATGGCAGAAGTCCCGTTCAAACTTTCTTCCAAAGTCAACTGCACAAACTGGGGCACTTACATGAATCAGCACATGAAAACAAAAGGTCCAGTGACTGAAAAGGAACACACAGCCTTCTTAAATCTTTGGCTAGAGCACTTCATCTTCTGTGGTCCTTCTTTAGCTCCAACCAAGAACTATCTTCCCTTGGCCTATCACCTGGCCCATGGCAATCACACCGGCCTAGGCAAACTCTTCCTTGGAGAAACTTACAGATATCTCCATTTGATGACATCTAACCTGCTTAACCACAAGAAACTGAGAACTGGAGGCCCTTGGTGGTTTATTCTGTTGTGGGCACAACTGTACTTCCAGTACCATATTCCCAACTTCCAAGGCCTGACCAAGAACTCCTGCCCTGATGAGAGTGGCAAACCAATTAGATGTACTAGTTACGGCCAAGCTTTATTTAGTCTCCCTGGCAGTAAACTGAATTCATCAGATGCAGCAAACTAGTTCAGAATCTTCTATAAAGGACTAGACAATCCCCTCTACTTCCCATTTACTAAATCTGAATCCTTTGAAAACCCAACTGCCTTCAGATTAGATAACTTTGCCGATGACGACAGCACTCGGCATCTGTATTCTTTGATGATTCGACCTGGCTTCCTCCCTGTTGGCATCAACACCTCTAATAGAATTATCAAGCCAGGTTATGAATCCTACCAACCAGTTATAGCAGCTCGGCAATTTGGCCTAGGAAAGATCCCTCCCCACTTCCATATTCACCACTTGGTGGAGAGCAGAGCCGATCTGCCTGATGGTCTCACTAGCTCAAGATGCTACAGCATGTTCGATGACCTCCTTTTTCCAGTACCAGCCGATCTGTCCTTCACCTCCTCATCAATCGGCTTCAGCACATGGTGGGGAATGTGGAAAACACATGTATTCAGGAAAGCTCTAGGTCCTCGACTGCAGCAAATTGATCCTGAATATGTGATCCCCGAGGAAGAGGTACTGAATTTATGCATTTTGCCCTTTCTAGATCATCCATCCTTCCACTTGTCTAATTCCTACTCACCCTGTTTGCAGCAACAAGATGGTCTAGAACCTATGACCAGTAACGGGGAGCCATTCCACTTTCTTCCAACTGCTCCTAATGTACTCTTCTGCAAAGGATCACCAACAATGAAGAAAGTGATAATGACTGTTCAGTCAGACCTACTTCAGTCGGCTTCCAAATGAAGACAAACTTCTGCAAGCGTTGCCCCCGAGTATTTACCAAGAAAAGGAAGATGATCGCGAGGCGAGTGATCAAGAAACCAGCACCAGCTTCTCCGAGTCCATCAGAGTCCAACACCAACCAGGTAACTCATCTTTCTGAAACTTCTTCTTTATTTCATACATATGTACTCTGGTTGACCGTAATTCTATTTCCAGGACGCAGCCGAAGAAACCCCCAATGTAGAAAGCCTGGAACAACATGAGATGGCTGCAACTCCTGATGCACTGATGGATGCAAACGAGGAACAAACCGATACAGTCGATGTTCTTGATGTCAACACAAGCTCTAACAGGACGTTTGCTCCTGAACCGTCCAACACTTCTTCAGAACAGGTAGCATCACAAAACTAATTCTGAACCAGCCGATAGCCCCATAAATGCATCTTGCTCTAACTCCAGATACGCCCATAGGGCTTTGATATTTCAGGTTTGCTTTCCTTTGACCCAGCATTAATGGGTCTGACTGTCCCTGGAGTAGAGACATCATCTTTGCAGCAATCGGCTAACTTGGCACATTAGCTTCAACTCATCAAGGATCTACTATCTGCTCCGATCACCGCCTTAGTTGATGATTCCAGCAAGATAAAGAACATCTTCGAGCAAATAGAATCCCAACTCCCGGAACCATTGCAAATCAAGCTCTGGCCAGCCAGCAACCTTCCATTCTTTCGGATAGAAGTGAATAAAGCACAACAACGGATGGAAGCACGTCGCTCTCAAGCTTCTCTGAAAGCCGACATTACCCAAAATTGCAAGGCCCTAAACCAGAAGAAGGCAACTCTGGATATCAAAGCTGATGTGTCTGCCAACATGAACCGACTCGACTTCCTGAAGAAAGAACTGGTGGAACTCGAAGAAAAAGTCCGTACCACCAAAGAACTTATCCAGGCCGAAGAAGCTTCCATTGCAAACTCCAAACAAGAAACCTAGGAAATAGCCGAGCAGATACAAGCAGAGTTTGCAGAGATAAGCACCTTGAGTCGGCAGATAGTAACAGGCGATGGCAAGGATGACGAAGCAATCATAGCACGAGCAGACACCGTCCGCACAGAAGCCATCCACGCCATAGAAGAATTCCTGAACCATTAGATAGGCTCAAGAAACAATTAGTACTGCCTGTTAACCTGAAACTTAAAAACATCTTAAGTCGATGGTTAGACATCGGCTGTTTTGCTTTTTATATATATTTTACTGGCCAACTCAACATGTTGGCCCCTTCTCCTTTTTTATATATTTTTTTTACTGGCCAACTCAACGTGTTGGCCTGTCATTCATCATTCAATTTTTTTTACCGGCCAACTCAACGTGTTGGCCTGTCATGATTACAGCCAGATGGATCTCATCGGCTCTTGTTACTCGCTTTCCCACATGCTCGGGAAATACTTCTTGAGGTGTTGACCATTGACAGCGACAGGAAACTTGACACCATCCAATTCCTCGAGCATGTATGCATTCCCAGGCAAAACCTGATCATCCTTGTACGGCCCGTGACAAGTTGGAGACCACTTGCCATATTTTCTATCTTTAGTTCCCAATGGTAAAACTGCCTCCCAAACAAAGTCTCCAACCTGGAAATTCTTTGGTTTGACCTTCTTGTTGTATATGCGAGCAACTTTAGCCTCATTTTCCTTGATCTTCTCCAGCGACCAAAGCCTTAGCTCTGTCAGGTCCTCCACGTTGTCATTCATCAAGGCTGCATACTGTTCAGTTGTCAGATCATTCTGGAACTCGACACGCTTTGATCCGGCCGTGATCTCCCATGGTAACACAGTGTCTTGGCTGTAGACTAGATGGTACGGTGACGTCTTGGTGGACCCATGACATGAAATACGATATGCCCACAAAGCTTCTGGTAACACCTCATGCCAGCGCCTAGGATATTCATCGATCTTTCTCTTTATGAGCTTGATGAGGCTCTGGTTGGAAGCTTCAGCCTGTCCATTAGCTTGGGCATAATATGGAGATGATCTGATCAGCTTAATTCCCATGTCATCGGCAAACTTCCTGAATTCCTCTGATATAAAGACCGATCCTCCATCGGTCGTAATGGTCTGAGGGATCCCAAATCTATGGATGATGTGCTCTTTGACAAAGCTGATCACATCTCTTGACGCTACTGACCTCATGGGCACTGCCTCTACCCACTTTGTGAAATAATCTGTGGCAGCTAAGACCCATTGGTGACCCTTGCTAGACGACTGGTTGATTTGACCAATCATGTCCATGGCCCAGCCTCTGAATGGCCACGGTTTGATGATAGGATTCATTACTGATGCTGGCACTATCTGAATTTTGCCAAACCTCTGACATACCTAACACCCTTTGTAATATTTGAAATAATCTTCAAGCATAGTGGGCCAGTAATAACCCGATCTCCTAATCAGCCACTTCATCTTGTGAGCCGATTGATGAGTACCGCAGGCTCCTTCATGAACCTCATGCAAGAGCCGATTTGACTCTGAAGGTCCCAGACATTTAAGTAGTAGTCCTTCCAAGGTCCTGTAGAACATGTTATCCCCTATCAGAACATACTTCATGGCCTTGAGTCTTATCCTTCTGGGTGCCCCCCGAGCCGAATCCTTCAAGTAATTGAAGATATCGGCTCTCCAGTCTCCGGGTTCTAGAAACTAAACCTCCACGTCGACTCCATCGGCTGCTTCCCTGTACCCGGAAGCCATCTGTGCCAAATCATTGGCTTCATTGTTCAGAGTTCTGCGTATCTAGTGGAAATTGATGTACCTGAATTGTGACATCAACTCACAGCACTGCATCCATATCGGAAATAGACCCTCGCTCTCACATCTATATTCTTCCGTGAGCTGAGAAATCACCAACTTTGAATCTCCAAAAATTTCCACCGCTTCTGCACCAGCTTCGAGGAGCAGTTCCATCCCTTTGCGAACGGCTTCATATTCCACCAAATTATTGGTGCATGGGGCAGTCATTCTGATGGAAAAGGAGTAAGTCGCCCCACGCGGCGAGACCAACAGAATTCCCACACTGCACCCATCATCACAAGCCGATCCGTCAAAAAACATAGCCCAAGCACGAATAAATAATGCAGCAATATCAGTGCTGATCCTGTCTGCAACAAGATCCGCCAGTGCTTGTCCTTTGACCGCTTTCGCAGGCTGATACCAAATATCGAACTCTGACAATGCAAACATCCATTTTCCTAGCCGGCCTTTCAAGACAGGAGCCGACAGCATGTGCTTTATGACATCCGATTTGCATATGACAATTGTTTCCGCCGAGAGAAAAATATGGCGAACCTTTGTACATGTAAAGTATAAGGAAAGGCAAAGCTTCTCGATTTCAGGATACCTGGTCTCGGCGTCCAACATGCGCCTGCTGAGGTAGAAAACCACCCTTTCCTGGCCGTCGTGCTTCTGGACTAACACCGAAGCAATGGAAGTGTCACCCACGGATAGGTACACGTAGAACGGCCTATCTTGCTGAGGAGGAACCAACACTGGAGGCTTTGACAAATATTCCTTGATTTCATCGAAAGCTTGCTGCTGTTCTGCCCCCCAGCGAAACTCGTCATCGGATTTGATCTTTACTAAACCCATGAACGGTTCGATGCGCCCAGACAGATTAGAAATAAATTGTCTGACAAGGTTAATTTTACCGATGAGCTTCTGCAACTCTTTCTTCGTAGTAGGTGGCTTCATCGTCTTTATAGCTTCTTGACTCTTCAGGCCGATCTCGACTCCCCGCTCATGCACCAGGAATCCCAGAAATTGACCGGCCGATACTCCAAAGGCACATTTCTTTGGGTTCATTTTGAGCCCAAACCTTCGAGTCCGTTCCAAAACTTGGCGCAGATCTTCTAGATGCCCCCCAGCTGATTTGGACTTGACTACGGCATCATCAATATAGATCTCTACCAGTTTGCTGATGAGATCATGAAAAATATAATTCATGGCACGTTGGTACGTTGCACCGGCATTTTTCAGTCTGAAGGTCATTACCAAGTACTCGAACAAGCCGACCGCGCCTGGTACTCTAAACGCGGTCTTGTTCACGTCTTCTGGGGCCATGAAGATCTGGTTGTAACCAGTATTGCCATCCATAAAACTCATCATTTTGTGGCCGACAGCTGCGTTGATCAATGTCTCTGCAACATGCATCGAGTATTCGTCCTTTGGCGTCGCTCTATTGAGATCTCTAAAATCGACGCAAACACGCCATCGGCCATCCTTCTTTTGCACCGGTACCACACTGGCGATCCATTATGCATACCGGCACGGCCTGATGAACCCAGCATCCAGCATCTTCTCCACCTCTTTCTTGACTTCTTCGAGGACTTCGGCCTTCATCTGACGTGCTCGTTGCTGAAACGTCCGAAACCCTTTCTTGAGTGGAAGTCGATGCTCGACGATGCTTCTATCCAGACCGGGCATCTCGGTGTAGTCCCATGCAAAGCAATCCCAGTACTTTCTCAGTAATGCAATCATCTCCTCTCGCAAGGCCGGATCCAACTTCTTGCTAATAAATGCCGGCCGTGGCTTATCCCCAGGACCAATGTCACCCTCTTCCAAATCATCAGCTGACGTGAACCCGTATCCGAGTTTGCCGTCGTCTGAAAAACCAGCTGCGAACGCAAGAGAGTCTTCGTTATCCACAAGATCAGCGGCAAACACAGGGAGATGACAAGAAAAATTATTTGGCCAACCGCGTGGGCTGGCCACTTCTACACTTCCATTATCATTCTGAACCAAATAGTCGATGAGTGGCCAACTGCCAGAGCAGGTCATCGTACGTACATGATGTAACAACTCCGAACCCAAACAGGATTTTTCTATTTTTTGGGGCCGATCGCTGGGACCGGCCTCTCTATTTCTATTACATCCCGTGGCATGCCAGGATGCGTCTACTTTGTGAGGCCAGTGGATAAGACCAGCCTCAGTCCGTTTTTTGTCGCCTCGATCCGATCACAGTCTTCCAGGGCGATCCCCGGTGTTCATGTCTGCGAGCGAGACTTCGCTGGAATCGTCTGCAGGGACCATTTCTACCTCATCGCCATCCCATTGGACGAGGTACTGATGCATTGTGGAAGGGATACAATAGTTGGCGTGAATCCAATCCCTCCCGAGCAATACCGTGTACTTACTTTTGCTGTTGACGATGAAGAACGAAGTCGGGATCGTCTTGCGGCCCACTGTCAACTCCACATTAAGGACCCCATTGCCTCTGATGGTTGTCCGTTGAAGTCATTGAGCATCACATTGGTCTTGATCAGATCGGCAGAAGAACGACCCAATCGGCGCAGCACAGAATATGGCATCAGGTTGACTGCGGCACCAGTGTCGACCAACATCCTGTTCACAGGCTTGCCATTGATGAAGCCCTTGACATACAATCCCTTCAGGTGCTTGTAGCTCTTCTCCTTCGGCTTCTCGAAGATGATCGGCTGTGGGCCCAGATCCAGTTGTGCAATGGCCGATTCTTCCGGTTGGGGTGCCCGAAACTCCGATGGGAGCACGAACACCATGTTCACATCAGCCGATGGCTTCTCATCGGCTTTTGTCTGCTAGGGGCGCCACTCTTTTCTCGGAGGGCGCCTTTCCTCCATTCGCGGTCGCCTGACTTGCTCCGCGAGATCCGGACGCGCCTTCCTCAGCACGTCGAGGTACTTTGCTTCTGCCTCTTCCAGATTGCGCAAGCACTGCACTCTGCGCTTCTGCGAGCGATTAAGCCCGTCAGGACACCACCGTGGATGATGGTAGCTGTCTTCTTCTTCTGGTTCAGAATCACCCCTGGTTGGCTGCCTCACACGGTCATCATGACGTGTTCTGGGCCCTAAGCGCGGGAACACCGATGTCTCATTCTGCTGGTGTCCTCGAGGCCTGCACTCCAAGCAATCATCTATAGTAGGCAATCGGCTCATGCCGGAATTCCAATAGTACCTGAAGAACGGGCAATGCTAGTGGTCGTGTATAGCCTGGCGTCTCCCCAGTGTCCTTCCTGAGCGGTGCTCGTACTCGTCCTCTTCCGATTCGTATCGGCGGCGCAACTTGTACTGGTACTGGTACTTTTCCAGAAGCCGATTAGAAATTGGAAGCTGATTGCGGATGTGACGCACTTGCTCTTCAGTCACATGCTGCTGTTTCAGTTCGCGTCCATCCTGTGTCCGTTTGCCAGAAGCGGCCTCTCTCCTCTGCTTGTCATGGCGGCGCATGGGTCCCACCATGTTGATTTGGAATGCCAAATCTTGCCCCTCGGATCCGAAGTCTGACAGCTCCACCACGTTAGCCTGTGGGAAGGGCTTTGTGTCAACCTTCATCGTGTGCTGAGCTAGGATTAGTCGGCCTTGCTCGATAGCCGATTGTATCTGACGACGTAGCTCCTTGCATTCACTCGTGCAATGAGTGAACGAGTGTTGCCACTTGCAATACAGTCTTTCCTGCAGCTCTTGTGCCGTCGGTAACTTGTGATTCTCTAGGAGCTTCAGCTGTTTTTCTTTGAGGAGCAGATCAAATATCTGCTCTGCTTTGGTCACGTCGAAGTCGAAGCCCTTCACAGGCCCCTGCTGTTTGACCCACTTGCATGGGACAGGGTTTGCCCCCCGAGTCCACTCTGCCACGGCCACTTCTTGCTCCTCGCCAGAGTCATCAGATTCATCTGCCTGGGCCATGTTTACATGGTGCTTGAACTTGTCCTGGTACAGCTCAGGATGGTAATGTTCGTATGCTGTAAGCTTCTGCACCAGGTGCGCCAGAGATGTGAACCCGACTGAAAAGCCGCATCCTTGATCGGCTTAGCGAGTCCCAGGATAGCCAGATCGACTGCCTCCTTCTCTGTGATGCGCGACGAGTAGCATCGGTTCTTGACCTCCCTGAAGCGTTGTATGTATTCTGACACAGTCTCTCCTCGCTTCTGCCTGACTTGGGCGAGGTCGGCAATTCCAGCTTCAGCAGCCTCCGAGTGGTACTGGGTATGGAATTGATCTTCGAGCTGCCTCCAAGTTCGAATGGAATCCGGAGCCAGTGATGGATACCATCCAAAAGCTGGGCCTGTAAGGGATTGGCCGAAGAACCGGACCCCAACGGATCCGACACTGAGATCATCCCAAACTGCGTTAAGTATCGGCTCACATGCTCGATGGAGCTGGCTCCTTCTGACCCGTTGAACTTGGTGAACTCAGGAAGCCGATACTTGGGTGAACTCAAGTCATAGTCACTTGGATACGGCTTGGAATAGCCGATCGCTTTCCTCTTGGGCAGAATGTCGAACTGGTCTCTCAGTATTGCACTGACCTGCTCCACACTAAGAACTCCTGGGGCCGATGGCTCAGCACTCGGCCCAGTAGCGTACTTTGCCAGCTATGCTTGTTTCTCCGCGTCTGCTCTAGAAGCTCCTGGGTTTACCATCTGCACCGAGCGTGTTGGATTGACGCTGTCAGGGATGTAGGCGCATGTGTAGCCGTGCGGAATCTCCTTGGGTGGCTCGGTGAGGAATTGGCCTTCTCCAGGGTCACCGCCGATCTTGTGGACGACGTAGATCGGCGAATTTTGTGGTTTTGGAGCCGCAAATGAGAACGGCAATACCGGTCTAGAATGTAGTGCAGCTTCCTCTGTGTGACTCCCTAGGGTTGGCCCCGATGGAGAGTACTGGTTCTTGATTATCTCCTAGATGACGCGATGCGCCATGCACTCGAGTTTGTTCATCAGGCTCTGAGAGTGCCGATGAAGCGCATGGGCCACCATTTAGTTCATCTTCTGACGCAGGGCTCTGGTGCGCTCTTCTGATGGCACAGACAGATCTACGTTGTCGAGAGCGCCTTCTGGTGAGAACCCCTTCCACCTGATGCTATGGTTGCGGGTCCTCTCAAAAGAGCTGATGAGATCGGCTTCCAGCAGAGCTTTGATCTCATCATACTTCTTCTTGTGTTCAGGAGAGAGCTCTTGATACGTGACGGGCTTGGGAGCGGGTTCTTGATCTTGAGCTCCAGTCATTGTTGCAGTGGACGTTGTTGCCTAGAAGTGTCCCACCGGGTGTGCCAGAATGTGTTGTCGGTCGAAACCCACCGGCGAGCAGCAACGGGCAACACGAAGAGCCGGGAGGTCGCCGGGGCGCTGGCAGGCACTGCTCCCTCGTCGACGGCCCGCAATTCCGTCACGCGCCCGGAGATTCTGTGGAAAGCCGGGCGTGCCACCTGACCTATACCCGATCAGGAGGGTGCGAACGTGCTCCAAACAGTTTCCTGCATACAAAGACACGTGTAAACATAAGTCCGAGCCGTGGTCGGCTCCCCGAGACGACTCTTGCATCGGCTTTAAAGAGCCGTACGAGTCCCGGTGTCAGATT
The DNA here is from genome assembly GCF_016808335.1 of Panicum virgatum. Lineage (NCBI taxonomy): Eukaryota > Viridiplantae > Streptophyta > Magnoliopsida > Poales > Poaceae > Panicum > Panicum virgatum. Next base: position 18,053,528 of record NC_053152.1, read on the forward strand.
GGATCTGTGTCTATCCAGATATTGATGAATAAAGCAAATGACTATAAAGCTGCTTCAATTAAATCTAATTAATCTAATCCATGATGGTAAAAGCCTCACTGCTAGATCGGAACATCTTACACGTGACTAGGCCTAATGAACATAATAGACAACTAAACCATAACCCAAAACAGAGGCCTAAGAACTAGCAAGAGCCGATTCCCGGAACAATCCCTGTCAAGGCTAAGATAAAGCATCTACTACACCACCGGATCATCCAATCCGTTTGCAAGGCCTAACCTAGCAGATATTGCGCCAACTCTTAAGACAAGAGCAAACCATAACAGATTAGATCTACTAGACATAAAAGAAGCAGGGTGTTGCCTCTGTGCAGCTAATTCTATGCGACAAGAACTAGCATAAGATTGAAAACGTGACTGCACAGAGACAACATGATATTCGTAGATGATAAGCAAAGAAGCACAATAGATCTGCTAAAAAGACATGCTACGAACATCAAGATAACTAGCATTACTCGCCATCAAAAACGCTTCAGTACGAGTAATACCAAGGTAAAGCAAGAACAACGCTGCCCTGATCGCAAGAAGCAATCAGGGCAGCATGGCACTTACTTGGATGAAACCCTAGGATTAGGGGTGGCGATGCGACGAGAGTTGTTGTTTGCGAGACGTGATGACGCTCTCCTTCATGAATAACATAGGGTACATATTTATAGTCCGGAGACTTGGGAAACAATATAAACTAATCTTGTCCCGATCGGACTCTATCTCTAATCTTAAACTAAATCTAAGGATACATGGCCCATATGGCCCAGATGCCCACGCAGGAGCCGATTTACAGGTCTTCTTCAATCTTCTGCTTTAAGCCCATCTTGCTTTCGGCCCATAAATTAATCCTGTTAATTTATGGCGATAACAGAAGCACATCTATCGAAGTTTTCTATTCATCCCGGTAGTACCAAGATGTACCAGGATCTTAAGCAAAATTTCTGGTGGACTCGAATGAAAAGAGAGATCGCCAAATATGTATCTGAGTATGATGTATGTCAAAGAGTTAAGGCTAGTCACTTGAAAGTAGCTGGTACTCTCCAACCTTTACCCATTCCATCCTGGAAATGGGAGGACATCAGTATGGATTTTATTGTTGGCTTACCCAACACATCTCAGAAGCATGATTCTATTTGGGTAATCGTTGATAGACTCACCAAGACCGCTCATTTTATTCCGGTGAATACAACTTATTCTGCCAAGAAGTATGCAGAGATATATCTCGACCAGATTATCCGTTTGCATGGAGTTCCAAAGACGATCATTTCTGATCGTGGGGCTCAGTTTATTGCACGTTTTTGGGAGCAATTGCAACAATTCCTTGGAACTAAATTGATTCGTAGTTCAGCTTATCATCCATAAACAGATGGGCAAACCGAACGAATCAATCAAATCCTTGAAGATATGTTGAGGGCATGTGCTATTCAATATGGCAAGAACTGGGATAAGTGCCTAGCACTGGCAGAGTTCTCATATAATAACAGTTATCAATCCAGGTTGCAAATGGCACCATTTGAAGCGTTATACGGTCGAAGGTGTCTAACTCCTTTGAGTTGGTCACAAGCTGGAGAACGCAAAATATTTGGGCCAGATCTAGTTACTGAGGCAGAAGAGAAAGTAAAAGTTATCCAGGCTAATCTTAAAGTAGCCCAATCAAGAAAGAAAAGTTATGCAGACAAAAGAAGAGATCCTTTACAATTCAAGATAGGGGATTTCGTATATTTGCGAGTATCTCCTACTAGAGGTGTTCAACGCTTCGGCATAAAAGGGAAATTGACACCCCGATACATCGGACCATTTGAAATCATCGAAACTTGTGGACCAGTTGCTTACCGGATTCATCTTCCTTCTCAGTTGGCCGCCATTCATGATGTCTTTCATGTATCTCAACTTAAGAAGTGCATCAAAGTGCCCACTGAGATTCTTGAACCACAAGATATCGAGATTGAACCCGATTTATCTTACACTGAGTACCCAATCAAAATTCTTGACACTAAAGAAAGAAGTACTAGAAGGGAGAAAGATAAAATGTACAAAATCCAGTGGAATCATCGGACTGAGGAAGAAGCCACTTGGGAGACTGAAAATTTTCTCCAAAGAAACTTTCCCAGACTTTATTAGAACAAATTCAGGTATCAAACCTTTCCATTCCTTTTCTTCCAGTAATCTCGGGGCGAGATTCCTTTTAGGGGTGAAGAATGTGACACCCTTGGTGTCTGCACAGTAGAATTGCATTTATTTTATGCATCATGTGCTTATTTTGCTTGAAAAAGGATCTTATTGTAAAAATCTAAGGGTAGTTGTGTAAATATGATTTAATGCAGGGTCCTTTCTATAACTTAATTTGAATAGGGAGAGCAAATATTGCTTTTGTGGAGGGTTTATTTGTAAAATTCAGTGTAATCATTGCTTGGCAGAAAATTTTGCTTTTTAGTTTGAAATTAAACTGAATTTGCATTGGAAAAGACAAAAGTCCATTAAATTCAAAATCCTTCCTATGTTTTCAAAATAACTCTTTAACCTTTGGTCAAATCAATTTTTACAAAACATCAAAGTTGTATATCTTGAAAAATTGAACAACTTTCATGTTGGGCACTTTTTCATTTGAGCCCTAGTTTAGGAGATATTTTTGTTTTACAGTAGAGCCCCTAAGCTTTGTAGAAATTACAAACCAGTCCAGCCTTCATCTTCCACCTCCCTGCTCCTCTGCTTGCTCTGCCGCCGGTGCTGAGCGGCGCCTCCTGCCGCCGTGGAGGGCCGCAGGCCACCTCCTGCTCTCCGTGGCACCCACGCGTCACGCCCGAGCTCCTCGCCGCCCTTTTTCCCCTCGCGCTGGAGCTTCCCCGTCTTCACCACGCCACCCCGGCCATCTGCGTGGCCGCCACCTCGCCGTCGCCGTGGAGAGCTCGGGACAGAGCCCCAGTTCCCTTCCTAGTGCATGCCTCGGCACCAGGGGAACCCTCTCATTCTGTTCCACTCACTATCTCGCTAATTCCCTGCCTGGAAACCCTAGAACGCCGCCGCCATGGTCGCCGCCTCCCTCTGAGCTCACCGTCGAGCCCCCTCCTCCGCCTTTTCCCGCTCTAAATCGACCCCACCAATAGCTCCCTCATGTCGCGGTGAAGCTCCCCGACCACTCCACACCGCTTCTACCTCATCGGAACGCCACCTCCGCCGCTGGCCGTCGCCGCCGGAGCAACTGCTCCGCGGGGAACACCCAATCCGGTCACCCCGAGACCCAAGAAGACCACCATTGGGTAGAGCTCGGTCCTCTCTTGCTCCTCCACCCCATTCCCCTCGCCGCCGGCGAGAGAAACCGCCAGAAACCGGCCGACCCCACCTGCCCTTTGTCCTACCTCCGGCCAAGGGCCTCGTTGCAATTTGTTTTAGAATCCCAGGGGTCTCAACGCAAGAAACCAGGGACTAGTTTGTAAGGTCTAGTTAGGTTTTTCTAAATTTTGCTGTGAACTTTGAAAATGCCTAGAAATTCATAGAAAAATAAGAAAAATACAAATCCAAATGTTTTGGAATCCTTGTTAAAATATTTTCAAGTTTTGTTACATACATATCTTCAGTTTTGGTTTTATTTTTAATCCAAGAAAAAGAATAGAATAAATAGGCTTTAATTGTTCTAGGAGTTCTACTCAGTAACTGTCTGTGATTTTTGGGTTCATTGTGCCTTACAGTGTTACTAGTACTTGGTAAAATTTTGAAACCTTTTTGACATCATTAACTAGGTCAAAGTTTCAAGATTCCTTGATCTACTAGTTAAGCTAATATATTTGTGCTGGTAGAAATATTAGATTTCTGAGTGTGAAACTTTTTCCATGCTTACATGTTACCAAAACCTTGTTGTTGACCATGTTTTAGCAATTTTAGATCTGTTTGTCTATTTCTTTGATTTAATGCTTATTAAGTAGGCTTTAATTATGGTAAATAGTTTCCTTACTTAGAAAATTCTGAGAATTTTTTTGTAACTCTATTTTGGTCATATGTTCATGTCTGTAAAATTTAGGATCCAAACACACTATATAACTTCCTGTACTAATTAGTTTTATCACATGTGGTTTAATTTTGCTAAAATTATTACTTCAGTTTTAGGCCTAGATAAATTCTGAAACATTTATGAGGTGTTCATAATCATGCGAAGCCTGTTCTGAAAAATTTTGAGCTTCTTAAGTGTTGTAGTTTATTCTGTAGAATTTGATCTTCCTGTAGGTGTAGTCTGAATAACTGTTTTATTCTGATTAATTGGTGGCATGAAATGAAATGAATTTTACAGGGTAGATTGCTCTCTGTATTTACTGTTTGAAGTAATTTTAGTGAAGTTAGATACTGTTTGTATACTGAGTTACTCAATTCTTTGCAAACCATGATTTGTATGCTATATAAACAAACTAACACTTACTTTGTAAGTTTAATCAAATTGTTTTGTGAAGTTGATCTTGTTGTTTTGTGTAGTAATCATTGTTAAATAACTACCCTATAAACGCTTGCCCATATGAATGTTTGTTTGCTAAATGTTGGACTACAACTTTATCGTGAAGTGTGTTTGTGTAATACTGTTCTTGCATCACATATAGATACGACTGCTCTAGCGGACGGGACGTACGAGTTGATCCCGAAGTCCGAAGAAGGTGATCCAGAAGCCCAGGTGAACGCCACTGTACTGACCGAAGCCCCGGACCAAAGTCCGGAAGAGCCCAAGGCTAATCTAGTTAGCGACTATCGCGAAGGCAAGCCCCGGACATAACCCAGTATTTCAAATTATTACAATTTATCATTATTACTTACTTGTGCATTTATAGTTCTTAGGATTTGAATTGAAACCCTAGATGCATGATCCTAGGAACCTATGTACTGAACACTAGGCCTGAGTTCGAATAATTGCTAAGCTTATAGGACCGGTTAAAGTCAAGTGATTGCCTGTCACTCGCGAGCTCTATAGGAATTGCTTGTATAATTGTTTTACTAAGTTTGGACCTATAATATTACTTTGAACTTGTGTAATAACTATTATGCCTATGTTGTAAAATATGTATGGTTGTAATATCTCTGGACTCGCCTTCGTGCAGGGTATGCTTGTTCGATCCGAGAACCGGTGGTTGTATCAGGACGTTACCCGACAGACCAAGAATTGTTCCGTTTGAAGTACGTTTGTGTCGGTGTTGCCCTTATGGTGATGGCCAGCGCACTTGAGCCGGGATAATTCAGGTGGTTCTGCCACACCGGGACCAATGAAGGCTTTAGTCCCGGGTCCAATGGTTAGGGGGCGGCGGGGAGCTTTAATGCCTGTTGGAGCCACCAACCGGGACTAAAACTCACCCTTTAGTCCCGGTTGGTGGCTCCAACCAGGACCAAAGGTCCTGAATATTTAGTCCCGGGTGGTAACACCAACCGGCACTAAAGGATGACCCTTTAGTCCCAGTTGATAGTTCCAACCCAGACCAAAAGGGTCTTTAGTCCCGGTTGGTGGCTCCAACCGGGACTAAAGGGTTATTTACGAGTTAGTTTAAAAGGAAGGCATTCCATTCAAAGTCACATATGCTGTGTAGGTAGGGTGGTAAGCAAGCTACGTGCGATGTGAGATGTCTCGGGTTCGAGTCCTAACCCACGCAGAATATTTTTGACCTTACCCATACCCTTTAGTCCCGGTTATTGGACCCGGGACTAAAGGATCGGGACCTTTAGTCCCGGACTGCTAACCCCGGTTAAAAAACCGGGATTAAAGCCAGTTGCTGCCCGGGACTAAAGCCCCATTCTGCACTAGTGAACATAGTTAAAAGCAAGCTAAATAATTTGTATATGAACATGCCGCATTATGTGAACAGGTTATAATTTGGAAATAATACAAAAGTGAAAGAAAGGCGAATAACCATTCTGTTCAACAATGTCAATAGTGCTACTAATTTGTGGATGAATGAAACAACCGACAGAATTCATAAATATATGTGCTGTGCTAACAACTAGAATTTCTAAGTCATCATATGTCCATGCATTTGGACAGTTAATTAAACCAAAGATATAAACATTAGGGTATGAACCCTATTAAGAAACTCATCTTCCGTTTGACACATGTCAGGCATGGACCATTTGAAAACTAAGCTCAAGGACATAAAGAAATACTTATAATCAATATTTAAATTCTAAGGAAACTTCTATGTACTGCAAGGTAACAACATCTATAGGCAGGTAAATTAAGTGATTTACATAATGAAAATCTTCCAATTCCTAGCAAGTCACGAATACCCAAACCCCCAGACTGATTAATGAAATTGAAACGTAAGGTGTAACAATTATATATTTTCTCAAAAACTATTGCGGATAAGCACCTGCTTGACGCAACACACTCCAACGTCGCCTTCTGGACGACACTGAACTCCGATTTCGCTTATCTGTGCTCGTATGACACCAGGAAGTTGTCCCTAATCCCCGCGCTTGCCAGGAGCCATATGCCCCGCTGCTCAGCCTCCTCGAAGTCCTTCTCCGTAGGGTCGCTTGCAGAGACGGGCACCCCGTCCCCGTCCCCGTCCCCCTCCACCAGGTTGACAACGCGGAGTGTGTTGACGACTGGGGGAACCGGTCAGACCTGTCCCCTAAACCGGTCAAACTGGTCTAGTAAAGTTGCTCAAAATGCAAAATAAACTTTACCATTAGATAGCTCTCGTCGAGTAGATCAAGATTCATATATAGAACGTCCAATTTGGAGTTCAGATGAGAGAGAAATGGCTTCGGGAAGTTATGCATCCCATGCAGACCGGTCAGACTGGTTTACAAGGGCGGTCAGACTGGTTTAAACTGCCCAGTCCAAGTTAGCAGTTGTATTTTGATACGATTTTAATTAGGGTTTCGACTCCTAAAGGGGTAAGACCATCCCTCCCTATAAATATAAAGGGCCACGGCCGATTGAGGGCATCCAATCGATTAAAAACACATCAATCTACTACTTTACTTTACTTTGCACTATTTTTTGTCCTCTCCAAACCCTAGCTCCTCCTACCTCATATTTGTTGTTCTTCTTGTGTCTCGATGACGTCTGAAGGCGCTCTAGGTGGCCTGCCGACCCTAGAACAACGCTGTGTTTGTTTGCCCTGACGTGGTCCCTCCCGGGTGAGCGTTCGTCGGATTCGCTAGTTTACCCCGGCGAACCGGTCTGACCGGTCCCCTTGACCAGTCTGACCGGCCTACACAGGAGGTGCTACAGCGAGCCCGTCCTCGCGCCGTGCGTTCGAGCATGCTCTTGTGTTGGCCGTTAATCTGTGCCAACAGAGCGAAAGGATGCTGTTGACAGCCAAAATTGGCAAAGGCCGTGGCCGATCGGTTTGACCGGTGGACCGGTGGGCCGACCGGTCAGACCATTCTGGCCGATTGTGATCCGAGCAGGAGTAGATTTTGTAATTCGTGGATCTTTGTAAACCTATTCGTGAAGGGGTATGACTTCCCGGCCTATATATGAAGGCTAAGGCTAATTGAGGGTTATCCACAATTGAATCAATACAATTTGTCCTTTACTTTCGTCTCTCAAACCCTAACCTGTTCCAAACCCTAACTGCTGTTCTTCGCTCATCTCTACGGCATTCTGAGTGGCCTGCCGATCTCAGAGCAACCATAGATACGCGAGCTCCGACGGGGTCGCTCCCAAGCTCGAGGTTTTAGGTCTTCACGGCATTCCCTGTAGAACCGGTCTAACTAGTCGCTTATACCGGTCTGTGCATAGTGAGCCCGTTGGTGAAGGTCATGTCGACGATCCGCGCGTTGTAGCGCATCCTAGTGTATTTGGCGTAATTATGTGTCAACACACTTTTTGGTGACTCCACTGGTGAAGATCTTGGTTTTCGAAAACCGAACTAACCTACCACAAAGAAGATGGGTTCCATCACCAACCTCGACAAAGACAACATCATCATAGCAACGATGGAGGAACTCACCGAAGAGGAGCACAAGTCTTACCTGGTTGCCGAGGAGCACTTCAAGGTGTGGTTCTTGAAGGGCTTCAAGAAGAATCGGGGTGGCTTCGTCAAGAGGGTTGAAGAATTCGTCATGCCATCCTTCAAGCTGAGTAATAATCAGATTGAAGAGATCCCCAATGTAAGCAATGAACTCTCTGATTTACTTACGCAACTATCACTGATGCTCGATCAAAAAATTTCTGTTGCACAATTAACTGTGGGTGATATGCGCTTGCTTCCATGTCCGATGAAATAGATGCGTTGGAAAAGAATAAAAGTGTTGTGGCTAATTCTTATACATTGGACGTTTTAAATCATAGCTCATCGGCTACGCCAATGCCTGCATCAGATACACGCTTAGGCATGCCGCCGGGCTACTTTGTAGGGCAGACGCCGCCACCTTCATCGGTTTAGACAGAACCGGTCAGACCGGTCCAGGCTACCGCGATCAAACCAGTCAGACGACCGATCAGACTAGTGCGATGTTGCCTTCTCCGTCTTTGCCTACACCGCTCACATCGATTCCTAGTTCGGCTACCCTTGGCCGAACCAATGAGTTGATGACCTACACACCCCCTCGTACTGCAGCAGTGGGCAGTACACTGCAGGGATCTTGTCCCCATAATGGACCGATTCCTAATGCTACGCAGATGATGACATCTACTTATCCTAACTTGCATCGTCTTGCATCTGCATCACAAGCTTTGACCATCGGGAATTATCAAGCCGATTTCTCTAGATTTAAAGAGGATCTGGCTAACATGGTTAAAACTAAGCTTGGGGTGGATATGGGTAATTCTCGTTTGTATCAAAAGCCGTATACTCCTGAATTTGATTTTATTTCTTATTCCGTTGGTTGCTGTGTTCCCGAGTTCATGAAGTTTAATGGTGATGATACTCATACAACTTGGGAGCACATAAGTCAATACATTCTTCAGTTGGGAGAAACTGGTTTCCATGATGCTTTATGTGTGTGTTTATTTTCTTTATCTTTAACTGGAACCGCTTTCTCTTAGTTTTGTTCGCTTGCTCCAAATTCTATTCAAATATGGAACCAGTTAGAGCGTAGGTTTCCTGATCACTTTTTCAGTGGGGAAAATGAAGCTAAGTTGACAGATTTGACATCGGTTAGGCAAAGCCGTGATGAATCGGCCTCTGATTATTTCAGGAGATTCAAGGATATAAAAAACTGATGTTTTAATCTGACAGTTTCTGAGATTAAATTCTTTTCGGATTATGTTACTATGAATTCTTCAACCAAATTTGAAACTTGGGAAACATTATAAAATTTTGCATAGATGTTGGAACCCCTGGCCCTGGTCCTCCTAACATGAAGCAGCTTGTTAGAAAATAGGAGCCTTATTAGGTTTCGGTTGCCGACACCCGACAGAGACACACTATGCTAAGGTCTGATTGGGTTCTTTTTAACCATCAGAAAAACCTTCATCTTGTGTGGTTTGCAATTTGGATATCGTCCAAGCAATGTGGGAATAAAGATCAATCCTAGACTCAGCACACGCAATCTAGAAACCGCATCCCCTTCTTTTCCTCAAAACATATAAAGTTGTTCTTTGCACAAAGAGGCAAGGATCTATTGTCACACCCTGAAATTGTTGGATTTCAGGATATGATTAAAAGGAAGAATAAAGCAATGATTTTCTCATAATTTTAAAATTTTCCCAACATTTATTATCTTTACAGGAAATTTAGTTCATTAAAATAATTGGTTGTTTTCTAAATTAGATAAGGTTGTTCTTCTTATCTTGCATTTATGCTGCTTTGCTTTGTTTCTTGTTTGCCTTCGGTTGAAGTTAAATTTCTAAATTTAAATTCAAGTGAATTTGTTTGCCCCCTTTTTATTTCAAAATCCCCTTTTCCTTTTTGCTCCCTCTCTTTCTTCTTTTAGCCCAAACCTCCCTTCCTTTCTCCATTCGGCCAGCCCAGGTCCCCCCTCTCTTTTTTTTCCACTCCCCTTTTCTTTTTCCCTTCTCACCTTCCACAGAGGACCGGTTGCTGGCCCAGCCTAGTAGCGTCCTCTTCCTCCCCCGTGCGGCCCAACCCACTCAGCCAAACAGGCTGGCACGACTTGCCCCGCACGCCCCTTCGCTCTCTCCTCTCCCCCTCGATGCAAGGCGGGCCCCACCCATTGGGCCCTTCCCCTCCCCCACGCGGGGCACGGACTTGAGCCCGAGTACGGCCACGCCACGCGCCCCGCTCGGGTCCGACCCGCACACCAAGGCTGCCCCCTCACCCACTTAAATAGTGCCGCCCCGTGCCCTTGGACCCCATCGACCGAAGCTGCCGCAGCCCAAAAACCTAACCCTAGCACCCGCCTTTCCGCCGCCTCCGCCGCGCTCGGGTGCGATGCCCCACCGCCGCTCCAACTTCGCCAAGTGCCACCACCAGAGCTGCGCATCATGGTAACAATCCTCGCCGACCCCTTCTCCCTCTCTCTCTCTCTCTCTCCCTCTCGCGTGCGCATTTGTTAGCCGGAGCAACCTCGCCACACACCGCCGTCGTGTGCCCTCTCCGTTCGCCAAGGCCCCGCGCCGAGCCTCCCATCGCCTTCCCCTTCGCCCCCTCGTTTTCCTTGTGCAAGCCGCGCTCGAAACAAGCCCCGGATGGCCGATTTTGGCCAAGTCCGGTGACTCTGCCGCCACACGCGCTCGCCACCGGTGTCCCTGTGCCGCCCGAGCTGTCACCGAGCCGCAAGCCGATCTGCCGAGCTGCCCGACGAAGCCGAGCCACCTGCCAAGCTGCAAGGCGCCCAGCCGAGACGCCCTAACTACTCTGAGTTGTTGGATCAAGATCCAACGGATTAGAAGTGATCCAGCCGAGTCAATCCCTGCCTCATACTGGTCAACTTTGATATTTTTGCAAAATAGCCCCTCCACTTTTCAATAATCAACCCTCAGTCCTATCCAGTTCAAAAATATTTAAGAAATGGTCCTTTATTTTCTGCTTTAGCCCTTGAGCTTTTCCAAAATAGAACCCGCCGTCCAACAACCCTCTTTTTTCAAAATTGTGTTTTAGGTTTAGGTTTTAGTCCTTGATTTCTTCAAGTCTAGCCCCTGGAAGTTCAAATCTATCGAGGATAAGCCCCTGGAACCTTGTTTTGGCCGTATCTTGGTCGTTTTAACTCCATTTTCATCAATTCTTGCGGTCACGTGATCCGTACAACTTGTGCAGTAGCTTTATCATCTTGTTACCCTTTGCGAGCATAGTTTGTTGTGTCTTGCTAATCTTTTCTGTTAGCCCTCTAACTCTTTGGCTAATCACGTATAGGTCCCTGTAGCCTTGTTTCTTCCGTAGTTTCCACATTTTGGATCCATTTCAACCCGTTCTTATTGTGTTAGTCTTCTAATAGGCTAAGCTATCGTTTAGTAGTGTTGATGTGCCTGCTTTAAATTAAACATAGATTTAATTTGAATAATATCCTCTCATCTAGCTTTTCTAATTAAAAGTTAATTAGATGTTTACCTCGGTTTTCATTTTTTTTTTGAGCAAAAACCGTGGGGCAAGAGCCCCCCGGCAACATTAATTAAATAAGAGTTTTAGAGAACTTACATAAATGGCTTAACCAGAGGTTAGCCAGGAGAGAGGAGGAGAAAAGGAGTACAGAAAATCAGAGCTGGTAATTACAAAGCATCGAGCTATGAGCTTATGGAATCATGAAGAGAAGTCTTAATCCTACATAGATGACTACATACTTCCTTCTTGAAATCATTCTTCCAGGTAGACAGATTTGGAGCCTTCCCATTGAAAATGAGGGCGTTTCTTTCCTTCCAGATACACCATGCACCTATCATGACCACTTCCATGAAGAAAGGAAATGGGAAAGCCTTCTTAGCAGTAGAAAGCTTTTCAAAGATGTTGCCTGCATCGTTCCAGAAAATACCCAAGACAAACCATCTGCAGTTTGAGGAAGAGCATGAAATGAACAGGTGCTCAATGGTTTCCTCAGTGCCGTCCTGACAAAGGGCACAATTATAGCCTTTCTCCAGAAATTTGCGTCTTCTCCTTAACATGTTTCTGGTGTTTAGCCTGTCATTCAACACCAACCAAGCAAAAAATTTAATTTTGGGAATACATTTGGATTTCCAGATCCAAATGACTGCTGGGTGGGGAGCCACATTAGCAAAATGATGTTGGTAGTATTTGCTAGAAGAAAATCTCTGGTTTCCCCAAATGAAAGTCCACTCATCTTTAGTTCCATCCTGAACCTGTTGTAGCTGTTCCAGAACATGCTGAAGCTCTAAGAATTCATTGTGTGCCTGCCTGGCCATGGGAATATTGAAACCTTCTAGTTGATCTTCCAAAGTTCTGAATTTCCAGTAAGAAATAGTTGGAGATTTGGCAAACTGAAACAGATTTGGAAAGGAGTTGGAATAAATTCTTCCATCAACTAAATCTTCCCAGAAACCTATCGTGTCACCTTTCTTAGGGGTACAGAAAGAAATGCCCCTATACTTTGCATGAAGCCTTAAGATATCCTTCCACCAGAACAAGCCTTTTTCTCTTGCAAGATGAGGGACAGCTTCCCTGTAATATCTTTGCCAGATAAGTTTGACCCATTGCACGTTCTATTTTTTGTAAAATTTGTCTAATTGCTTGATCAATAGAGCCTCATTTTGAAGGCTGAGGTTGATGACTCCAAGTCCTCCCTTGCCTTTTGGTCTTTGAACTAAATTCCAAGCTGCTAGATTATAACCATTCTTCCTGAAATCACTTCCTCTCCATAGCCAGTTTTTCCTATGCTTATCAATAATTTCTATTACAGCAGCAGGAATTTTGAGAGAGCACATGTAGTAAGTTGGGAGGGAAGATAGAACTAAATTTACGAGCTGCAAACGTCCCGGTTTTCATAATTGATGTTAATATGCTTAACACTAACTTAAATGTGTTTTTTTTAAATATTTGTTTAGTTCAACACGAATCATAAAGCTATGCATTTAGATGTTGTCACATGTTCTTTTTTAATTAATTGTTCAGTGGATCGCAAGGCAAGGCGCTGCGGCTAGACTGTGGATCGCGCATCGGTCCTGTCCAGGTAAGGCGGGGCATCATTCTGGCCGGGGAGCAGTGGCGTGTGACGTAGGGATGAAGCGGTGGCGTGTGTCGCCGGAGAGGGAGAAGAAGGCCACGACATTCGCGCGAAGGCATGCTGCGTGGTTCGCATCATGTCTGGAGGCCGTAGCGGCAGCCGCGGGATGACAACGACGATGGGAGTAGCAGCATCGAGGCAACGGCGAGTGTGCGGCGACCCCGGAGACAGAGAAGGTGTGCTCCTGCGATGGTCTATGAAGAGCCTGAGTCCTGTATGTTAGGATGGGCGGCGATGTCGTAGGTTAGGGGGAGTCATGTTTAGGGGGAGATTTTTAGAGTAAACACGCCATAGGTGTGTTTCTGGCGTGCCTACGTGTGTGTCTTGCTGTGCGCGTGTGTGTCGCGCTGTGCACGTGTCGAGCTCGTTCGGCGAGCTCGGGTCCAGTAGGTTGGCAAGGTTGTTGCCGTCCAGGTCTAGGTGCAGATTGTGCGGAAGTGCGCCAGCTGCTGTGTTGATCGAGTCTTGGAGTTGTTAGGAGTAGTGGCTGTAGGCGCCAGTCTGTGCGGAGAAGGCCGCCACGTCCGGAGCGAGCAAGCGGCTCCCTGGGCAAGGCTGAGCGGGTCCTGCAGGAGTGAAGGATGTGGAGGAGAGCTCCTGATGCGTCCCCGGCCTACAAAAGTCCATGTACTTCGTGTGCTCCGGAGTGTCGAGTTCAATGTAAAACAGAGAGGCCAAGATACAGGCTGTTCATCTTCTTCCTCGGTCCGCCGGCGTGTGCGAGAGCGAGAGCGAGCGAATCAGATTGAGAGCGAACAGAACATGCGTTCCTGGGTAGTTCCAACAGTCCCATCTCCTCTTCGCATGGCTGCGCTGGCGGGGCTGGCCTGGGCTGCTCTAGGGCTTGGGTGGCTAGATCCGGTGCCTGGTCAGCCGGATCCAGCACCCCCTGGTCGGGGAAGCGATGGTGGTGTCGGCAATGGTGGGGGAGGCTACGCAGGCCTGGAGCGCCGGTTCTCCATTCTCACGGCCGGGTCCGTTGGGCTAGGGGAGGCGCCCACGGTGGCGGGGATCGCTCGCCCAACGGTGGCTGGCAGTGGCTAGCATTCTTAGCTGTGGGTACCAGGGTTAGCAACGATGGCCGGCAATGGCTTCGCTGTACGGCAGTGTGCCGGTGCCCCTCTGGAAGGGTTCCTATGGGATGTCAGGAAATGATGATGGTAGAGACAGCATGCTATGACCTAGGGTCTTGGCCTGATCATGTGTTGGGGGACATCTTGGGCGAAAGCCTCGGCGATGGTGACACCCATGGGTGTTGCTTCCCCTGTTTAGGGTGTCGTGTTTCTCAAGCACTGTCTTCCATGGGCAAAAGCCCGGTCCATCTCGGACAAGTGACAGTGGCATCCCTGACATCATTCCCTTCCAGAAGGTGTCTCTTTTGAAGTTTGTCATGGCCACGACATCACCTTCAGTTGATGGTCTTCACTTCTCGGCGCCCGGTATGGATGTGGAGGGGGGACTTGCAGCGTGAAGTCGGAGCTGCTATGTCAGTGGATGTGGCTCGGCAATGATGATATGAGGGGAACCCCCCTTTTTGGTTAACTAGACTGTTTTGGAGGTCGTCAAAAGCAGGGGGTGGGCCAGAGGTTCAAAATTGGAAGTCAGAGCTGCTCTTCATATTGAGCTCGGCAATGATGACCTGTTGCGGCCTTTCGCTTCAGACCATCTGCCTGTCTTCATTAGGATCATCTAGGGTCTGCCATGGGATGTCGCAAGACTCATGACAGTTTTGTGCTCTTCCACGTCATGTGGGTGAGTCAGCCCTTTGTGTGCCCTGTGTTGGTACCATGTTCGGCTACCCTTCTTGTACATACAATTCTTTCATCTGAACTGAGCGGCAGAGCTCCTGCCTTTATTTAAAAAATAAGAGACAGAATCACAGAAACACATAGTGAGTAATCATTCTTTGAGTGCGGTAACCTTATACATGAATAAATCAGCAATGAAATGATATCTCCCAAAAGTAAAAGGCAAATTTTGCTCACGGACAACGTTCAATCATGGAATTGGCGAATGCACACCACCAAAATGATAATTTGGCCAGTACCATTATGAAACGGTGGTTCTTTGCTGCTGGACACCGAATGCAATAAAATATTTATTTTCATGGTTCGGTAGAGAGAAAGACGCGTGAATAGACCACATTGCCCCCTGCAAGTCGTCTTCTACCTCTAGATTCCACACTTCTCTCTCCTCCATTCCCTCAGCTCTACACTGTGCATCACCGCTCCTGTCCCCAACCCCGCTTGCCCCACCGCACTCCCCACGGATGGTAGTAGGAACCAGCAGGCAACACACACCGCCATGAATACTAGCAGGAATGGGTCGAAGGTGTCACGAAGACGGGACATGAAGCCAGGGCACGAAGTCTCTGGAGTGATGTCCGTGTGGGGTGGGATGAGCCATTGCTGTCGGGCATCATCCGTGTGGCTGTGACGCGCTACTGCCAGGGTTGCTCCATCTATGTCCGAATCTGAAAAGGAACAGGGACCACCACCATTAGTAAGGGCAGGGGCATCGTAGAGGTCGTAGCTGGTTGGATTCATGGTCGAAGGCGACCATTGTCATCGCAAATGGTGCGTACGCCTTCGCTACCGCCGTTGGTGATGTCGAGGCCACAGCTGCATGGGTAGCAGGTAGGGAGGCGCGTATTCAAATGCGCCGGCCGCTGCCGTCGATGGTGTGTCAGGCGGGGCGGGGGGGCACGAAGAAGTACAACTCCTGCTCGTTGATGTGTGCCAGGCTTGGGAGCTCCCAAGGGTCCTGGCAATACAGGTGCACCATGGGGATGATGTCGAACTTGTTGAGCGACCTACTTTAGGTAGAACCCAAGCAGATGACGGATCTAACGGAAACCCTGGTAGCTCCAGCTCCGTTGTCGCTGCACCAGATGACAGTGGTGATGCGGCAGGCCATGGCTCCACCATGGATGAGTACAGAGTAAGTACATGTTGCTTTGCCTTTGCTAGTTGCTTGATGGATCGACGGAGAATTGGAGACAAAGATGGAGATATAAGAGAGAAAGGTGGAGTCTAGAGGTAGAAGATAACTTGGAAGGGCAATATGGTCTTTGCACGCATCTTTCTCTCTCCCAAACCATAAAAATGAAAATTTTATTGCCTGTGGTGTCTAGCAGCAAAGAACCATGGCTTTATAATGGTACTGGGCAAATTGTCGATTGGGCGGTGTGTATCGTCCAATTCCACAATTGAACGGTGTCTGTGAACAAAATTTCCTAGAGTAAAACTAAACTCAGGACTACTATTAAATGAAAATTTAATACCAAGTTCTACAGCCTTTTTTTTGAAACACCATCTACAACTTTGAGTACTGACCTACTCAGATCAGGAACATAAACGTCACCTTTAGTGTCATCTGTGTTAGAAATATAGAATATCAATAAGCCGAAACACTCTACAATGCCAACAACACTTTATCAGTTTACAAAACCGAAAACTTTGTTTTATAAACTCGGGCAAGAAAGAAGAGAACAAAGAAGTTGGTGACATCTCCTCACTCCAGTTCATTTGAGGTCACATAATTTCGAAGAGTATGTGTTAACCCATGCATAGCATGATATGTCTGGCTCCTCCTTGCCTGTATTTTATTCTGAAAGTGAACAGAGTGTGAAGTGGAGTAGCTTGGTATTACAATATAAGTAAAAAAACAAAGAGCTGGAGAGCAGCCATACCTGCAGGATGCTTTTTTGTTCACTAGACTCGGGCTGCCCACGAACTTGGCCCTCAAAGCGGTATCCATGAGGTGTGTTTGTGGGCTTCACCTGGCAACTTGGGCCATAAATTGTCCTAGACCCACAAACAGACCACAGAATCCTTGGTTTAGAAATAAAATATAGATTACAAAATGCGCAGCAAGTGAAATGATTAGAAGGTTAACTTTATTGGTACACAAAAATTTCACATGAACTTATTCTTGTTTGGCTGGACATTAGATTTTTTTTTGTTTCAACTAACTTATTTCAAGTTCGAAGTTGAGTTTCTAAATTTTATACAACATAGGTATCATCATCAGTTGAGTTCATAAACGGTCTCTTAATTTGGTGTGAAATTGAATGGCTGAGTGTTTGTTGGGTGCCATTGCACTTGCTGTGCTTGTCATTATAGTGACCAACCAATATATTATAATTTATTTCTCAACAAACATGTAATATGTTTTCTTCTACAACTTGTTTTGTTCAGCCGTTGATATACCACAGGAATATATTCAAGTACTACAATACATAACAAAACACATGTACAACAAAATTTTATTTATGGTTTACCTTTTTCTCTTACAGATTAAGCTATTCTTTTCATCCTACAATCCATTCCTGTTGCGGTTTACAATAGCTCACAAGATGAAGAAGGTAAAGGAAGTTTTAACCAACATAGAGAAAGAGGGTTGTGGGACCCTTGATCTGGTGCCCCAAGATACATCAATGTGGGCTGATGAGGTGGCTAGAAATCAAGCTACTATTTCACCCACCAATGGGGGCATCGACATTATTAGAATAGTAGGAAGGGATACTGAAAAGAAAAAGTTAATCAAATTACTGAAAAGTGAAGCTGATGAGGTTGTCTCAATCATTCCTATTGTTGGACTTGGTGGCCTGGGGAAGACAACACTAGCCCAATCAATTTTTTTTATAGTAGAACCAAAACCTTTGATCTACGGGTATGGGTCTATGTGTCTAAGAAGTTTGATCTACAAAGAATTGGAGAAATAATCATATCAACAGTGAGTAGGAGTACCAGTATTGAGCCAAGCGAATGGTACATCACCCTAAAAGATGGCAATTTGCAGTCCATTACTGAAATGTTGAAAAGTATGCTCCCTACCAAAAAGTATTTGATTGTTCTTGATGATATGTGGGAGGAAGGTGTGGATAATTTGGAAAAACTAAAGCATATCCTGCAGTATGGTCGGAAGGGAAGCAAGATCATATTAAGTACACGAATGCAACATGTAGTGGATAAATTGGATATTGGTGCTCTAGCTAGTCAAGGAATAATCCGCCCTGTGCGCAAGAGTGACCAAATCAATTTAAGCATTTTATCAGATGATGACTGTTGGAATGTGATGCGAAAAACACCATTCTGGCAAGATGAGGATCTATGTGGATTAGAAGCAATTGGTAGACAAATCGCCAAGAAGTGTGCAGGTCTACCACTACTAGCACGATCTCTTGGATTTTTGTTATCCCAACATAAGTCTACAGCGGCATGGGAAGATATAATGGACAAGAAGATTATTTTGGGTATGGAAGAAAATACTTTGTTGCAAGAGCCTTTGGAGCGCCTCATGTTGAGCTATTACTACATGCCGTTAAAGTTCAAGTTGTGCTTCACATATTGTGCAGTTTACGCCAAGGGCTTTACTATTGCTAGTGACAACCTCATCCAGCAATGGAGAGCCCTTGGATATATTCAATCAATCGTCGATGGCAAACACTGTGTCGACTATTTGTTGGGGATGTCTTTTTTTCAAATTTCCAAGACTTCTCCGGTCAGTAGAATAATCTCTTTTCCATCCGTTGATTCATTCTGCAAGATACAATGCTACCGATGTTAAACTCCAAGATTGTCAACAGATCTATGTTAGTACTTATTTAACAATAAATTGAGTGGCATGGTGGTCTTACCCACAGTTATCACTGCAATCCACATCCATGGAAACACAATGAACACACGAACTATTTTGCCACTTCTCCATAGTATTTCAGTAAAAGAAAAGAAAGCATCATGAACTATATGAGCAGCTAATGTGCCAAACGCCCAAATTTTTTTGGGAATGTTAAGTTGGGATATTTACTTAATATAACTAACTAGAGTCATAATAACTGATTTTTATTGTTAAAAATTGACCAGCTATGGCTAAATTTTCGTTTACTTCATCGAATGGCGACTAATGAATCACAGAATTCTGAACATTCAGGTTATGAATCTTTTTTTATTTTCTGAATAGATGATTGTTTGTTAGTTAGAAAGAAAGACACTATCAGAAGGTAGAAGGAAATGATCACATTAATATTCTGATTGAAATGTTTAATTGTAACATGATGAAAGAATTAAAACCAATATACCCAAGTGATAACTCAAGAACCTCAAGCTCGTTTTGGAAACATAAAAACCCAAGAACCTCAATGGCAATGAGGACCCTAGCGAACAATATCTGAGATGGAAAGGAATGACCTTTTTCCCAAATATGTAGGAGGGGTGTGCAAGTTTGTAGTAAAAGAATTAAATGATCCTTAGTGCAACTTGGCTACAACCAGCACTAGGCTCAAGGAGCCAATCAGAATAAGGACTAGGTTAGATGTTTTGAAATTTAAAATATGGAACATAATATCTAATCGAAACAATAAAAATTTGTTGGAGAAGAATTCAATGGTAGCAAAAAGATCCAAACAAGCTGGGACGTGTCTAAGAACTTTAGAAGAATCATACCATAATATATGTAAAAATACTACAAGATATAAATGAGAAAAATAAAACAATCATATTAAACAAAGCATTAAGGAAACATGAAAATGTTTTGTATACCCAAACCGAATGGATCATATAGAGAGGGAAAATAGGCACATAGACAAAAGCCCCAACATGCTATTGTGGGTGTCTATTTGGTATGCGATGTATATCGGAGTTGTTTGGTTTATGCCCTGCCGCCACACCCTTGGCTTGGCAAGCATCTTAGCTCTAAGCGCTCGAAATCAAACGCCTAGGGGAGCTTATTGGTTTATGCAAGTTTGTCTCAAGGCAAAGCAAATAAGCCCTATGAGTGAAGGACAGAGAAAAAAAATGCTGTAGTGCTGCTGGCTTAGGGGACGACAAGAGCAACAGTGGATGAAAATTTTGGGAGAATCAGAGTGGGACAGGTGGAGTGAAAATATTGGGAGAAAACTTGTTGGTATCCAGTTTTTTCTTGAGATTCTCTAAAAGTGGAAATAGAAATCCAATTTAAGCATCTTGGGGTCTATCAGGATCAGTGCAAAATTGTTTTTTTTTCTTGAATGATGCAGGAGAGCTAAGAAAAAGCTAAAATAGCTCAAGGCTAGAGTCACCCATCCTAAGCAGAACACGGACACACCTAGATAGCAAAAAGATCTGAGAAGATCGATGCTAGTATTATTATTTTGTGAAATTCACTCAAGGTTTAACAGCTAGGAGTAAGAAACAGCTCGTTCGTTACCATCAAGATAATCTTTCTCGCTACTAACAGTAGTAACAACTGATCTGTCTGCAGAATGCTCCAGAGGATGCTGAAGGTCCCATCAAGGTGACGATGCATGATTTGGTTTATGATCTTGCAACGATAATACTTGGCCAACAGTTAATTGCTCTAAATGATCCCAAAGAATTGACTCAGAACAGCCTTGAGAAGAATTATTGCTGACATATGCAGTTTATCAATTATCAGAAGCAGCCTATTGATCGGAAAAAAAATTCCAAGTAAAATTAGATCTCTCCACTTTACAGAGTGCGACAGATTGCAGCTTCAAGATAAGTCATTCTCTAAATGCAAGTATTTGCGTGTCTTGGACATAAGTGAATGTTCCATCCAAGGGAAATCTGTCCCCAGCAACATATCGTTGCCATCTTCCATTCATCAACTGATGCTGCTAAGGTACCCCGATGCCTCGGGCTTGCCAATTACATCACTTCCGAAATCCTTGCATAAACTTCAGAATATGCAGACACTAATTCTGTCTAACTGCGCACTTGAAACCTTGCCTAATAATATTGGTAGCCTTCTTAACCTATCTGGCAATAGCAGCCTCAATAAGTTACCCGTGTCATTTGGGGAGCTCTCTGCACTCTGGTTCCTCAACCTATCAGCATGCTCTAAATTTTATGAGCTACCTGAGTCAATTGGCAATCTTATTTCTTTACGTCATCTAGACATGTCAGGCTGTAATGTGCTCCAAAAGCTCCCTGACAAGTTCGGTACCCTTCCTAACCTCTTGTTCCTAAACTTGTCCAGCTGTTCGAAACTAGTTAAACAGCCTGACAGTATTAACATCAAGTCTTTAGAGCATCTAAACCTATCAAGTTGCCACCAACTACAAGGCTTACCAAACAATTTTGGCAATCTTGAAAATCTCATGTTCTTAAACCTCTCTGACTGCTACAATGCACATATGTTACCAGAGTCCTTTTGCCGACTTAAGCATCTAAAAGACCTAGATCTTTCAGACTGTCATGATCTAAAAGAGCTCCCTAAATGCTTTGGTAATCTTTCTGAGCTTCATTCTCTGAATCTAACAAGCTGTTCTAAGCTGCAATCATTGCCCGAGTCATTTGGTGGTATGTCAAAGTTGAAGCGCCTTGATTTGTCATATTGTATAAGGCTTGAAAATCTGCCATCGTCATTTCGTAGCTTGAAGCTTCAAGTACTGTACATGTTGAATCTCCATGAGTTGCCAGAGGGTATTAGCAACATGACTAGTCTCATCAAGTTTGAAGTCCACTCAGTAAAGGGGTGGGATATAGATTTCTTTGGAACTCCTTCCATTTTGAGGCTGCCTTACAGGGTAGTAGAACGTAGTGTACATGAAGGGCACGAGGTGGGTTATTGGCCACATAGCAGTATAGTGAGCATTGGGAAATTGGCTTGTCAACACCTACGGATTAATCACCTTGAGAAAGTCAAGCATTCGGAAGATGCGGAGAGAGCTAAACTGAGAGATAATGCTGACCTCAAGAAGCTATGCCTTTCCTGGGGCCATGAAGATATGACAGAGAACAAGAGAGATGCAGAGGTGTTGGAGAACCTTATTCCTCCTCGGACTCTAGAAGGATTCACACTAAGAGGTTACATGGGCACAAACTTGCCTAAATGGATGCTTGAGATCTCCTCCTATCTTCCGTATCTCACCAGTATCAAACTCATGAATTTAGCATGTGATGCTGTTCCTCAACTTGGGATGCTGCCCAATCTCAGGCTGTTGCTTATCATCCTAATTCCCAACATCACGAAGATCAGAAAGGAATTCTATGGAGAGAAAGGAGCATGCAAAAGGTTGCGAGTTATTCAATTATACGGATTGAAGAACATGGAGGAGTGCTGGACAACACGGTCAGGTGAAGAAGGTGATGATTTCTTAATCCCTAATTTGCACATGTTGGATATATGGGACTGCCCAAAGTTGAAGTTCCTGTCGTATCCCCCCAAAAGTATGTATTGGGACTTGACCGACGGCGATGAGGTGCTACCACCAATGCATGAGTTTGGGAGGCTTTCAGCTTCCACTCTTCCTTTTGAAGCCAAAATCAGAAGCAAAAGTTTTACTACTGACAAGTGGGATTGACTTCAGCACCTTGCCACCCTCGAGGAATTGAGTGTCACTGGTTTCCACAGCTCATTAGCCTCCTTCCCAGAGGCCACTCCATGTTTCCCCTCTCTCAGAAGACTACATTTGATGCTACCCAGCCTGGAGATACTGCCGGAAAGGCTGGGGCAGCTCATTACCCTTGAAAAAAATAATCATCAGGGGCTCGCCCAACCTGACATCTTTGCCTCAAAGCATACGGAACTTTACCGCCTTGAAGAGACTGGAAATTGGGAGCTGACCAAGACTGGTTGTGTCATGTGGGGATGCACGTATGGCCGGCGCCAGAGAGTCCAGGGAGACGTCCAGGTTCAGGATTAGTTAGAGATGTTTTAGAGATTTTGTTTTGTTAGCTTGGGAGATAAGTTGCTTAGAGGTTTGTTAGGAAAGTTTGTTCAGGATTGGCGTCATATAAGCCAAGTCCTAGGGATCAGGAAGGTAGGCTTAGATTGATTTGTATCTTGGCCGCGTCCCTGCCTCCTTGGTGCGTCGTGAGCTGCCACCATTGCTCCGCCGCGCCGACGAGGTCTAGGGCCACGTCCAGCCACCTGTTTCAAATACAATCTGTGCAGAATTCCTTCCTCCAATCTTCCGTTCCCTTCCATCCGTGACAACTTGGTATCAGACAAGACTTGTTGCGTGCCCATGGGTGATCGTGACGATCTGAAGAAGGAGCTCGAGACGATCTCCACCACTCTCCGTGACCTGGGCGCCAAGTTTGACGACCTCACCGTGAAGGTCGATCGCCTGGCGCCGCTCGCTCCGGTGGCGACCAAACTCGCCGCACTGCCGGAGAAGGTCGTCACGCTCCAGTCCACCACCTTCGAGAACACGGAAAAAGTCCGTGCCCTCAACCTCACTCTCATCTGCGTCGAGTCGGCTCAGCGCGACGGCAAGGCGCCCGCCCAGGAGGATGTCGACGCCACGGACGACTCCATCAACAACCAGAGGGACCATGGTCCCAAGCCGCCGCCACGCCCCGAACCCTCGTTCCGACCGCCGCCATGCACGGAACCCCCGTTCCGGCTGCCGCCGTGGGATCGCTTCCGCTAGGAGGACGATGACTACGTCGACTCCCACTTCCACCCGCGAGTCCGCCTCGAGTTCCCCACGTTCGACGGCAAGGAGGACCCGCTTCCATGGCTCAACCGATGTGAAACTTTCTTTCGAGGCCAGAACACCGCCGGGTCTGGTTCGCCGCCATGCATCTCACCGGCACGGCGTAGCTTTGGTACTACCGTTTGGAAATCACGGCCGGGACACCATCGTGGCGCTGCTTCACCCAACTCGTCCAGCAGAGGTTTGGACCGCCAATGACGGACAGTCCGGTGGGCGAACTGATGCTACTCCACTGCACGGACTCTGTGGAGGACTACACCGACAAGTTCCTCTCCTACGCCTGCCGCGACGCCGACCTCTCTGAACAGCAACTTGTTCAGATCTACACGGCAGGACTGGTGAACCTGCTGAAGACCGATGTTGCCTTGCGCCGGCCGGAGAGCCTAGACGATGCCATTATGCTTGCTCGCGCCTACGAGCAGCGCATGCATCTATCCTCGATAGATCCATCACCGGGCCGAGGCGCCCGCTCAACGTCACATGCTTCCTCAAGCTCTACGACGACTAAAGCCGCTGCGCCGGCCGCCGCATCGGCTTCTTCTGCAGTACCCGTGTCGGGCAAATCCTCGGCCCTGTCCGCGACACTGCCTCGCCGTCGTCTCTCGCCCGCAGAGATGGCTCAACATCACGCCGTCGGTCTGTGCTACAACTACACGAGAAATTCGTCCTGGGCCACCGCTGCAAGAAGCTGTTCGTCATCGAGGTGATCAGCTTCGACGACGACGAAGAGGTGGACGAGGAGATTGAGTGTCTGGCTCTCATGGGCTCCCAGCATGAGCCGGGCATCTCTCTGCACGCCGCCACTAGAGTTCTAGCGCGGGGTTGCCAAACCATGAAGGTCCACGTGCGCGTCGGCGACGTCGTGGCAGTCGCCCTGCTGGACTCCGGGTCGTCGCACAACTACATCGACGTCTAGATGGCACAATGGGCGGGCGTCCACCTGATAGTGCACAATGGCCTGTCGGTGGCGGTGGCGAATGGCGACCACATCACGTCCCCGGGGCGTGCCATGGGCCAGAGCGTGCGCTTCGGCGGGGAGGCGTTCGACATCGACCTCTACGCCCTCACCCTCGGCGAGTATGACATGGTGCTCGGGGTGTAGTGGCTGGGCACCCTGGGCCCCATCCTGTGGGACTTCGCGAAGCACACCATAGCGTTCAAGAGGAGTGGCAAGCGCGTGCTGTGGCGTGGCATCGACACAACGCTTGTTTTTAGGCCACCTCAGCAACAGGGAGGATTCAGACCTCCAGTCTTTCAGCAGCAGCAGCAGTTTGGCCCAAGGTCAAATACCCCACAATTCAATCATGGGAATGGCAACAATCGATGCTTTAATTGTGGCAGTACTGACCATTTTGCCAAGAATTACCCGCAACCCAAGAAGTCATATCCAGGGCAGAACTCGAATCAGAACAGCAAGGTGTAACAATTATATATTTGCTCAAAAACTATTGCGGATAGGCCCCTGCTTGACGCAACACACTGTTGACAGCCAAATTAGGCACCTGCTGAGGCTGACCGGTCTGGTCTGTACAGTCCGAGTAGAATTAGGGTTTTTGTAAAGAGTCCTCATGTAATCCTACTCGTGAAGGGGTACGTCTTCCCCGACCTATAAATATAAAGGCTAAGGCCGATTGAGGTTATTCCCAATCGAATCAATAAAAAAATCGCATTCCTTTTATCTCTCAAACCCTAGCCTTTTCCAACCCTAGATTGCTTTCTTCCTTCGTCCCGGCGGCGTTTGAAGACATTCTGAGTGGCCTGCTGACCTTAGAGCAACCCTACGATCACGAGCTCCGACGGGGTCCCTCCCGAGCTCGCTGTTCTAGGTCTTCGCGAGTTCTCTGCCTGCACCGGTCAGACCGGTTGGCGAAACCGGTCAGACCGGTCCGCCCAGGGTTCTCGCTGTGTTGATCGTTTTGACTATCGTCGCGCGTTCTAGAGCTTTCGAGTGCGTTGGCGCAATTCTGTATCAACACACTTTTTGGCGACTCCACTCGGGAAAGATTAATGTAGTTTTAAAACCAATCTCATCTACTCCTTGAAGAAGATGGGCTCTTCAGAAGTCAATAAGGAGAACATCATCATGGCTACCATGGAGGAGCTCACCGAGGAGGAACGCAAGGCCTACCTTCTTGTGGAGGAGCACGTCAAGGCACAATTCTTGAAGGGCTTCAAGAAGGATCGTGGTGGCCTCGTCAAAAGGATGGAGGAGTTCGTGCTGCCGTCTCTCAAGGTTAGCCAGGATAAGATTGAAGAGATCCCCAATGTAAGCCTTTCTCCATCTGATATGTTTGATAGGATGTCATCTTTAATGGATCAGAAGATTAGTGCTGCACAAGCTGCCACAGGTGACATGTTAGTTAAATTGAGTAGTGATGTTGATGCGCTTAAAGGTAAACAACCTATGTCAGATCCTAACTCATCAGATCCGAGTTCGGCTACCCCTGAGTTCACATCTGAACCACTCTATGGTATGCCGCCGAAATCGTTTTCAGGGCAAACCCCGCCACCATCAACCGTGCACACAGCACCGGTCGGACCGGTCCCACAGACCGGTCAGACCGGTACGACCGGTCAGACCGGTTACCAGACTGGTCATACCAGTTACTCAGTGCCGTCGCTGACACCTCTCGAGACAATTCCAGGTTCGGCTGCCCCTAGCCGAACTAATGAATTGTCACTTTATACACCGCCTCGCGCTACTGTTGTAGCGGGAGGATCATAGGGATCTGGACCTAATCAAGGACCGATCCCAACTTCGTTACAGACGATGGCGCATGGAAATCCTAATGCACATCGGTTTTCTGAGTTCTATACCAGCCAGCACTATCAAGCCGATCTTCTTAAGTTCAAAGAGGATCTGGCAAATGCGATTAAGAATAAGCTTGGGGTGGATATGGGTACTACACGTTTATATCAAAAACCTTATCCCATTGAGTTTGATTTCACTCCTTTTCCTGCTGGTTGGCGTATTCCTGAGTTTACTAAATTTAATGGTGATGATTCTCGTACAACTTGGGAACACGTTAGTCAATATGTATTGCAGTTAGGGGAAGCTGGTTTTAATGATGCTTTACGTGTGCGTTTATTTTCTTTATCTTTAACTGGAACAGCTTTCTCTTGGTTTTGTTCACTTGCTCCTAACTCTATTTGCAATTGGGCTCAATTGGAGCGTAAATTTCATGATCACTTCTTTAGTGGGGAAACCGAAGCGAAATTGTTGGATTTAACATCGATTAGGCAAGGACGTGATGAATCTTCTTCGGATTATTTCAAAAGATTTAAAGAAATTAAAAATCAGTGTTTTAGTTTGACAATTTCCGAAAACGATTTGGCGGATTTGGCATTTAATGGTTTATGCTCTTATTTGAAAGAGAAACTTGAGGGCTTTGAATATCATACCGTGAATTTCTTGCAAGTCAAAGTCATTGGTTTAGAATTTAAACTTAAAAATGCCAAAGATACTTTCAAGCCTCATCGGTCCAACACACACATTCTTGATCATGATTCGGATGGTTCGGACGATGGTATTAAGGAAGTATATGCCGCCAAATTTGTTTGGCCATCAAAGGCCAAACCCGGTTCGGTTCCGTCTCTCAAGCCGATTCAAAAGAATCGGCAGGAGGAGCCGAAGTTTACTTTTGATGTTTCTAAGTGTGATCGGATTTTTGATGAATTGCTTAAGAATGGTAACATCCGATTATCGCATGCTATTCCATCTCCCGACGAGCTTAAACGACATGCATATTGTAAGTGGCATAACTCTACATCTCATGCTACTAATGATTGTAATGTTTTTCGTCGATAGGTACAATCGGCCATTAATGAAGGACGATTAGTACTTTCGGAGACGCAGATTGACAAAGCTCCTTTCCCTGTTCATACGCTGGAATTGAACAATCCAAAGGTGCTCATTCAGCCGGAACAAGCCGAAGGAGCCAAGGGAAAGCATGTTGTCATCGGTGATCCAAGACCGATGAACACAAGTGACAAGATCCTTGCCCGAGAAGTTATCAAAGAGAAAACTGATGATGGCAAGAGTACTCTAAAGATCATTGTCAAGAATCCCAGACTCGGGGGGCAAGGGAGCTCTCCACCAGAAAATCGGTCTGCTGATCAGGCATGACCGGTCAGAACGGTGTCTACGACCGGTCAGACCGGTTCTTCCAGCCGGTCAAACTGCCCTGGTGACCGTCCCTGGACTTTCAAGCCAAAATGTCCGGAAGTGGGTACTTGGAAGACCAACGAGGTGAAGGTGCAGGGAAGAGATGCTAATCAGAAGCCCACCTTCAACCAGTTGTTGAACAAATACACAAAGGCCGTTCAAAATGATCGGCCACTAAAAAAGAGACCGCGTTCACCGCCGCGCCAAGATCGTCTAGCATCCCCAAGGAGGGAGTCTAGCAAGCGCAGAGGTGATGTTGTTACATTATATCCTCCTCAGAAGATGTATGCTACCATGCCATGGATGCCACCGGCTTCAAATGCAACGAATCCGGCATGGGAACATGGGGGGATATGGATGCAGTGTTTCCCGATGCCTTATGCTCCACATTATCAAGGGGAAAGCTCCAGGGTACCAGTACATGACCGATTGGGACTGCGCCAATCCGGTCCTGTGCAGCAGGTTGCACCGGTCAGACCGGTCCATGCCGACCGGTCAGACCAGTCTCATCAGAGGCCGGGTCGAGCTCCTGTTCCAAGGTTTGAATATCGCGTCAAAGAAAAGAGAGAGGAGCAGAAGACTGTGACTGACTCAGAGAAGCTTAAAGCCGATTTTGTGGTTCAAATCGGTGAAATCAAAGTGCCCATAAGAGATACGGGCAAGAGACCGATGGATGTAGATACATCGGTTGGTGTTCCTTCACAAAAGCTGGTCATGGCCAATGATCATGAGGCCGGTAGCAGCAGGGGTGCAGCGGATAAGTACCATCAGCCTAGATGGTTCCCTTCGGGATTAACTCATACGCAAAAAAGGAAATTGCAGCGCCTCCGCAACAAAGAAAAAAAGGAACAGGAGAAGGAGAAGGAGAAGATGAGGGATGAGGAATTCAATAGATACAGGCCTATGTTCCCTCAAGGAAAGGCATGGAAGGCAAAGACAGCTGACCAGCCAGACAGACTGGACGGACCGCTGCAACCGACCGGTCAGACCGGTCAGACCGCTCTGACCAATCGATCAGACCGGTCGAGCCCAGTACAGAGGCAATAGCCGAATCGGCGCCGCCTGTTTCGGTTTCTTCTGTTGATGAAGCCTCATCAGTTCCTCCGACATCAGAAGACAAAGAGTTGGTAGACTACGAAGCGTTTCCAGAGCGCACCAATATGGAGATCAATGTGGTGCTCTTATCTTCGGATTACTTCGTGGTTCCGGAGGAGGATTTGGCTCATCTTCAGTTCAGGCCCCGTGAAGCTGTGTTCCAGAAGCCAAGCGAGAAAGACAATCATCTGAAGGCTCTTTATGTGAGGGGACACATCAACGGGAAGCCGGTGACTCGCATGCTAATAGATGGTGGGGCCATTGTAAATCTTATGCCCTACTCGCTGTACAAGAAGCTCGGTGGCCAAGACGAAGACTTGATCAAGACGAACATGACCGTCAGTGGTGTTGAAGGTAGAGAGCCCCTTAGCGCCAAGGGAGTTGCTTCCATGGAGCTCACCATTGGAAGTAAGACGCTTGCTACAGCTTTCTTCATCGCGGAAGTGCAAGGTAATTACAATTTGATTATTGGGAGGGATTGGATTCATGCAAATCAGTGTGTTCCTTCTACCTTGCATCAGTTTCTTGTTCAGTGGATCAGCGATGAGGTTGATATTGTCCATGGGGACACTTCATCCTTTGTTGCTTTAGCCGATTCAGATTCCATTAGTGCACACGACAACGTCAAGTGTTTATCGGGCGTGGATCTATCCGATTATGATTTGATCTGTTGCACTAAGGATGGTTTTGTTTCTGCTGTGCTAAAGCTGATGAATAATCGGCTAAATCATTTAATGTAAATCAGATGAGTACAACAGAAATTCCAGAGGCGACCGGTCAGACC
This sequence comes from Panicum virgatum, assembly GCF_016808335.1. Classification (NCBI taxonomy): domain Eukaryota; kingdom Viridiplantae; phylum Streptophyta; class Magnoliopsida; order Poales; family Poaceae; genus Panicum; species Panicum virgatum. The sequence continues at coordinate 18,083,119 of NC_053152.1, forward strand.
GCCAGTGCCGACCGGTCAGACCGGTCCTGTCCCGTTCGGCGCACAGGGCCTACCGGTCAGACCGGACACCTCGACCGGTCAGACTGGTCCAACGCAGAATGGCTGCAGCAGAGGCTAGATCAATATCGGGCGCGTACGAACGATATGTGTGAAGCCATTGAAGATTCTGGTTTTCTAGATAAGCTGGGACAAGGGTTTACATCGGCCGATCCTTTAGAAAAGGTAGACATTGGTGATGGAACTATTCCTAGGCCGACCTTTGTAAACAAAAATTTATCGGCTGAATATAAAGCCGATTTGGTTAATTTATTAACGGAATATGTTGATTGTTTTGCTTGGGAGTATCATGAAATGCCTGGTTTGAGTCGTGATCTTGTTGAGCATCGTTTACCAATTAAAGCCGGTTTTAAACCTTATAAACAACTGGTTAGACGTTTCAATCCCATTATTTATGACCGAATTAAAACTAAAATTAATCGTTTACTTGATGTTGGATTTATTCGGTCTTGTCGTTATGCTGATTGGATCTCTAATATTGTGCCTGTTGAGAAAAAGGATTCGGGAAAAATTAGAGTGTGCATTGATTTTAGAGATCTTAATAAAGCTACTCCCAAGGATGAATATCCTTTGCCTATAGCCGATATGTTGATTAATGAGGCTTCCGGACATCGTGTCATTAGTTTTCTTGATGGTAACGCCGGTTACAATCAAATATTCATGGCCGAAGAAGATGTATCTAAAACGGCCTTTAGATGTCCGGGATTTGTCGGCTTCTTTGAGTGGGTGGTTATGACTTTTGGTTTAAAAAATGCGGGTGCTACTTATCAAAGAGCTATGAATTTAATCTTTCATGATTTAATTGGTGTCATCTTGGAAGTGTACATTGATGATATTGTCATTAAATCGGCCGGTTTAGATCATCATTTAGCCGATTTAAGAATTGCTCTTGAAAGGATGCGCCGGTATGGTTTAAAGATGAATCCACTCAAATGTGCTTTTGGTGTATCGGCTGGAAAGTTTCTTGGCTTCATTATTCATGAGAAGGGAATAGAGATTGACCCTAAGAGAGTTGAAGCCATGAAGAAGGTTGAAGCCCCTACATGCAAGAAGGATTTACAGAAGTTCTTGGGCAAGGTAAATTTCTTGAGAAGATTTATATCTAACTTGTCTGGGAAGATCGATGCTTTTACTCCTATTCTTCGGTTAAAGGATGAAACCGAATTTTCTTGGGGGGCAAAACAGCAAGAAGCATTTGAGAAGATCAAGATTTATTTGTCTTCACCACCCGTACTCAAAGCACCTAGGAGAGGAGTACCTTTCAGACTTTATGTGGCTATTGAAGACAAGGTTATTGGGGCTGTTTTGACTCAAGAGACCGAAGGGAAGTAATATATTATTACATATTTAAGCCGACGACTTATTGATGCGGAGACGAGGTATACATTTATTGAGAAGTTATGTTTGTATCTTTATTATGCTTGTACCAAATTGAGACATTATCTATTATCTAGTACTTGCATAGTAGTATGTCAAACCGATGTGATCAAACATATGTTATAGAAACCGATTTTGAGTGGTAGAATCGGTAATTTTGGTTGAGTACGATTTGGCTTGTGAACCTTTAAAATCTATGAAAGGCCAAATTGTAGCGGATTTTATTGTTGAGCATCGGATTAATGACAAGCATGATTTAGAAGTCGGCTATATTACTTACACACCATGGAAGTTATACTTTGATGGATCGGTTTGTGATGTTGATCAAGGGATTGGTGCTGTTCTTATTTCTCCGAATGGTGCTGTTTTTGAATTTTCAAACCGATTGGAAGAAGAGTGTACAAATAACCAAGTTGAATATGAGGCTCTTCTATTTGGCTTGGAATTCATGCAATCCATGGGCGTGAAGCATGTTGAAGCCTTTGGAGATTCTCTTCTGGTGGTGCAGTAAGTATCTAAGGTATGCCAGTGTTATAATGGTTCTCTAAATGCATATCTTGATAAATGCCTCGATATTATTTCTTCTTTCGATGAATTTATTATCAAGCATATTCCGAGGGAGGAGAATGGAAAGGCAAATACTCTGGCGCAACAAGCATCTGGTTATAATGTTACGAAAAAATATTTCAACATTCGCAAGCCGATGCAAATGAAAGCCGAGTGTCTGGTTCTGGACGCACCGGTCTGACCGGTCCAGAGACTGGTCTGATCGGTGGTGCAGCTGCTGATTTTGATTCGGCCAAAAAAGTTGATTCAATTGTTTCGGCCGAACCTCAAGATTGGAGGGTCCCTCTTATATCATATTTGAGAGATCCTGGTCGTGGTGCAGAGAGAAATATTTGGCGTTTGGCCTTCAAGTACGTTTTAATTGACGATGAGCTTTATCGTCGAACTGCCGAAGATTTGCTCCTCAAATGTTTAGACTCGGATCAAGCCCGGGTTGCTATGGGTGAGGTTCATGAAGGTATTTGTGGTACTCATCAATCGGCTCCTAAGATGAAGTGGTTACTTAGAAGAGCTGGTTTTTATTGGCCCACCATGCTATCCGATTGTTTCAAGTATTATAAGGGATGTGAAGAATGTCAGCAGTTTGGTGATTTGCAATTGGTGCCTGCTGCGTTGATGCATCCTATTATTAAACCATGGCCGTTCCGAGGTTGGGGGTTGGATTTCATTGGACAAATTAATCCTCCATCTTCAAAGGGGCATCGCTTCGTGTTGGTTGCTACGGATTATTTCACTAAATGGACCGAAGCGGTTCCTTTGAAGAATATGACGCATAAAGAGCTAATTGAGTTTATTACTGATCATATTATTCATAGATTCGGCATTCCACAAACTTTGACAACGGATCAAGGTCCTTCATTTATATCAAAAGAGGTGCGTGCCTTTGCCGAATTTTATAAGATTAAGTTGCTCAATTCATCTCCATACTATGCTCAGGCCAATGGGCAGGCCGAGTCTAGTAATAAGATTTTGATCAAACTTGTCAAGAAGAAGATAGAAGAAAATCCTAAGAGGTGGCATGAGGTGTTATCCGAAGCATTGTGGGCTCATTGTATATCTAGACATGGTTCTACTAAGGTTACTCCTTTTGAGCTTGTGTATGGTCAAGAGGCCGTTTTACCCGTTGAGGTAAATCTGGACGCATATAGGTTGGCAAAGCAAAATGACCTCTCCGCTGTTGATTACCATGATTCGATGATGGATAATATTGATGAGGTGACCGACAAGCATTTGAAGGCTTTGAAGGAGATTGAGAAAGATAAGCTTCGGGTGGCCAGAGCTTACAACAAAAAGGTAAAACTTAAATCTTTTCAGGTTGGGGATCTGGTTTGGAAGACAATTTTGCCTCTTGGGATGAAAAACAACAAGTTTGGCAAATGGTCTCCAAGTTGGGAGGGTCCATACAAGATTGTCAAAGTTATCTCTGGAAATTCGTATATGGTGGAGACGGTGCAAGGTGAACGTCTACCCAGGGCTATCAATGGGAGATACTTGAAGAAATTCTATCCTAGCGTTTGGCAAAGTGCGTGAAGACGAAGACGGCCGGTATTGAATATCACCCTTAGTTTTATTTTTAGAATTGTATGCTCTATTTAAACCATGTATATCAAGATAGTTCTTGCTTTTTGGCTTGTGAAACTCACCAAAAAGCAGGGGGGCATATGTTGACAGCCAAATTAGGCACCTGCTGAGGCCGACCGGTCTGACCGGTCGGGCCGACCGGTCAGACCGGTCTGGTCTGTACAGTCCGAGTAGAATTAGGGTTTTTGTAAAGAGTCCTCATGTAATCCTACTCGTGAAGGGGTACGTCTTCCCCGGCCTATAAATATAAAGGCTAAGGCCGATTGAGGTTATTCCCAATCGAATCAATACAAAAAATCGCATTACTTTTTATCTCTCAAACCCTAGCCTTTTCCAACCCTAGATTGCTTTCTTCCTTCGTCCCGGTGGCGTTTGAAGACGTTCTGAGTGGCCTGCCGACCACAGAGCAACCCTACGATCACGAGCTCCGACGGGGTCCCTCCCGAGCTCGATGTTCTAGGTCTTCGCAAGTTCTCTGCCTGCACCGGTCAGACCGGTCGGCGAAACTGGTCAGACTGGTCCGCCCAGGGTTCTCGCTGTGTTGATCGTTTTGACGATCGGCGCGCGTTCTAGCGCTTTCGAGTGCGTTGGCGCAATTCTGTGTCAACACACACTCCAACGTCGCCTTCTAGACGACACTGAACTCCGATTTCGCGAATCTCTGCTCGTATGACACCAGGAAGTTGTCCCTGATCCCCGTGCTCGCCAGGAGCTGTATGCCCCGCTGCTCAGCCTCCTCGAAGTCCTTCTCCGCAGGGTCGCTTGCAGAGACGGGCACCCCGTCCCCCTCCACTAGGTTGACAACGCGGAGTGTGTTGACGACCAAAATTGGCACGACTGGGGGAACCGGTCAGACCTGTCCCCTAAACCGGTCAAACTGGTCTAGTAAAGTTGCTCAAAATGCAAAATAAACTTTACCATTAGATAGCTCTCGTCGAGTAGATCAAGATTCATATATAGAACGTCTAATTTGGAGTTCAGATGAGAGAGAAATGGCTTCGGGAAGTTATGCATCCCATGCAGACCGGTCAGACTGGTTTACAGGGGTGGTCAGACTGGTTTAAACTGCCCAGTCCAAGTTAGGAGTTGTATTTTGATACGATTTTAATTAGGGTTTCGACTCCTAAAGGGGTAAGACCATCCCTCCCTATAAATATAAAGGGCCACGGCTGATTGA